>NC_047139.1:870642-1170642 GCF_009829125.3 Periophthalmus magnuspinnatus | reverse complement strand
GTGATGAAGAACAGGCAGCAGAAGACGCAGGTGGCACACAGGAAGAAGACTCTGGCTCCTATCAGGTTTACCGAGGACGAGTTGGTTTGGAACGCAGCCTCCATCGTCCGCACCTGAAACAGATTCAACCATAGACAGTTTGTGTAAATGTACAGAGCTAACGTCTTTTTGGTCTTAAATGTTCGTATTAATCCGCTCTACATGATGCTGAGTTAGTGTTTTGTTTTTTTTTAGTTATTTTGAGGATTTGTTTTATTTTTTGTTATTTTGAATGTATTTATTAATTTTTTCAGTTTATTTTCTTCATTTTTTGAGTTATTTTCTTGAGGTTTTTTTTGTTTTTTGTTGTTATTTTTGAGTTGATTTATTTTATGTTTTGTTATACTGAGTTGAGTTCATTTTTTTATTTTTCATTTTTAGTTATTTTGAGGGGATTTTTTTTTGTATGTTTATTTATTTATTAATTTTTTACTGTCCCCTCTCTCTGTCTCTGCTTCAGACTCATTTTGGTCTTAAATGTTCGTATTAATCCGCTCTACATGATCCTGGGTTAGTTTTTTTTTTTTTTTTTTTTTTGTTATTTTGAGGTTTTGTTTTCTTTTTTTTTAGTTGTTTATTTTATTTTTTTGTTGTTTTGAATTTATTTATTAATTTTTTTTAGTTATTTTGAGGGGATTTTTGTGTGTGTGTATGTATGTATGTATATATATATATATATATATATATATATATATTTTTTTTTTTTTTTTTTTTTTTATACTGTCCCCTCTCTCTGTCTCTGCTGCTTCAGACTCATTCTGGTCTTAAATGTTCGTATTAACCCTCTACATGATCCTGGGGTTTTTATTTCACTATTGTGTCTGTAAATCAAGATCTGAACATTAATAACAGACAAATCAGGTCCTTCTTTCCCCGAGGTCGCTCCTGTTAGCGTTAGCAACAGGTTTGATTGACAGCGTTGCTAAGGGAAGGGACTTTACCTTCCACAGCCTCGCTCCTGATTCGCTCTTTGGTTGCTATGATACTCGTGATCGGAATTCTAAATATGGCACTTGGCTCCAGATTCGCCGCTGTACCTGCTCCGGCCTCGATGACACTTTATTATTATATTATTAATCTGTAACATCTACAAAGCTCAAAATGCTCCGTTCCACCTTGTGATGTCATGAAGTGGTAGGTTTCCAGTGTTATTATTGGTCCTTTAATCTCAAAACCTTCACCATAAAGACTACGACGCAACAAATACGGAAACGCACAACTGACCCCCTTTTTACCGTCTTAAAAACACAAATTTTTAAACAGTTTGCGGTTATTCCTCAATTACCACGTGCGTTCTGAGCGTCCTAATTACTCGCCATGATGAGTTTATAAGCGCTTTTCACAACCCTCGGAGACCGGAGCGGAGTTTTGCCGTGACGGTGAAGCTAACGACAGCTAGCTCTGACAATAACACACCAATAAAATGAAAAGCAGACAGTCCTTATCGCAGACAGGACTTATTTTGACATGAAGAGCCGCACATCTGGACCGGGTCGAGAGGCGTTTTGTCCAAATCCGTGGGGAAAAACGGGTACACGAGCTTTAAGTTACGCAAATAGCAGGTTGTAAGACGCGTTTCGCCGAAATTTACAAAGGTTGTCGTAGTCAGTGGGGATGCGCTTCAGCCGTGTGTGTGTGTGTCAAACTGCACAGGACAGGTTTGCACATATTTATCACACTTTTACATCAGTTCAGTGTCAGTTTGTGGAAGAATCCGGACAATAAAACTATAAAAAGTTGTCATGATCCTGCCCGTCCTGTCGCCCGCTGTTACCCCTCCCCGTCTTGGTCACGTCCTCCCGTCTCCTCCCGTGCACACCTGGAGCCGATTCCCAATCAGCCGCACCTGGGAGGAATAAGAGGAGCCGGGACCTGACACTCTGCGCCAGATCGTCTGCGTACCTCACTGATCCATGCTCCCGCTCCTCGGACCCGCCCTGCTCTCCTGCCTCTGATCCAGCTCCACCCCACCGGTCCTGCCCGCCCCTTCTCACCCTGTTCCTGCTCCCTGGACCCGCCCCGCTTCCCCGTCTCAGACCCTGCTCTGGTGCTTTCCGTCCTGCCCCCGTCTCCGTCTCCCAGGCCCGGCCCCTGGACTACGACTCACGCCCCGTTCCTGGTTCCTCGTTTGCTTCTCGTTTGTAAATAAACACTGTAAATCTTCCCCCGAGTTCTGTATCTTTGGTCCCGCCCCCTGAGCCGAGCGTCACGACAAAAAATACAGGAAGTAGAACTGAGTTTTAATGAAATCGACACAAAAAAAAAACTCCATCCAAAATATAGACGTTTTCTGACACGTTAAACCTTCATTTCACTAAATAAAGTTGTAATTTATTTGTATTAGTCTGATTGAAACTATAGAGTAACATTTAGACACGTTTCCCACATCTGCAACTCAGGACTAAACCAGGACTAAACCAGGACTAAACCAGGACTAAACCAGGACTAAACCTGGACTAAACCAGGACTAAACCAGGACTAAACCAGCACTAAACCAGGACTAAACCAGGACTAAACCAGCACTAAACACAGAACTAAACCAGGACTAAACCAGGACTAAACCAGGACTAAACCAGGACTAAACCAGGACTAAACCAAGACTAAACCAGGACTAAACACAGAACTAAACCAAGACTAAACCAGGACTAAACACAGAACTAAACCAAGACTAAACACAGAACTAAACCAGGACTAAACCAGGACTAAACCAGGACTAAACCAGGACTAAACCAGGACTAAACCAGGACTAAACCAAGACTAAACCAGGACTAAACCAGGACTAAACACAGAACTAAACCAGGACTAAACCAGGACTAAACACAGAACTAAACCAGGACTAAACCAGGACTAAACCAGGACTAAACCAGGACTAAACCAGGACTAAACCAGGACTAAACCAAGACTAAACCAGGACTAAACCAGGACTAAACACAGAACTAAACCAGGACTAAACACAGAACTAAACCAGGACTAAACCAGGACTAAACCAGGACTAAACCAGGACTAAACCAAGACTAAACCAGGACTAAACCAGGACTAAACCAGGACTAAACCAGGACTAAACACAGAACTAAACCAGGACTAAACCAGGACTAAACCAGGACTAAACACAGAACTAAACCAGGACTAAACCAGGACTAAACACAGAACTAAACCAGGACTAAACCAGGACTAAACACAGAACTAAACCAGGACTAAACACAGAACTAAACCAGGACTAAACACAGAACTAAACCAGGACTAAACCAGGACTAAACCAGAACTAAACCAGGACTAAACCAGGACTAAACACAGAACTAAACCAAGACTAAACCAGGACTAAACACAGAACTAAACCAGGACTAAACCAGGACTAAACACAGAACTAAACCAGGACTAAACCAGGACTAAACCAGGACTAAACCAGGACTAAACCAGGACTAAACCAAGACTAAACCAGGACTAAACCAGGACTAAACCAGGACTAAACCAGGACTAAACCAGGACTAAACACAGAACTAAACCAGGACTAAACCAGGACTAAACCAGGACTAAACACAGAACTAAACCAGGACTAAACCAGGACTAAACACAGAACTAAACCAGGACTAAACCAGGACTAAACCAGGACTAAACACAGAACTAAACCAGGACTAAACACAGAACTAAACCAGGACTAAACCAGGACTAAACACAGAACTAAACCAAGACTAAACCAGGACTAAACACAGAACTAAACCAGGACTAAACCAGGACTAAACACAGAACTAAACCAGGACTAAACCAGGACTAAACCAGGACTAAACCAGGACTAAACCAGGACTAAACCAAGACTAAACCAGGACTAAACCAGGACTAAACCAGGACTAAACCAGGACTAAACCAGGACTAAACACAGAACTAAACCAGGACTAAACCAGGACTAAACCAGGACTAAACACAGAACTAAACCAGGACTAAACCAGGACTAAACACAGAACTAAACCAGGACTAAACCAGGACTAAACCAGGACTAAACACAGAACTAAACCAGGACTAAACACAGAACTAAACCAGGACTAAACACAGAACTAAACCAGGACTAAACCAGGACTAAACCAGAACTAAACCAGGACTAAACCAGGACTAAACACAGAACTAAACCAGGACTAAACCAGGACTAAACACAGAACTAAACCAGGACTAAACACAGAACTAAACCAGGACTAAACACAGAACTAAACCAGGACTAAACCAGGACTAAACCAGAACTAAACCAGGACTAAACCAGGACTAAACACAGAACTAAACCAGGACTAAACCAGGACTAAACACAGAACTAAACCAGGACTAAACCAGGACTAAACCAGGACTAAACCAGGACTAAACCAGGACTAAACCAAGACTAAACCAGGACTAAACCAGGACTAAACCAGGACTAAACCAGGACTAAACCAGGACTAAACACAGAACTAAACCAGGACTAAACCAGGACTAAACCAGGACTAAACACAGAACTAAACCAGGACTAAACCAGGACTAAACACAGAACTAAACCAGGACTAAACCAGGACTAAACCAGGACTAAACACAGAACTAAACCAGGACTAAACACAGAACTAAACCAGGACTAAACACAGAACTAAACCAGGACTAAACCAGGACTAAACCAGAACTAAACCAGGACTAAACCAGGACTAAACACAGAACTAAACCAAGACTAAACCAGGACTAAACCAGGACTAAACCAGGACTAAACACAGAACTAAACCAGGACTAAACCAGGACTAAACACAGAACTAAACCAGGACTAAACACAGAACTAAACCAGGACTAAACCAGGACTAAACCAGAACTAAACCAGGACTAAACCAGGACTAAACACAGAACTAAACCAGGACTAAACCAGGACTAAACACAGAACTAAACCAGGACTAAACCAGGACTAAACCAGGACTAAACCAGGACTAAACCAGGACTAAACCAAGACTAAACCAGGACTAAACCAGGACTAAACCAGGACTAAACCAGGACTAAACACAGAACTAAACCAGGACTAAACCAGGACTAAACCAGGACTAAACACAGAACTAAACCAGGACTAAACCAGGACTAAACACAGAACTAAACCAGGACTAAACCAGGACTAAACCAGGACTAAACACAGAACTAAACCAGGACTAAACACAGAACTAAACCAGGACTAAACACAGAACTAAACCAGGACTAAACCAGGACTAAACCAGAACTAAACCAGGACTAAACCAGGACTAAACACAGAACTAAACCAAGACTAAACCAGGACTAAACACAGAACTAAACCAGGACTAAACCAGGACTAAACACAGAACTAAACCAGGACTAAACCAGGACTAAACCAGGACTAAACCAGGACTAAACCAGGACTAAACCAAGACTAAACCAGGACTAAACCAGGACTAAACCAGGACTAAACCAGGACTAAACCAGGACTAAACACAGAACTAAACCAGGACTAAACCAGGACTAAACCAGGACTAAACACAGAACTAAACCAGGACTAAACCAGGACTAAACACAGAACTAAACCAGGACTAAACCAGGACTAAACCAGGACTAAACACAGAACTAAACCAGGACTAAACACAGAACTAAACCAGGACTAAACACAGAACTAAACCAGGACTAAACCAGGACTAAACCAGAACTAAACCAGGACTAAACCAGGACTAAACACAGAACTAAACCAGGACTAAACCAGGACTAAACACAGAACTAAACCAGGACTAAACACAGAACTAAACCAGGACTAAACACAGAACTAAACCAGGACTAAACCAGGACTAAACACAGAACTAAACCAGGACTAAACACAGAACTAAACCAGGACTAAACACAGAACTAAACCAGGACTAAACCAGGACTAAACACAGAACTAAACCAGGACTAAACACAGAACTAAACCAGGACTAAACCAGGACTAAACCAGGACTAAACACAGAACTAAACCAGGACTAAACACAGAACTAAACCAGGACTAAACACAGAACTAAACCAGGACTAAACACAGAACTAAACCAGGACTAAACCAGGACTAAACACAGAACTAAACCAAGACTAAACCAAGACTAAACCAGGACTAAACCAGGACTAAACACAGAACTAAACCAGGACTAAACACAGAACTAAACCAGGACTAAACACAGAACTAAACCAGGACTAAACACAGAACTAAACCAGGACTAAACACAGAACTAAACCAAGACTAAACACAGAACTAAACCAGGACTAAACCAGGACTAAACACAGAACTAAACCAGGACTAAACCAGGACTAAACACAGAACTAAACCAAGACTAAACACAGAACTGAACCAGGACTAAACCAGGACTAAACACAGAACTAAACCAGGACTAAACCAGGACTAGAACAGGACCAAACCAAGTCTACATCAGGTCTAAACTGGACTCAAACCAGGACTAAATCCAAACTAACTGTAAACATTCCCAGAGTCCTGGATTAAGTCCTGGTTTTGGTTTTGGGACAGTCCTTTGTCCAGGTTTGAGTATTTCCTTGTCTGATTTGTCCAGATTCAGTTTTTTTAGTACACAGGTTTCAATAATGTCGTTGATGAATAAATGACCTGATTTAAAGTCTGTGTTTCTGCTGCTCCAAAAGGAAAGTTTTTGAGAAAATGCACTGAGGAATCTGCAAGTTTAAGTTTTCACAGTTAAATATGTGAAACAATGTCCTAAACTATGGACCTGGACAGAACCAAAGGACAAGAATCAAACCAGGACTAAACCAAACAAACTACCAGACCGGATCTGAACCAGGTCTACAGCTTCACTCATGTGCATCACAACACGGACTAGACCAGAACTAGACCAGGACTAAACCAGAACTAGACCAGGACTAAACCAGAACTAGACCAGGACTAAACTAAGTCACCTCAGGATTAAGCCTGGACCGGGAACAAACCAGGACCAAGGCAGGACTGTGAAAGCCTCAGTTCAGACGCCGTCCACACCTGAGGGAGAACATCATCTCTGTCGCCCTCGTCTGAGCTCCCACAATGCACTGCTTTAAATAAACACGAGTCACATGACCTCAGAGGAACGGCTCAAATCAAGACGTAAACAGGAAATGTAAGGATTTTTAATGAGTTTAAAGATCAGAGTCTAATCTTTTCAAATGTTTACGTCATGATAATGGAGAAGTGTGGCAGCGCGGGGTCGAAGTCGTCCGTCTCTTCACGCTCTGGATTATAATCACGTTTTACACAGATCCACCATCTCCAGCTTCAGGCTGAACGTTTGTCCTCAGTGGAGCTTCAGGTCTGAAGCTGCAGTTTGTCCATTTGTGCTAAACTGAAATTAAACAGAATTAAACCTGAATCAAAGCAGCAGGACCAAACTGAGTCAGAGAGACAATCAGAGAGACTGTCCCACGTCCTGAAGACTGTCCCACGTCCTAAAGACTGTCCCACGTCCTCAAGACTGTCCCACGTCCTAAAGACCGTCCCACGTCCTACAGACCGTCCCATGTCCTCAAGACTGTCCCACGTCCTACAGACCGTCCCATGTCCTCAAGACTGTCCCACGTCCTACAGACCGTCCCATGTCCTACAGACGTCCCACGTCCTACAGACGTCCCATGTCCTCAAGACTGTCCCACGTCCTACAGACCGTCCCATGTCCTAAAGACCGTCCCACGTCCTACAGACTGTCCCACGTCCTAAGGACTGTCCCACGTCTTCAAGACTGTCCCACGTCCTACACACCGTCCCACGTCCTAAAGACTGTCCCACGTCCTACAGACCGTCCCATGTCCTAAAGACCGTCCCATGTCCTAAAGACCATCCCACGTCCTACAGACCGTCCCACGTCCTAAGGACTGTCCCATGTCCTACAGACCGTCCCACGTCCTACAGACCGTCCCACGTCCTACAGACCATCCCACGTCCTACAGACTGTCCCACGTCCTAAGGACTGTCCCATGTCCTCAAGACTGTCCCACGTCCTACAGACCGTCCCATGTCCTCAAGACTGTCCCATGTCCTAAAGACCGTCCCATGTCCTAAAGACCATCCCACGTCCTACAGACCGTCCCACGTCCTAAGGACTGTCCCACGTCCTAAAGACTGTCCCATGTCCTAAAGACCGTCCCATGTCCTCAAGACTGTCCTACGTCGTACAGACTGTCCCATGTCCTCAAGACTGTCCCACGTCGTACAGACCGTCCCACGTCCTAAGGACTGTCCCATGTCCTACAGACCGTCCCACGTCCTACAGACCGTCCCACATCCTACAGACTGTCCCATGTCCTCAAGACTGTCCTACGTCGTACAGACTGTCCCATGTCCTCAAGACTGTCCCACGTCGTACAGACCGTCCCACGTCCTAAGGACTGTCCCATGTCCTACAGACCGTCCCACGTCCTAAAGACCGTCCCACGTCCTACAGACCGTCCCATGTCCTCAAGACTGTCCCACGTCCTACAGACCGTCCCATGTCCTCAAGACTGTCCCACGTCCTACAGACCGTCCCATGTCCTACAGACGTCCCACGTCCTACAGACGTCCCATGTCCTCAAGACTGTCCCACGTCCTACAGACCGTCCCATGTCCTAAAGACCGTCCCACGTCCTACAGACTGTCCCACGTCCTAAGGACTGTCCCACGTCTTCAAGACTGTCCCACGTCCTACACACCGTCCCACGTCCTAAAGACTGTCCCACGTCCTACAGACCGTCCCATGTCCTAAAGACCGTCCCATGTCCTAAAGACCATCCCACGTCCTACAGACCGTCCCACGTCCTAAGGACTGTCCCATGTCCTACAGACCGTCCCACGTCCTACAGACCGTCCCACGTCCTACAGACCATCCCACGTCCTACAGACTGTCCCACGTCCTAAGGACTGTCCCATGTCCTCAAGACTGTCCCACGTCCTACAGACCGTCCCATGTCCTCAAGACTGTCCCATGTCCTAAAGACCGTCCCATGTCCTAAAGACCATCCCACGTCCTACAGACCGTCCCACGTCCTAAGGACTGTCCCACGTCCTAAAGACTGTCCCATGTCCTAAAGACCGTCCCATGTCCTCAAGACTGTCCTACGTCGTACAGACTGTCCCATGTCCTCAAGACTGTCCCACGTCGTACAGACCGTCCCACGTCCTAAGGACTGTCCCATGTCCTACAGACCGTCCCACGTCCTACAGACCGTCCCACATCCTACAGACTGTCCCATGTCCTCAAGACTGTCCTACGTCGTACAGACTGTCCCATGTCCTCAAGACTGTCCCACGTCGTACAGACCGTCCCACGTCCTAAGGACTGTCCCATGTCCTACAGACCGTCCCACGTCCTAAAGACCGTCCCACGTCCTACAGACCGTCCCATGTCCTCAAGACCGTCCCACGTCCTACAGACCGTCCCATGTCCTCAAGACTGTCCCACGTCCTACAGACCGTCCCATGTCCTACAGACGTCCCACGTCCTACAGACGTCCCATGTCCTCAAGACTGTCCCACGTCCTACAGACCGTCCCATGTCCTAAAGACCGTCCCACGTCCTACAGACTGTCCCACGTCCTAAGGACTGTCCCACGTCTTCAAGACTGTCCCACGTCCTACACACCGTCCCACGTCCTAAAGACTGTCCCACGTCCTACAGACCGTCCCATGTCCTCAAGACTGTCCCACGTCCTACAGACCGTCCCATGTCCTCAAGACTGTCCCACGTCCTACAGACCGTCCCATGTCCTAAAGACCGTCCCATGTCCTAAAGACCATCCCACGTCCTACAGACCGTCCCACGTCCTAAGGACTGTCCCATGTCCTACAGACCGTCCCACGTCCTACAGACCGTCCCACGTCCTACAGACCATCCCACGTCCTACAGACTGTCCCACGTCCAAAGGACTGTCCCATGTCCTCAAGACTGTCCCACGTCCTACAGACCGTCCCATGTCCTCAAGACTGTCCCATGTCCTAAAGACCGTCCCATGTCCTAAAGACCATCCCACGTCCTACAGACCGTCCCACGTCCTAAGGACTGTCCCACGTCCTAAAGACTGTCCCATGTCCTAAAGACCGTCCCATGTCCTCAAGACTGTCCTACGTCGTACAGACTGTCCCATGTCCTCAAGACTGTCCCACGTCGTACAGACCGTCCCACGTCCTAAGGACTGTCCCATGTCCTACAGACCGTCCCACGTCCTACAGACCGTCCCACATCCTACAGACTGTCCCATGTCCTCAAGACTGTCCCACGTCCTACAGACCGTCCCATGTCCTCAAGATTGTCCCACGTCTGTCCCATGTCCTCAAGACTGTCCCACGTCCTACAGACCGTCCCATGTCCTCAAGACTGTCCCATGTCCTAAAGACCGTCCCATTTCCTAAAGACCGTCCCACGTCCTACAGACCGTCCCACGTCCTAAGGACTGTCCCATGTCCTCAAGACTGTCCCATGTCCTACAGACCGTGCCACGTCCTAAAGACCGTCCCACGTCCTAAGGACTGTCCCACGTGTGTTCTCGTGGACGTGTCTGCATTGTCCTGTCACGTTTAAGTGAAAAGAATCAGGCTGATAAATGTTCTGTTCACGTTTCTGACGGGTCCCGTCTGACGCTCCTTGATCCAAACGATTAATTGGAAGAATAAGAACAAACGCTCATGTCCAACAACACTTCAACTCACTGACTTCTCTCGTTGCAGATCAGTTTTAATACACAGAAATAATACACAAACTTCACACTGGCACACACTGACTTTCAGTTTATCGTGTGATACAGACTTAAAATGTGTTTCAGGCCTGATTAACACACAGGGCTCTGTCAAAACTGTGTCTGTGGCCCTTCTGCCTCGAATATGTTTTGAGATGTGGCCCTTGATAAAAAAAAGTTTTGACACGTCCTGTTTAGTGTCGAGACACGGCCACACGGCCCTTTGGGCTCGTTAATCCCGCCCGACAAACATGAACAAATTAAATTAAAATAGGTAAAGTCAGGGTAAACCTTGTTAAATTGACCTTTCCCCTGTAATGTCAACGTTCCCCCAAAAGATGGAGCACTTCAGCTGCATGTCCTTGTTCGTGTGTTACTCTTATTCTCTCATCAGCCCTTCTGCAAAAACAACCTCATCAAAGAAAAGAAAAGTGGACAGAGAGCTCCGAGTGTTTAATATGGACTGGACAACTAAATATTTTTTCACTGAAGTCTGATCAAAGACTGTGCCTAATACGCCAAGAAACTGTCACGGTCTTCAAAGAGTACAACATGTCACTTTGCTACGAAGCTCGACAACTACGCCAGCGAGCGGTCAACACGGGAACGGCTACGGGTCAGAGGCTGGCAGCCAATTTACAGACTCAGCAACATTTTTGTCACCAACAAACAGTGATTCAAGAGTCAAGAACCAAGGCTAGTTTTCTGCTGG
The DNA here is from genome assembly GCF_009829125.3 of Periophthalmus magnuspinnatus. NCBI lineage: Eukaryota > Metazoa > Chordata > Actinopteri > Gobiiformes > Gobiidae > Periophthalmus > Periophthalmus magnuspinnatus. The sequence continues at coordinate 1,159,223 of NC_047139.1, read as the reverse complement.
CTTCAAATTAGAAAAAATAAAATAAAATCTGTTTGTCAGACAGAAGTGTGACTCGCCGTTTGAAACAGATTGACGAAGATCCGCCCGTTTAGCTCCTGACCTCAGATGGGGCCATTGCTGTTATTGGTCCCACCATCGATCCTGAAGACTGACAGTCAGTTCTGTCACATTTGTTTCTTTTATTAAAGGCTCATGGTTTGGAAACTTAAAAGTGCCCCCAAAAACTTTGCTTTTTTTTTTTTTTTACCAGTTTGGCCATTTTTTCAGTTTTCAAATTGTACTTCCTGGTTGGAAATGATGACATCACACTCGGGAATTCCTTAACTGTCACCTGGCAACCAAGCTGTAGAGTAGGCCAGAACTCCTGCAGTGTACACAGAAATGACAAATGACAAATAAAATGACAAGGAAACACCTTTATTTTGTTGAAATTATGTTTAAATTTATTATAAAATGTGTTTCTTATATGTAACTTTTGGATCAAAACGCTCGAAAATAGAACTTTCTGTCTACTTCCTGTAATTTTCAACATATTTTTCAAGTATTCTTCACAAATTGCCTCTTAGTTGGTAAAAAAACTATCACTTATATTCACAACAGGTCTTATTATCGTAAATTAGTTTGATGCAATGACACTCAGAGCATAAACAAATGTTACAGCCAAAGTTTAAAGTTTAGTTTTTGAAAAGTTGATCGTCCCCACAGCCCAGGGAGGCGCTGCTCTGTGGGTGCGTCTGGAGGTTTGGACCCGGAGGTTTGGACCTGGAGACCGTCTGTGTCTGGGGCTTATGGAGCGTTAATATTTGATGAGATGAAACAAGATGCATTTTAGATGAGGTGAAACAAGTCTTTAGGGAACAGACTGAAGCACAAACACATCAGGTAAACTTTAATCAAATAACAAACATTAATGATGAAACAGGAGCTGAGCTTCTGGAAACTCAGCGAGGCCCAACACTTCTGGCACCAGGAAGTGTCGTCGGTTGAAAAGAACTTTTAAACCACAAGATTTTTCAGACGGACGAAGTTGGGTCGAGCTCTGGCACAGAACAGAGACTATTATATATATAAATGGACAGAGCTAACCTGTTAGCCGCCACGTTACAAACAGGAAGTGAAGTGAACATTAATAACAGACGAATCAGGCGCGTTCTTTCTCCGAGGTCACTCCCGCTAACATTAGCAACAGGTTTGATTGACAATCTAGCTAAGCGCCCGCTCTCTGCTAAACCAGTGGTGCGAGCCGGAAGGGGTTTAACGTTCAACAGCTTTGCTCTGGACTGGATCTTTGGTTGCTAAGATACTCGTGGTCGGAATTTCAAACAAGTTGCTCGGCTCTGAATTCGCTCCAATAACCGCGAGCCTCGATGAGCTTCATTTGACTGAAGCTGAACGCTGAGGGTGATGTCACACTCCCTTAGTCAACTTCTTTATACAGTCGATGGCACAGAATCAAAACTCAAAGGAGGAAAATGAAACAGAAACAACCAAGAAATTGTCCATTTTATATTCAGTCTAACTGCTTTGACACTAGGCCACACTTTGATAATAACTCGTCCTTGCTCTTTTCACAAATGTGGTTTTAGAAACAGGACAGGGCTGCCCACTCTGTCCTGTGTTCTTTGGCAGAAGCAATACTGACCGAGGAGAAACAACTGATAAACCAAAAGAGCCATAGAACCACAACTAACCAGGACAAGCGGTCACAAGTGAGTGCTGAAAAGTCCATACATAGATATATGTCGAAATTACTCAAATCAATACAGTATCGATTCTTCATTTTCTAGTATTGATGTTATCCCCGGAAGAGAAGTGAGACGTGTGCAAGAGAAACAAAAATGGAAAAATGACACAGACACTATCGTGCATTTTATCTGCCGAGCTCTATGTCCGTACAGTGTCATGGAGAAGCCCGACTTTCGCCTTATGGTAAACACATTAGATCAACACTGTGTAAACATTTGTATGAGGCAGTCGTCCCGCAAATGTACCAGAGAGCGATGGCTGCTGTTAAAACGGCCTAAGTGCAGCACAGAGAGTGGCCCTTGATTGTGAAGGCTGGACGTCCTATGCCATGGAGTTGTATGTAACCATAACAAGTCATTTTTTCAACAAACACTGGGAGCTAGTTTCGCATGTTTTACAAACTAGAGCCATGCATGAAAGTCATAGTGTGGCACGACTGTGTACAAACAACCTGGGGCTCTGCGTCTGAGCAGACTGGAGTCCGTCTGGACGAGCACGTTTGCAAAGGGTTATTGGATCATTCTGGAATCCTTGACTAGATTTCCCCTTATAGCCGGGAGGTGACACAGACCTGGATGATACAAAGACGATAAAGGATCTGCTTTCTGAATCCTTACAGGACACACTCTACTACACACACAGCTCTTTATTGACAAACCAAATCACAATGGGAGATGTCACTGAATGATAATAACAGTGTTCATGAGTTCAGATGTGTGCTCAGGCCCTGGGCCACAGACCACTAACCCCAGGACAGGTCTCATGTTTGCCACTTCTAAATTTATTTGGATGAGTTACAAAAGTTTTTAAATGTTCTCTATTATCATGATTTATACTTTTATATTTATACCTTTATGCTGCTGATGGGCCAAAGCTACAGAGATTCTGTTGTCCAAAGTAGAGACCAAAGTTTTAACTCCAAAAGTCCCAAAGTGTTGCTCCAAAACAAAGGCATCATTTAGACTCATGTTGTTATTGACATCAGACACAAAATGACCATCATTTCAGAGCTGTTTTCTTTATCCAGCGCTTTTCAAACTGTGGGGTGTGTAATGTCAGTGGTGCTTCCTCTGGTGGTTTGGAGGTCCTGCACTCGGAGACTGTCTTCCAGTGTGGAGAGGGCAGGGAAAGACACTTTTCTGGTTGATATCCAGGAGGTCTCAGCAGCACGGCTCGCAGAAAAAGACTACATCAAATTTAAAACAAAAAGACTGCTGACCACAAAAATGCAAGTATTTAGTTTTGGAAAAGCATTTCAGTCAGATCAGCTGTAGTCGTTTGGGTTAAAAACACGTCTAAAGATGGGCACACATTTTGGAAGAGAGAACTGGGAGTTTTAACTTCTCGGTCGTGGTCACTGTTGTCCTTTGTCCTGGGTCTAAGCTGAAAAGAGGAGGTGCTCTTATGATCTGGACCTCCTTTTTTCAGGTTGGCAGGAGAATTGACCAATGAACTGATAACATGAGTTAACTAGTTCGGCAGTGAGTGGTGAAGATGGGGAAAGGCTGATCAGATATCAAAAGTATGAACCAGTACCTCCTCTTTTTGTGGAGAACGTCACGTGGGGTCAGTCAGTGTTTGATCTCATGGTTCATCCTTTAACTGTAAAGTATTTCAGTTATGGCACATTCCTCTGATTTACTTCAGTTTATCAATTGTTTGACTGTAGGAGAAACTTTAAGAAGAGTTCATTCTAAAGTTTAATCCAACTGTCAAACAACTGTGTCTTTGCCTGTTTGACTTCAGGGACCAGCCTCCTGCTGGTCCCAGAGTCAGGACTAAACATGGAGAATCAGCGTTTCAGTTTTATGCAGCTAAAACTTGGAACAGTCTGAAGATGTGAGACAGGCCTCTACTTTGACAATATTTAAATCCAGGCTCAAAACGGTTTTGTTTATGTGTGCAGACGACTGAAAGGTTTTTATTCTGCCTCTTCTCTTTTAATGGTAATTTTATGATGACAAAAGAAACATGGACTGATGGACTTTTATTAGACAGAGTAAAGTGACAGGAAAGTATTTGAGAAGTGACAGGAAAGTTTTTTGTAAAGTAATGGGAAAGTTCTTAAACTGAGCAAGACGAGTGTTTAAAGAGAGAGAGAGAGTTTTTAAAGGTGCAAACCAGTGGGGGAGAGAGCTGCAGATTGGGTGATTATTTATGTTTTAATTTGTGTGATTTTAATGTCTTTCTTATTCTGTAAAGCACTTTGAATTACCTTGTGTACGAATTGTGCTATACAAATAAACTTGCCTTGTGCGTCTGCGTGGTGTGATGGGGCTGGAGAAACGCCTGGATGCGTCTTCCTGTAGCCCAACAGTTAAACATTTCCTACTTAGGTCTGTCACCATGGCAACAGTGAAGAGGTGCGTCTCACAGTTTCACAGTTCAAGCTGTAAAACTACATTTCAAACTACCTTTTCCATGGTTTAATCTCACTGCAGACCTGGTTTAGTCTCATTGTTGACACAGTTTAGATCTGGTTGTACTCAGAAAGCCAAATAATATCTTCGGTGGCATTGGTGGCATGAAAAATTTAAGAATCACTGATCTGGTTGGCTGTACCTCAATCCTGTTGTAGTTGGAGTGTGAATCTGAGGCAAAAATGATTTAAATTCAGAATTTGGGTTTGATTGTTCTGCAAAGATATGTTAAGTTCAATACAAAATATTACACCTCTGGAACTGGAAACGTCCTCACCAAATCGTTGCGTCTGACAGATGAGGTGAAATATTCCATGTCACATAAGAAACTTAGACTCAAAATGACTCAACTCCTCAGAAACCATTTTAGATGAGACTAGATACTAAAATTCCAGCCTAGTGTAGTCTAGTTTTAGTATTTCCTCATTGTTAGTTTTCTTTAGACCAATATTGAGAATCGTGGATGTGAAGGGACCAAATTGTGTTGATGTGTTGGCAAACTGGACCTTCAAAAAATCCTTATTCTTGTGGTATTTTGTGTCTCTGCTTCAATTTAGGGATGTTTGTGTATGTTTTCGTTTGGGTTAGCTATGAGTGACCACCTCAAACTGTGAAAAATAGAGGACAGGTTGTTGAATGTGGTGAAACATAGAGGAATAATTTGGTAAATAAGTTTATCACATTACTGTAATTCAGCTGGCATACTTGAAAAAGGACAGGATGGACAGGAGCCTAAATGGCAGTGCAGAACAGAAGAGCGACAGGTGGTCACCTTGTTAGCCATTGGTTACAACTGTATTATCTATAGTGGGGCAAAAAAGTATTTAGTCAGCCACCAATTGTGCAAGTTAGCTCAATTAAAAAGATGAGAGAGGCCGGTATTTTTTTTCATAGGTTCACTTCAACATGCAACATGCTGAAGAAGGCCGGAGGGGTTCTGGTTGAGGGGAACCACAGGATTTCATCTCTGCTGTTTGCAGATGTTGTTGTCCTGATGCTTCATCGAGCCAGGACCTGCAGCACTGGGGCGGTTTGCAGCCGAGTGTGAAGTGGCTGGGATGAAAATCAGCTCCTCCAAATCCGAGGCCATGGTTCTCGACCGGAAAAAGGTGGTTTGCTCTCTCCAGGTGGGTGGTGAGTCTTTGCCCCAAGTGGAGGAGTTCAAGTATCTCGGGGTCTTGTTCACGAGTGAGGGAAGGATGGAGCGGGAGATTGACAGGCGGATCGGTGCAGCGTCTGCAGTGATGCGGTCGCTGTATCGGTTCGTTGTGGTGAAGAAGGAGCTGAGCCCAAAGGCAAAGCTCTCGATTTACCGGTCAATCTACGTTCCTACCCTCACCTATGGTCATGAGCTCTGGGTAATGACCGAAAGGACAAGATCGCGGATACAAGCGGCTGAAATGGGCTTCCTCCGCAGAGTGGCTGGGCGCACCCTTAGGGATAGGGTGAGGAGCTCGGTCACACGGGAGGAGCTCGGAGTAGAGCCGCTGCTCCTACACGTTGAGAGGAGCCAATTGAGGTGGCTCGGGCATCTGCTCAGGATGCCTCCTGGACGCCTCCCTAGGGAGGTGTTCTGGGCATGTCCCACTGGGAGGAGGCCCCGGGGAAGACCCAGGACACGCTGGAGGGACTATGTCTCTCGGCTGGCCTGGGAATGCCTTGGGGTCCCACCGGAGGAGCTGGAGGACGTGTCCGGGTTGAGGGAAGTCTGGGAGTCCCTGCTTAGACTGCTGCCCCCCCGACCCGGCCCCGTATAAGAGGAAGAAAATGGATGCATGGATGGAGGTTCACTTCAACTATGAGAGACAAAATAAGGGGGAAAAAATCCAGAAAATCACATTGTCTGATTTTTAAATAATTTATTTACAAATTATGGTGGAAAATAAGTATTTGGTAAATGACAAAAGTTCATCTCAACTTTACTTTGTTATATTCCCCTTGTTGGCAATGACAGAGGTCAAGTGTTTTCTGTAAGTCTCCAGAGGTTTTCACTGTTGCTGTAGTTTGGCCCATTCCTCCTGCAGATCTCCTCTAGAGCAGTGATGTTCTGGGGCTGTCGCTGGGAAACACAGACTTTCAACTCCCTCCAAAGATTTTCTATGGGGTTGAGATCTGTAGACTGGCTAGGCAACTCCAGGACTTTGAAATGCTTCTTATGAAGCCACTCCTTTGTTGCCTGGGTGGTGTGTTTGGGATCATTGTCACGCTGAAAGACCCAGCCACGTTTCATCTTCAGTGCCTTTGCTGATGGAAGGAGGTTTTCACTCAAAATCTCATGATACATGGCCCCTTTCATTCTTTCCTTTACATGGATCAGTCGTCCTGGTTCCTTTGCAGAAAAACAGCCCCAAAGCATGATGTTTCCACCCTCATGATTCACAGTATGTAAAGTGTTCTTTGGATCCAACTGAGCATTCTTTCTCCTCCAAACACAACAAGTTGAGTTTTAACCAAAAAGTTATATTTTGGTTTCATCTGACCATGTGACATTCTCCCAATCCTCTTCTGGATCATCCAAATGCTTCTATCAAACTTCAAACGGGCCTGGACATGTCCCATCTTAAGCAGGGGACATGTCTGGCACTGCAGGATTTGAGTCCCTGATGGTGTAGTGTGTTACTGATGGTCCCTTTGTTACTTTGGTCCCAGCTCTCTGCAGGTCATTCACTCAGTCGCCCCGTGTGGTTCTGGAGTTTTGCTCATTGTTCTTGTGCCATTTTGACCCCACAGGGTGAGATCTTGTGTGGAGCCCCAGATCGAGGGAAATTATCCGTGGTCTTGTATGTTTTCCATTTTCTAATAGTTGCTCCCACAGTTAATTTCCTTCTTACCTGTTGCAGATTGAGTGTTCGGGGCCTGGTGTCTACAGTTTTGTTTGTGGTTCCTTTGCTCTTTGGTCATGTCCATAGTGGAGTTTGGAGTCTGACTGTTTGAGGTTGTGGACATGTGTCTTTTATACTGATCAAACAGGTGCCATTAATACAGGGAACGCGTGGAGGACAGAGGAAGAAGTTACAGGTCTGAGAGCCAGAAATCTTGCTTATTTATAGGTGACCAAATACTTTTTTTTACAGAGGAATTTACAAATGAATCAATCAAAAATCCTTCAATCTGATTTCTTGGATTCTTTCTCTCATAGTTGAAGTGAAACTATGATGAGAATTACAGGCCTCTCTCATCTTTTTAAGTGGGAGAACTTGCACTAATAACTTTTTTGCGGAGCTGAGTCAGAGACGGGGAAAACAGTGCCGGTAAAGTGAAGCAGGATCGAAACATCAGCTGTGTGAACATATTTGGTGCAAAGCAGTTCCAGTTTGCCATGTGACAGGATTCACATGGCAAATTCACCAATGAATTCCTTAAAAATCCTACAATGTGATTTTCTGGATTCTTTCCCCCCCATTCTGTCTCTCATTGTTGAAGTGAAACTATGATGAAAATTACAGGCCTCTCTCATCTTTTTAAATGAGAGAACTTGCACAATTGGTGGCTGACTAAATACTTTTTTTGCCTCATTGTATGTATTTTAGTATGGTAGTATCGGGGCGACAGTGGCTCAGTGGTTAGAGTGTTGGTTGGAGGATCGAGTCCCGCTCGGACCAAGTTCTGTCGTTGTGTCCTTAGGCAAGACGCTTCACCCACATTGCCTAGTATGAAAATGGTGTGTGTGAATGATAGGTGGTGGTCGGAGGGGCTGATGGTGCAGATTGACAGCCTCACTTTCGTCAGTCTGCCCCAGGGCAGCTGTGGCTACAATAGTAGCTTACCATCAGCAAGTGTGGAAATGAATGAATAATATAGTGTAGAGCTTTGAGAGGCTTTGAAAAGCACATTACAAGAGTAAGCCAGTTGAAGGGTGCGGTCACACTTGTCTGGGTTTGGTCCTGCTTTGAGTTAGTCTGCTCCTTCGTCACCTTGATGCTCGGATCTCAATCTAAGGTCTACCAGACGATATCCACCATTGTGGTGTGATGGTGGTTGTGCTCTCTGCCTCCACAAAAAAGGAGTCTGCAAACAAATCTCGGAACATGCTGCTCATGCACACGTTTCAGTTAAGTCTGACTCTGATGTCCACCATAGATCCTGTCTTAAGAGCCTTATGTCTTATGGTTGCTCTGGTAGACCCAGTTTTGGGTGGACGGCTTTCTGTGGTGGTCTATGTGGTTTTTTTTGATGATGCCACTGTGTCTGGCAACTCTGACGTATGGACTCAAAGACTCAAGCCTCAGACCAGTCCTGGTGTCTCGCCTCTGCTGCCACCTGCAGGTCTCTCCAAACGCTGTCACTGCTCACACACATGATCTGCAGAAAAAGATGAGGCCTCCTCCAACCTCTGGGTGTGCCCAGAACCCCTGTCCATGAACAGGGATGTGGTTACCGTTCTACACAAAATTAAATATATGCAAAAAGTAACAAAGCTATTGTAAAATTAAATGCTACCCATTCCTCCTGAATCCGAGGTTTGATTATCGGGCGGATTCTCCTCTCCAGTACCCTGGAATACACCTTACCGGGAAGGCTGAGGAGTGAGATTCCCCTGTAATTGGAACACACTCTCTGGTTTCCCTTCTTAAACAGAGGGACCACCACCCCGGCCTGCCAGTCCAGTGGTCCCTGATTGCCAAGTGTCAGCCAAGACAGTCCCTCAACATCCAGAGACTTGAGGTACTCGAGATGGATCTTGTCGACTCAGTGACTTCAGCTAGGGTGATGGAAGAGTCCAAATCAGCGTCCCCAGTCTCTGCTTCTTCCTCGGAAGACGTGACGGTGGGATTGAAAAGATCCTCAAAGTATTCCTTCCACCATCCGACAACATCTGTCAAGGTCAGCAGCTCTTCGCCTGCACTGTAAACCATGTTGGTGAAGCACTGCTTCCCCCTCCCGAGGCATCGGATGGATTGCTAGAATCTCTTTAAGGCCGTCCGATAGTCCTCGTCCAGCTTTTTCCTCTGTGACCGCTTGAGCTGTGGCACGCTTGACCCGCCGGTACTCGTCGGCTGCTTCAGGAGTCCCACAAAACAACAAGGCTCGATGGGAGTCCTTCTTCAGCCTGGTGGCATCCCTTACTTCCGGTGTCCACCACCGGGTTGCTGCTGTGACAAACACCATCTTACGACCACAGCTATGAGCAGCCGCATCGACAATAGAGGTGGAAAACATGGCCCATTCAGAATCCATGTCCCCAACCTCCCCCCTCTCTTCAACCAAGTGTCCAAGACACGTGGCCGGATGTCAGATGACACGACAACAAAGTCGATCATCGACCTCCAACCTTGTGTGTCCTGGTGCCACGTGCACTGATGGACATCATTGTGCTCGAACTTGGTGTTCGTTATGGACAAACTCTGTCTAGCACAGTCCAATAACAAAACACAGCTCGAGTTCAGATCAGGGAGGCCATTCTTCCCGTTTACGCCCTTCCAGGTGTCACTGTCATTATCCACGTGGGTGCTGAAATCCCCCAGGAGTCTACGGGGTACTCTACACTGCTGCTTGGCCTGTAGGCCGACACAACAGTGAGAGACCTGTCCCCGACCTGAAGAGGTAGGGATGTAACCCTCTCGTTCACTGGGGTGAACTCCAACATGTGGCGGCTGAGCTGTGGAGGCTCAGCAAACGGGAAGCAGCATGGACTGATAGTGCAGGTGATCAAACACCAGATTGAAGGAACCAAGGAATGCAGACTCAGGACAATTTTACAGTGTTTATTAACAGTTTGTGAAATAACAAGAGTCAATAGTTCATCAAACACGTGGGAGGCAAACCAGGCGGGCGGAGTGGTGAGCAGGAACGGGGAAAACCAGGACCGGATGAGGACAGGATCGGGCACGGGACCAGAGCAAGCCAAGCGGGGGTAGTCCAGAGCGGACACGGAGACAGCCAGGGCCGGAGCAAGACAGGACCGGAGACGAGACCAGGGAGGCCCGAGCAGGAGTAATCCAGAGAGCGGGAGCCAGGGCAGGAGATGGGAAGCAAGCCGGAGACCAAGACAGGACAGGAGGCGAAGACGAGGGGTGGACTGTACCGGAGCTTTGACTTTGTCTGAGAGAGTTCAGTTCATTCCGTTTTTAAAGTTGTGTTACTTTGAAAGAGTTCAGTTAATTCCTTTTTAAGGATTTACTTCAGTTAAAACTATCGCAAATTAAGATTAGAGTTTGGAATCACACTAGTCAATAATCCACAGGGCAAAAACAAAATTGGTTAGTCCTACCAGCTCGCCACCAATAGGGAGATCACAGTCCCATCAAAAAACCTGAAATTGAGTTGCAAGTAAGATAGAATGAGTAAATAAGGTTTAAATCTGAGTAGCCAACCAGTGAAACACCAGTTGCACAGAAACAGTGAGAGTGGAGTGGGAGGTGCAGAGGAGCAGCCAGGTACAGAGCTGCACCGGGTTATCAAATCAGGGAAGAGCACTGATCAGGTAAAGGTAAAGGTAACCCTAGACGACGGGTAACACAAGCACTGTTTCAACTTCACATATTATATTATTTTCAATACGCAGTGGAAACTAGTTTACATCCACTAAATAAAAATAATTGGCAGGTCAAAGTCACGTAACCGAATACAAGAGCAATGGAATAAGAGAAAATATAAAGCTAAAGGCAGTTTTGTCACCCGTGTTACATTAGCACTCCTCTGTCATGGTCAGTCTTTTTGGTTGTGTTTGTTGGTGCACTGCATTTAAAAGTTTGGTCTGGGGCCCACATTTGTTACTTTTAGTTGACATTAGATGTGACAGGATGAGTAACTCTGCTCTGTTGAACTGGAGTTTGGGTGTTCAGTGAATCTGGATCTAGAAAGTTTAAACTCCCAAAGTTCAAGTTTTAGTGCAAAACAATGATGAAACTCTGAGGGCTGCAGGTCCCTGAAGGCATCATTTAGACTCATGTTGTTATTGACATCAGACACAAAATGGCGGTGAGCAGTGAGGTCATTTGTGGCAAAGAGTTTTAAAGCAGTGCATTGTGGGAGCTCAGACGGCCCTACACTGACTCCAGTCTGAGAGATCTGCTGCAGGACTCATGGTAATATAACACTGTGTGTGCTTCTGTGGGAGAGTGAGAGGCTGAGTGTGGCTTTAGAGCTTTACAAATATCACTGTTTTTAATGACGTTTACCATCATTTCAGAGCAGTTTTCTGTATCCAGTGCTTCTCTGTGGGAAATGGCATAGTTCATTGTACTTCAGTGCTGTTGTAGTTGAGCCTAAACCTGAAATAAAACAAGTTGAAATAAGAATAATAATCTTGATTTGATTGTTTATACAAATGTTTTTACTTATATGGCCTAAAATTTGTGAGAGAAGTAGCACAATGACTTTAATCACAAATAACTAACACACAGAAAACTGCTCAGGAAAAAAACATTACAAAAACAACAAAACTTAAAACCACTGATTTACTCCTGGTGATTCTCTAGAATGTTATTTGGAAACATCCGTCAACATCAAAACTTCTGTAGCAAAATATAACAATATTTTTAGAAAAAAAAAGTTTCAAAGAGAGGAAATAAACCTTTTAACAAGTATTACAAAAATTGTAATTATTATCCTTTTTAGATAATTTGTCATGTCCTTTATATTAATTCAATTTAGGGACACATTTATTTAGGTTAGGTTACTTCAGGTTAGTCATGGTTTAGAAATAGATTATTGATGGTTTAAAGCAGGTTTTAGAAATGGTTTGGCCCAGTTCAGTGCTGATGTAGACTGCTGGTGCTGGTGTTATCTAAAAAAAAAAGGTTCATTATGTTAAATATGTTATTAAAACTGTACTTGTCTGTCTGTCGCCAACAGCAACACATGATGTTCTACTAGTTGATTTTTGGGCCTATTTGGATGAGGCTGGGGTCGCTGCAGGTAAGAAAATAAAGCACCACTGACTTGTAATACAGACATTCTCAGAGATGACTAGTTATGTTTAGGAAAACAGTACATCTGTTTCTGAAGTTCAGCCTCTAGGGAGATCCTAGACTGTAGTTTTTCATTGTATTTAGGTTATTTTTTTTAATTGTTCTGCCTTCTCTGTTCCAGTTGATTCCTGAGGTCTATGTTTGATGGAGTTGCAGAGTTTCTATCAGAACCTCACAGGACAGGACTGGACAAATATAATCGGCTTCAGGTTTGCCTTTGCCGTGCTGACCAATCTTGCCGGCCTCATATTCCTGGTCATAAACGGCATCATCATCCACACCCTGTGCAGTCGGCCTGTGTTCAGGGAGACGTCGCGGTACATGCTCCTGCTGAACCTGGTGGTGGGGGACTCCATCGTGCTCTTCATGGGGCAGTTGTTGTACATGCAAAATATCGCTAACGTGAACCTGTCCTATCCTCTGTGTGGATTCTATGTCATGATCACTTACCTGACCTCGCAGATCGCTCCTCTCACACTGTCCGTCATGTCCATCGAGCGTTACATCGCTGTTTGTTTCCCGTTTCATTACCCCACCATAGTCACCATGAGGAACACGGCCTTTGCCATCCTCTGTGTTTGGGGGATGGGCTGTGTGGACATTTTGATTCGTGTTTTGCTCCTTGTTGAATTCCCCTTCCACCTGCTCCCCAGCCTTCAGATGAATTCCTACTGCTTCTATGTCGCCCTGTTGCTCGGACCTCGATCTAAGGTCTACCAGACGATATCCACCATTGTGCTGTTTCTGTTCTCAGGTTTAGTAATCATGTTGTCGTTCATTGGTGTGATGGTGGTTGCGCTCTCTGCCTCCACAGAAAAGGAGTCTGCAAACAAAGCTCAGAACATGCTGCTCGTGCACATGTTTCAGTTGAGTCTGACCCTGATGTCCACCATGGGGCCTGTCTTCAGCAGTGTGGCTGCTCTGGCGAACCCAGTTTTGGCTGGGCAGCTTCTTGTGATAGTTTATGTGTTTTTGGTGATGATGCCGCGGTGTCTGACGACTCTGACCTATGGACTCAAGGACTCAAACCTCAGACTGGTCCTGGTGTCTCGCCTCTGCTGCCACCTGCAGGTCTCTCCAAACACTGTCACTGCTCACAGACATGATCTGCAGAAAAAGATGAGGCCTCCTCAAACCTCCAGGTGTGCCCAGAACCCCTGTCCATAAACAGGGATTCATGGATGATAAACGAAAAATAATAATAATAATAAAACTTTAAAATCATAAGCTGTATGTATGTACAAGAGTGGCTGATCTGTTCAACAAAAAAATATATATTTTTTGTAAAATATAATAAAACATTTTAATAAAATTATCTGTATGTTTACTTTTATTCTGATTCTTGTTACAAAGATTTAGATTTCATCCTGAAATCAGACCATTTTAGGAGAGATGAATACAAAGATGTTAAGATTGCAGGATCAGATCTTTGTTTTGCCTCAAGCTCTTGAAGGGACAAAGATGGAATGACGGGCAGCTCATGGTGACGCTCATTGATGTAACTGTCAGGGATGACTATGGCTGGCCTGCTTAAGGACTCAACAAGCAGGTTCTTGAAAGGCAGCACTGGAAAATGACAGCAACGACCTCTGGCGCAACGTCACCCGGGTTCACTGTTGTGGTCTTGGGTGAACAGATGAATAAGTTCAACATTTTGGTCCAAAGCAGTTCCAGTTTGCCATGTGAAAGGAACTTTTAGTATTAAGGCTGGTTTGGAAATAAGTTAAATTGTTGTTGGAGAAGCTGGGCCTAGGCCAGGGGTGGGCAAACATTTTGACACACGGCCCACATTAGGTTCTTTGACAGAGGGGTGGGGCCAGGGGTGGTCTCACATTCCCTCTTTTTCCATGCTCGGATCCTCTACCAGAGGCCTGGGAGCTTGAGCGTTCTGCGTAGTATCTTTGCTGTTCCTGTACTGCACATTTCTAGACTGAGATGTCTGATGTTTTTCCTGGGATCTGCTGTAGCCACTCCTCCAGTTTAGGGGTCACTGCCATGACACATCTGGTGTGGCAGATCTGGGCCTCTATCGCTCTGGTGCTCAAGGCCTGCTCCTGTGCAGCCAGGATGAGTGCCTCTGTGCTGTCCTTCAGTCCAGCTTTCTCAAGCCATTGGTAGTGTGGCAAATGGTCACCCGTCGAGGGGATGTTTTTGGGGGAGGGGTTTAAGGCCCAAAGGTCACAATCAAATTTACAGTGTAAAAGACACACAGGTAAGATCCTGAATTAAAAGATGAGAGAGACGTGAAGAATGATTAAAATTATTTTATCAGAATCAGAAGACTTTTATTGCCATTGTTTGTGAGCACAGTTCACAAACTAGGAACTTACTTTGGTGATAAAGTGCAACATAAAACACACTGAATAAATACAAATACAAATAAGGCCATGCATGAAGTTAAAAAAAGATATGCTTAAAAAAACAAAAAAACTTATAGGTAGAAAATATATACAAAAGCAGCATCAGAACAACAGACATGACTTATTAAAGTGACCGGTGTTATAAAGTGTCCAGTTTGTGCAAATATTATAAAGTGTCATGAGACAAACTGCAGAGGGGAACAAACTGTTCTTATGATGAGAAGTTCTGGTCCCAATGGACCGTAGCCTCCTGCCAGAGGGAAGTGGCTCAAATAGTCCATGTCCAGGGTGAGAAGTGTCAGCTGCTCTACGGCCTGCTCCCCCCGAGTCCTGGAGACAGGTCCTGTAGAGATGGAAGGAGCAGCCAATCACCTTCTCAGCAGAGGCACAATGTGCTGCAGTCTCTGTCTATCCCTGACAGTGGCCCCAGCAAACTACACCGTGATGAAGGAGGTGAGGATGGACTCAATGATGACCATGTAAAACTGCACCATCATCTGGACCGGCAGCTTGCGTTTCCTTAGCTGTCACAGGTAAAACATCCTGTGCTGGGCTTTCTTGATGAGGGAGCTGATGGTCGGCTCCCACTTGAGATCCTGGGTGATGCAGGTGCCCAGGAAGCGGAAAGAGTCCACAGTGGTGATGGGGAAGTCCGTCAGGGTGAGGGGAGGCAGGGGGGCTGTGACTTTCCTGAAGTCCACGATCATCTCCACTGTCTTCTGGGCGTTAGGCTCCAGGTTGTTGCTGCTGCACCAGGACACCAGCCGGTCCACCTCCCTCCTGTAGGCAGACTCATCACCGTCCGAGATGAGCCCGATGAGGGTGGTGTCATCCGCAAACATAACCAGTTTGACGAAGTCGTGGCTGGAGGTGCAGCAGTTGGTGTACAGGGAGAAGAGCAGGGGAGAAAGTACACAGCCCTGTGGAGCCCCTGTGCTGATAGTTCGAGTGTCCGAGACATTCTTCCCCAGCCGTACGCGCTGTCTCCTGTCCGTCAGGAAGTCAGTGATCCACCTGCAGGTGGAGTCAGGCACGTTGAGCTGAGCGAGCTTGTCCTGGAGCAGAGCAGGGAGGATGGTGTTGAATGCAGAGCTGAAGTCCACAAACAGGATCCTGGCGTAGGTTCCCGGGGAGTCCAGATGCTGGAGGATGAAGTGAAGGGCCAGGTTAATGGCGTCATCCACAGACCGATTGGCTCTCTGCAGAGGATCCAGGAGGGGGGAGGTGAAGGACTTGAGGTGGTGCAGGACCAGGCGCTCAAATGACTTCATGACTATGGACGTCAGCGCCACAGGTCTGTAGTCATTAAGTCCAGTGATCCTAGGTTTCTTGGGGACGGGCACGATGGTGGGCAGCTTGAAGCAGTCTGGGACGTGACATTACTCCAGGGAGGTGTTAAAGATGTCCATGAAGACAGGAGCCAATTCCTCAGCACAGTGTCTGAGGGTGGAAGGAGAGACACCGTCTGGGCCTGCGGCCTTATGGGGATTCTGCTTCCTGAAAAGCTTAGTCACGTCCTGCTCCAAAACTGTGAGGGCAGTGGGGGAGGAGGGGGGTCTGAGGTGGGTTTGGAGGTAATGTCCATGGTAGTGAGGGAGGAGGGGAAGGGGTGTGAGACCTCAAACCTCGTATAAAAGCTATTTAACTTTTCTGCTAGTTGTTTGTTGTCCACGGCGGGAGGGGCTTTGGGCCTGTAGTTGGTGATTTGCCTAAGCCCTCTCCAGACAGAAGCAGAGTCGTTGGTGGAGAAATACTGCTCCAGACGTGTATTGTACTTTGCTTTAGCCTTTTGGTTGTGTTTGTTGGTGCACTGCATTTAAAAGGTTGGTCTGGAGCCCACATTTGTTACTTTTAGTTGACATTAGATGTGACAGGATGAGTAACTCTGCTCTGTTGAACTGGAGTCTGGGTGTTCAGTGAATCTGGATCTAGAAAGTTTAAACTCCCAAAGTTCAAGTTTTAGTGCAAAACAATGATGAAACTCTGAGGGCTGCAGGTCCCTGAAGGCATCATTTAGACTCATGTTGTTATTGACATCAGACACAAAATGGCGGTGAGCAGTGAGGTCATTTGTGGCAAAGAGTTTTAAAGCAGTGCATTGTGGGAGCTCAGACGGCCCTACACTGACTCCAGTCTGAGAGATCTGCTGCAGGACTCATGGTAATATAACACTGTGTGTGCTTCTGTGGGAGAGTGAGAGGCTGAGTGTGGCTTTAGAGCTTTACAAATATCACTGTTTTTAATGACGTTTACCATCATTTCAGAGCAGTTTTCTGTATCCAGTGCTTCTCTGTGGGAAATGGCATAGTTCATTGTACTTCAGTGCTGTTGTAGTTGAGCCTAAACCTGAAATGAAACATGTTTAAATAAGAATAATAATCTTGATTTGATTGTTTATACAAATGTTTTTACTTATATGGCCTAAGATTTGTGAGAGAAGTAGCACAATGACTTTAATCACAAATAACTAACACACAGAAAACTGCTCAGGAAAAAAACTATACAAAAACAACAAAACTTAAAACCACTGATTTACTCCTGGTGATTCTCTAGAATGTTATTTGGAAACATCCGTCAACATCAAAACTTCTGTAGCAAAATATAACAATATTTCTAGAAAAAAAAGTTTCAAAGAGAGGAAATAAACCTTTTAACAAGTATTACAAAAAATTGTAATTATTATCATTTTTAGATAATTTGTCATGTCCTTTATATTAATTCAATTTAGGGACACATTTATTTAGGTTAGGTTACTTCAGGTTAGTCATGGTTTAGAAATAGATTATTGATGGTTTAAAGCAGGTTTTAGAAATGGTTTGGCCCAGTTCAGTGCTGATGTAGACTGCTGGTGCTGGTGTTATCTAAAAAAAAAAAGGTTCATTATGTTAAATATGTTATTAAAACTGTACTTGTCTGTCTGTCGCCAACAGGAACACATGATGTTCTACTAGTTGATATTTTGAGCCTTTTTGGATGATACAGACATTCTCAGAGATGACTAGTTATGTTTAGCAAAACAGTACATCTGTCTCTGAAGTTCAGCCTCTAGGGAGATCCTAGACTGTAGTTTTTCATTGTATTTAGGTTATTTTTTTTAATTGTTCTGCCTTCTCTGTTCCAGTTGATTCCTGAGGTCTATGTTTGATGGAGTTGCAGAGTTTCCATCAGAACCTCACAGGACAGGACTGGACAACGATGATCGCCTTCAGGTTTGCCTTTGTTGCTCTGACCAATCTTGCCGGCCTCATATTCCTGGTCATAAACGGCATCATCATCCACACCCTGTGCAGTCGGCCTGTGTTCAGGGAGACGTCGCGGTACATGCTCCTGCTGAACCTGGTGGTGGGGGACTCCATCGTGCTCTTCATGGGGCAGTTGATGTACGTGCAAAGTATCACTAACGTGAACCTGTCCTACCCTCTGTGTGGATTCTATGTCATGATCACTTACCTGACCTCGCAGATCGCTCCTCTCACACTGTCCGTCATGTCCACAGAGCGTTACATCGCTGTTTGTTTCCCGTTTCATTACCCCACCATAGTCACCATGAGGAACACGGCCTTTGCCATCCTCTGTGTTTGGGGGATGGGCTGTGTGGACATTTTGATTCGGGTTCTGCTCCTTGTTGAATTCCCCTTCCACCTGCTCCCCAGCCTTCAGATGAATTCCTACTGTTTTTCTGTCACTTTGTTGCTCGGACCTCGATCTAAGGTCTACCAGACGATATCCACCATTGTGCTGTTTCTGTTCTCAGGTTTAGTAATCATGTCGTCCTTCATTGGTGTGATGGTGGTTGCGCTCTCTGCCTCCACAGAAAAGGAGTCTGCAAACAAAGCTCAGAACATGCTGCTCGTGCACATGTTTCAGTTGAGTCTGACCCTGATGTCCACCATGGGGCCTGTCTTCAGCAGTGTGGCTGCTCTGGCGAACCCAGTTTTGGCTGGGCGGCTCTTTGTGATGGTTTATGTGTTTTTGGTGATGATGCCGCGGTGTCTGACGACTCTGACCTATGGACTCAAGGACTCAAGTCTCCGACCAGTCCTGGTGTCTCGCCTCTGCTGCCACCTGCAGGTCTCTCCAAACACTGTCACTGCTCACAGACATGATCTGCAGAAAAAGATGAGGCCTCCTCAAACCTCCAGGTGTGCCCAGAACCCCTGTCCATAAACAGGGATTCATGGATGATAAACGAAAAATAATAATAATAATAATAAAACTTTAAAATCATAAGCTGTATGTATGTACAAGAGTGACTGATCTGTTCAACAAAAAAAAAAAAAAAAGTTTTGTAAAATATAATAAAACATTTTAGTAAAATTATCTGTATGTTTACTTTTATTCTGATTCTTGTTACAAAGATTTAGATTTCATCCTGAAATCAGACCATTTTAGGAGAGATGAATGCAAAGATGTTCAGATTGCAGGATCAGATCTTTGTTTTGCCTCAAGCTCTTGAAGTGACAAAGATGGAATGACGGGCAGCTCATGGTGACGCTCATTGATGTAACTGTCAGGGATGACTATGGCTGGCCTGCTTAAGGACTCAACAAACAGGTTCTTGAAAGGCAGCACTGGAAAATGACAGCAACGACCTCTGGCGCAACGTCACCCGGGTTCACTGTTGTGGTCTTGGGTGAACAGATGAATAAGATCAACATTTTTGGTCCAAAGCAGTTCCAGTTTGCCATGTGAAAGGAACTTTTAGTATTAAGGCTGGTTTGGAAATGAGTTAAATTGTTGTTGGAGAAGCTGGGCCTAGGCCAGGGGTGGGCAAACATTTTGACACACGGCCCACATTAGGTTCTTTGACAGAGGGGTGGGGCCAAGGGTGGTCTCACATTCCCTCTTTTTCCATGCTCGGATCCTCTACCAGAGGCCTGGGAGCTTGAGCGTTCTGCGTAGTATCTTTGCTGTTCCTGTACTGCACATTTCTAGACTGAGATGTCTGATGTTTTTCCTGGGATCTGCTGTAGCCACTCCTCCAGTTTAGGGGTCACTGCCATGACACATCTGGTGTGGCAGATCTGGGCCTCTATCGCTCTGGTGCTCAAGGCCTGTTCCTGTGCAGCCAGGATGAGTGCCTCTGTGCTGTCCTTCAGTCCAGCTTTCTCAAGCCATTGGTAGTGTGGCAAATGGTCACCCGTCGAGGGGATGTTTTTGGGGGAGGGGTTTAAGGCCCAAAGGTCACAATCAAATTTACAGTGTAAAAGACACACAGGTAAGATCCTGAATTAAAAGATGAGAGAGACGTGAAGAATGATTAAAATTATTTTATCAGAATCAGAAGACTTTTATTGCCATTGTTTGTGAGCACAGTTCACAAACTAGGAACTTACTTTGGTGATAAAGTGCAACATAAAACACACTGAATAAATACAAATACAAATAAGGCCATGCATGAAGTTAAAAAAAGATATGCTTAAAAAAACAAAAAACTTATAGGTAGAAAATATATACAAAAGCAGCATCAGAACAACAGACATGACTTATTAAAGTGACCGGTGTTATAAAGTGTCCAGTTTGTGCAAATATTATAAAGTGTCATGAGACAAACTGCAGAGGGGAACAAACTGTTCTTATGATGAGAAGTTCTGGTCCCAATGGACCGTAGCCTCCTGCCAGAGGGAAGTGGCTCAAATAGTCCATGTCCAGGGTGAGAAGTGTCAGCTGCTCTACGGCCTGCTCCCCCCGAGTCCTGGAGACAGGTCCTGTAGAGATGGAAGGAGCAGCCAATCACCTTCTCAGCAGAGGCACAATGTGCTGCAGTCTCTGTCTATCCCTGACAGTGGCCCCAGCAAACTACACCGTGATGAAGGAGGTGAGGATGGACTCAATGATGACCATGTAAAACTGCACCATCATCTGGACCGGCAGCTTGCGTTTCCTTAGCTGTCACAGGTAAAACATCCTGTGCTGGGCTTTCTTGATGAGGGAGCTGATGGTCGGCTCCCACTTGAGATCCTGGGTGATGCAGGTGCCCAGGAAGCGGAAAGAGTCCACAGTGGTGATGGGGAAGTCCGTCAGGGTGAGGGGAGGCAGGGGGGCTGTGACTTTCCTGAAGTCCACGATCATCTCCACTGTCTTCTGGGCGTTAGGCTCCAGGTTGTTGCTGCTGCACCAGGACACCAGCCGGTCCACCTCCCTCCTGTAGGCAGACTCATCACCGTCCGAGATGAGCCCGATGAGGGTGGTGTCATCCGCAAACATAACCAGTTTGACGAAGTCGTGGCTGGAGGTGCAGCAGTTGGTGTACAGGGAGAAGAGCAGGGGAGAAAGTACACAGCCCTGTGGAGCCCCTGTGCTGATAGTTCGAGTGTCCGAGACATTCTTCCCCAGCCGTACGCGCTGTCTCCTGTCCGTCAGGAAGTCAGTGATCCACCTGCAGGTGGAGTCAGGCACGTTGAGCTGAGCGAGCTTGTCCTGGAGCAGAGCAGGGAGGATGGTGTTGAATGCAGAGCTGAAGTCCACAAACAGGATCCTGGCGTAGGTTCCCAGGGAGTCCAGATGCTGGAGGATGAAGTGAAGGGCCAGGTTAATGGCGTCATCCACAGACCGATTGGCTCTCTGCAGAGGATCCAGGAGGGGGGAGGTGAAGGACTTGAGGTGGTGCAGGACCAGGCGCTCAAATGACTTCATGACTATGGACGTCAGCGCCACAGGTCTGTAGTCATTAAGTCCAGTGATCCTAGGTTTCTTGGGGACGGGCACGATGGTGGACAGCTTGAAGCAGTCTGGGACGTGACATTACTCCAGGGAGGTGTTAAAGATGTCCATGAAGACAGGAGCCAATTCCTCAGCACAGTGTCTGAGGGTGGAAGGAGAGACACCGTCTGGGCCCGCGGCCTTATGGGGATTCTGCTTCCTGAAAAGCTTAGTCACGTCCTGCTCCAAAACTGTGAGGGCAGTGGGGGAGGAGGGGGGTCTGAGGTGGGTTTGGAGGTAATGTCCATGGTAGTGAGGGAGGAGGGGAAGGGGTGTGAGACCTCAAACCTCGTATAAAAGCTATTTAACTTTTCTGCTAGTTGTTTGTTGTCCACGGCGGGAGGGGCTTTGGGCCTGTAGTTGGTGATTTGCCTAAGCCCTCTCCAGACAGAAGCAGAGTCGTTGGTGGAGAAATACTGCTCCAGACGTGTATTGTACTTTGCTTTAGCCTTTTGGTTGGGTTTGTTGGTGCACTGCATTTAAAAGGTTGGTCTGGAGCCCACATTTGTTACTTTTAGTTGACATTAGATGTGACAGGATGAGTAACTCTGCTCTGTTGAACTGGAGTTTGAGTGTTCAGTGAATCTGGATCTAGAAAGTTTAAACTCCCAAAGTTCAAGTTTTAGTGCAAAACAATGATGAAACTCTGAGGGCTGCAGGTCCCTGAAGGCATCATTTAGACTCATGTTGTTATTTACATCAGACACAAAATGGCGGTGAGCAGTGACGTCATTTGTGGCAAAGAGTTTTAAAGCAGTGCATTGTGGGAGCTCAGACGGCCCTACACTGACTCCAGTCTGAGAGATCTGCTGCAGGACTCATGGTAATATAACACTGTGTGTGCTTCTGTGGGAGAGTGAGAGGCTGAGTGTGGCTTTAGAGCTTTACAAATATCACTGTTTTTAATGACGTTTACCATCATTTCAGAGCAGTTTTCTGTATCCAGTGCTTCTCTGTGGGAAATGGCATAGTTCATTGTACTTCAGTGCTGTTGTAGTTGGAGCCTAAACCTAAATTTAAATATGTTGAAATAAGAATAATAATCTTGATTTGATTGTTTATACAAATGTTTTACTTATATGGCCTAAGATTTGTGAGAGAAGTAGCACAATGACTTTAATCACAAATAACTAACACTCAGAAAACTGCTCAGGAAAAAAACATTACAAAAACAACAAAACTTAAAACCACTGATTTACTCCTGGTGATTCTCTAGAATTTGGAAACATCCGTCAACATCAAAACTTCTGTAGCAAAATATAACAATATATATATATATAAAAAAAAGGTTCAACAAGAGGAAATAAGCCTTTAACGAGTATTACAAAAATTAGTAATCCTTATTATTTTTAAGTAATTTATTATGTCACGCCATGTCACTGTTGAAAAAAACAAAACAAAACAACTATAATAAATTATTCAGTTTAGACTTTTTTTTTTTTTCTTATGCTCAAAGTTTTTCAGAAAAGTCACATTTCACAAAAATAAGAATGTGATAATTATTTTGACCTGTAGCTCAAACCCTTAACCACAGACCTCCTCCTGGTGCATTCATGAAATATCAGCTCCTTCTGGTGTCGATGTAACTGTTAAAATATGTGATTATTTTGTGTCACCTCAGGACACCCTTTGGTTTACAGCATAAAACCCATGTTATTTTTCATTGTACATTTAGAGAGGAGGTAAAGGTGTAGTTTTAGTAAAAGAAACGTACTTGACTTTATGCCAACACATTTATTAACTGTCTCTGACACAAGTTTCTTATTCTAAAAATGTGAAAAGTTTTAGTCAGACCACAGGACACTTTTGTGTCTTTTACTCAAATTACAAAATGAAAAACAACTTCAATTTTAAACTGTGTGCGATTTATAGAAAACATTCTATGAACTGTTGAGTTGAACTTTGGAGGAAGAAACATTTTATTTATTTCAACTGAGAATCAAAAACATAACAAACTCATTCAAATAGTTAATGTACTTCATGATTTTACAGACACATATTGTGATTCATGTGGAGGGACCAAACACTTTTAAAATCATTGTCTAACTCAGTGGTGGTACACAGACTGTTTGTAGTTATCCTCTGCAGTTCTGGTATTAATTCAATTTAGGGACACATTTATTCAGGTTAGGTTACATCAGGTCAGTCATGGTTTAGAGCTAGATTATTTATGGTTTTGTTCATGTTTTAGACATGCTTTGGCCCAGTTCAGTCCTGATGTAGACTTAGCCTTTAGTTAAAAAAATAAATACATTTTTGGCCCTTACCACTGATGAAGTGATGGCGAGGGGCATTGTTCTTCCTCGGTTTCTTTTTCTTCTTCTTTTTCTTATTTTTCTTCCAAAACAATCGCAGTTTTCACCTCCTGAACGTCGACGAAAAGTCCCCAATCTGCATACAAAATCGACCGGCTCGGTAAAAAATTTGAGAAAATATGCATCTCAACAATGTCCGACGGACACCGGCTCGACAGCGCCACCTAGAATTTTTGACATTTTCAAATTACTAGGAAGGCCAGACTCAGATTTTGACGAAATTCGCACCAGTGATAGAGCTCATGAAGGGAAGCAAAAAACATAATTATAGAGCTGCCGTATGATGGACAGGAAGTCGGCCATATTGGATCAAAAATTCTCCACTTCATTCGCAGCGTGTTTTCAATACGTATCTAGTCCCAGGTTTTTGGTCCAAATGAGCTCAGATTTCAAATGCCACATTCAGACACATGGGTTTTCATAAAATATCCACATTTTCCATGAATTCCACACGGTTTGCCACCGAACAAATGCCTTTGTTTCCTTTTTTTCGATGTCCTCTCATGACCATGGACATTGCCCTACAGAGCTCACATTCACATCACATATGTGTGATTGGGGCATGAATGGAATACAATACTAAATTTAATCAAAATGAACACTATAGCGCCCCCTGTCATAGATGCGAAACGTCAACATTATCGGATTCAGACAAAATTTGGGGAATAAATTGGGTTGAAAAAGAATATTATGGGCATAGGTCATTTTTCATGCTTGGCCACCAGAAGATTGAAGATTAAAAAAAAAAAAAAAAAATTAAAAAAATTTCTTACATGCACAGCCGTTGGTCTACAAAGCTGAAATTCACATCACACATGTGACATCAGGGCATTAATAGAATGAAATATTAATTCAAATCATAATGAACACTATAGCGCCCCCTACTATAAAGGTGAAACACCAACATTATTCGAAATTTGGGGAATCAGTTAGTGGCATGAGAAGAATCAAAAAACTACATTATGGCCATGGGTCATTTTCCACGGTTGGCCACCGGAGGAGCAAAGACTCCAAAAAAAACCCCATTGAAAAATACGTTACTTGCACAGGCATTGGTCTATCACTGATGTGTGATCTGGGCCTGAATGTAATGGACTAAAAAGTCTGGGTAAAATAAACACTATAGCGCCCCCTGCCATACACATGAAATGTCAAAATTATTGTATCCTCATGAAATTTGGGAAATAAATTGGTATTATGACAGGAAGCAAAAAATGTTATTATAGCCATGGGTCATTTTTCACGGTTTGCCATTGAAAAGAAATTCCCATGGCACTTTTACTTGCATGTCTATGAAACGTATCTAGTCTTAGGTTTTTCATCCGAATGAGCTCAAACTCCACATGTCACATCTATAGAGGCTGTTCATCAATGATTGTCCACATTTTGAGGATATTCTTTATGGGTTATGTGTAGCACACCATCAAAATATGACTTCATTTCCTGTTTCTTTGATTCCCCCTCACGGACACATGGACCAGCCTAAAAAGCTCAGCCATCATCGCCGCTTGCAGCTTTGATTTATTATTATTTTTTACTCAAATGTTGGATCTTGCTCTTATTCTGCCTTTTCTATTTCAGTTGATCCCTGAGGTCTATGTTTGATGGAGTTTCCAAGCTTCTATCAAAACCTCACAGAACAGGCCAGGACAACAATTATCAGCTTTAGGATTATGTTTGTCATGTTGACCAATCTTGCCAGCTTCATGTTCCTGGTCATAAACGGCATCATCATCCACACCCTGTGCAGTCGGCCTGTGTTCAGGGAGACGTCGCGGTACATGCTCCTGCTGAACCTGGTGGTGGGGGACTCCATCGTGCTCTTTATGGGGCAGTTGATGTACTTGCAAAGTATCGCTAACGTGAACCTGTCCTACCCTCTGTGTGGATTCTATGTCATGATCTCTTACCTGACCTCGCAGATCGCTCCTCTCACACTGTCCGTCATGTCCACAGAGCGTTACATCGCTGTTTGTTTCCCGTTTCATTACCCCACCATAGTCACCATGAGGAACACGGCCTTTGCCATCCTCTGTGTTTGGGGGATGGGCTGTGTGGACGTTTTGATTCGGGTTTTGCTCCTTGTTGAATTCCCCTTCCACCTGCTCCCCAGCCTTCAGATGAATTCCTACTGTTTTTCTGTCACTTTGTTGCTCGGACCTCGATCTAAGGTCTACCAGACGATATCCACCATTGTGCTGTTTCTGTTCTCAGGTTTAGTAATCATGTCGTCCTTCATTGGTGTGATGGTGGTTGCGCTCTCTGCCTCCACAGAAAAGGAGTCTGCAAACAAAGCTCGGAACATGCTGCTCATGCACATGTTTCAGTTGAGTCTGACCCTGATGTCCACCATGGGGCCTGTCTTCAGCAGTGTGGCTGCTCTGGCGGACCCAGTTTTGGCTGGGCGGTTCTTTGTGATGGTTTATGTGTTTTTGGTGATGATGCCGCGGTGTCTGACGACTCTGACCTATGGACTCAAGAACTCGAGCCTCAGACCAGTCCTGGTGTCTCGCCTCTGCTGCCACCTGCAGGTCTCTCCAAACTCTGTCACTGCTCACAGACATGATCTGCAGAAAAAGATGTGGCCTCCTCCAACCTCCAGGTGTGCCCAGAACCCCTGTTCATAAACAGGGATGTAGTTTCTATTCTAAACAAAATGAAATACAGGCAAAAAATAAACTACTAATTCATGGATGATAAACGGAAAAAATAAATAAATAAAACTTTAAAATCATAAGCTGGTTTTTTCAAAAAATGTATGTACAAGAGTGACTGATCTGTTCAACAAAATATATATATATATATTTTGTAAAATATAATAAAACATTTTAATAAAATTATCTGTATGTTTACTTTTCTTCTGATTCTTATTACAAAGATTTAGATTTCATCCTGAAATCAGACCATTTTAGGAGAGATGAATGCAAAGATGTGAAGATTGCAGGATCAGATCTTTGTTTTGCCTCAAGCTCTTGAAGGGACAAAGATGAAATGACGGGCAGCTCATGTTGACGCTCACTGATGTAATTGTAAGGCAGGACATTGGCTGGCCTGCTTAAGGACTCAACAAACAGGTTCTTGAAAGGCAGCACTGGAAAAGGACAGCAACGACCTCCGGCGCAACGTCACCCGGGTTCACTGTTGTGGTCTTGGGTGAACAGATGAATAAGATCAACATTTTGGTCCAAAGCAGTTCCAGTTTGCCATGTGAAAGGAACTTTTAGCATTAAGACTGGTTTGGAAATAAGTTGCCATTTGACTTATTTCTCTGCAAACTGTTTCTTCTTTACAACAACCAGTGCAGAGTTCAGGGGGTTATCTACTGACTGACTGTTCATGGACCATGCTTCACGCAGGTCTGGTGCAGGTGGCAGTTGGACAAGTGGCAATCCCCTGGAAACAACAGGCACAGAACAGGCACATATACATATATATAAAATTACATTAAAGATTTGGCCTGTAACTGTTGAAACCAGCAAGACGGAGGGACCAAAAGTGTGCGACTCACGAAGGGTTAAACAATGTCTTTATTCACAGAAGTGTGCACATAGTAATCACAGTTCAATAATCCACAAGGCCGGGGAACGAGGGTGCTTCACAGCGTAGTTCACTGACAGATACAGTTTGTAAATTCGTGGGAGCGTGGGTGCGGATCCATGAGCAGGGGAAAACACAAGTGCACGACGTGGGTAACGTGAGACCATACCAAGGTAGACGTGCAGGTGCAGGGAGGTCCGGAGCTGGGTCTCGGGCAGAGGTCTGTAGAAAAGCCAAAAATTCCAATCAGACATGGGTTTTACAAAAATACCAAGATACAAAGCCGAGCAGAGATATTCACGTGTGACACGCGGACGTTCCGGCGCCGAGTGTCTGGTCCTCACTCCTCTTATCCACAGCAGGTGGTGTTGATCGCGTAGATGGGCTGCAGGTGCGCGCAGGAGGAGCAGGACTCTGCCCAGCTCCAGAGACAGGCAGGTGAGGGAGGGGGAAACACAGCAGAAGGACAGGAAAAACAGACATCATGACAGTAACATATAGCAATGCATGCATAGGATTATTTACCAATTGTTTTCCAAATGCATTTTAAAAACTCGCCTTCAGAGAAAGGCTGGCTAGCTTTTGCTAATTTCAATGCCAGCAATAACTTGCCTTGGTACTTTGAAGGGACTTTCGTGAAAAAATATTTTCTTGTCCACTTGGTATTAAACACTCAGCGCTCACCATCCACATTTCTTTTCTTTGATAAACTCATTTTTGCAGAAGAACAGCTAAAAAAATAAGAGATTAACACACTCAAACAAGGCTGATGCAGCTGAATTTCGCCATCTTTTGGGAAAAAGTTGGCATTACAGTGGAAAATGTCATGAGGCACGTATTATCTGCCTCCCTTGTGTTCCTGCTCTCGCTCATCCCTGCTCCTGCTTCCGCGCTCCAGCCCCGGTACAGTCCTCCTCACTGCCTTCCTCCTGTCCCGTCCTGGTCTCCGGCTTGCTTCCCGTCTCCGGCCCTGTCTCCCGCTCTCTGGACTATCCTGCTGGGTCTTCCCTGGCCCTGTTCCTGGTCCCGTCGTGCTCCGGCCCTGGCTGTCTTCGTGCCCGCCCTGGACATCTCTGCCTGGCATGCTCTGGTCTCACCCTGAACCCGTCCTCGTCTCGGTCCTGGTTTCCCGTCCCTGCTCAACACCACTCCCGTCTGGTTCACCTCCTGCTCCCTGTGTGTGTGTTACATGAACTATTAAGACTGAACCTTTCTGTCATGATGCCCGTTTGTCCCTGTCCTCCCGTGCTCTCTACCCCTCCCCGACCTGTCTGCCCGGAGCTGGGCGGAGTTCGAGACTTCTCCGCACGCACCTGGAGCGCATCAGTGTAATCACCGCCCCCTGCTGCTGAGTACTTGAGGGCTCGGCAGAGTACACTCGGCGCCAGACCGTCCGCGTGTAAACGTGAATGTTCCAGCATAGTTTTGTATTTTGTTACCTGCCTGCTCAGCTCTCACTCTGGATTTTTGCCTCCCTTTCCAGACTCCTGCCTTCGCCCGCTTCTGCACCTGCCTCTACGCTCCGACTCCAGCCTCCGTCCGCTCCTGCACCCGCCTCTACTCTCCGGTACCGTCAACTCCCTCTGCTCTGCCTGTCCTGGTCTCTGGCGTCCCGCCTGCCTCTGACTCTGGGTCCCGCTTCCTGGACTACGCCGGTCCCGCTTGTCCTGGTCTCGTCTCCGTCTCCCTCGTCACTCCGGCCCCGGCTTCCCGCTCCCGACCCGCTCTCCGTCCGTCTCGTCTGCCTCCTGCTTCCCGGATCCTTGTACTTGTTATTAGACTGTTTAAGACTGCTTTTCTAAAGACTTGTATAATAAACACTGTAACCTTGCCCCAAGTCTGCACCTCTTGGTCATTCCCGCACCCGTTACGACACTTTCACTAACTGTAAATAAAACACTGTAAACCTGTCCCGAGTCCTGCACGTCCGCTACACCCACCGTTACGACAAAAAGTAAATTGAAGAAGGTTTACCCTTACCTATTTTAATATAATTTGTTCAGTTTTGGCGGGCCGGATTAATAAACCCAAAGGGCCATATGTGACCCCCGGGCTGTAGTTCGCCCACCCCTGGCCTAGAGTGAGCAAGTAGAAACATCACGTCTTCAAGGACTTCAGCTTAGTCCTTCCTAACTCAAGTTAATTTAAATTGGACCATAAAATTGTAAAGAATATTGCAAAAAGTTATCAATGGGCAACGCTAACTAGACAATATCAAAATGGTGGGAGTGGCTAAGCTAAGTAACTGAAACAAATAGGAGATGCTAAAATACTAAAGCTTACTTATTCCATATATTCATCTGACACATGGCTCGGCCTTTCAGCAGGGATAGTTGGCTCCTGTGTCAGTCAATGCATTTAAATGGGCAACTTGTGATAGTCCATCTCTTGTGTCTGCCGGTTCTTGCAGAGTTGCAATATCAAAGCTAGGTAATTGGCCGTTCAACGTCACGTGACCAAATTGAAGAGCAGTGGGATAAGAGAAAATATTTACAGTTGCACAAAAACTTTTCTCTTACTCATGGTTAGTGTTTTGGTAAAGACATTTATTATCAAACAACTGTGTTTACTTTTTTTTAAATGACAATGACTGGCTCTGAGGACATGGAATGTTACCTCGCTGTGGGGGAAGTAGCCGGAGCTTGTGCGGGAGGTTGAGCGTTACCGGCTAGATATAGTCGGCCTCACCTCCACGCACAGCTTGGGCTCTGGAACCCAACTTCTTGAGAGGGGCTGGACTCTCCATTTCTCTGGCATTGCCTGTGGGGAGCAGTGGCGAGCTGGTGTGGGCTCATTGCCCCACAGCTCAGCCGCTTTGTGTTGGGGTTCACCTCGGTGAACAAGAGGGTCGCGTCCCTGCGCCTTCGGGTTGGGAACAGGTCTAGACAGTGCACTGACCGGGGACTCTGTTGTTCTCCTGGAGGACTTCCACGCCCATGTGGGTAATAATAGTGACAGCTGGAGGGGTGTGATTGGAAAGAACAGCCTCCCTGATCTGAACCCGAGTGGCGTTCTGTTATTGGACTTCTGTGCTAGTCACAGTTTGTCCATAACAAACACCATGTTCGAGCACAAGGGTGTACATCAGTGCACGTGGTACCAGGACACCCTAAGTGGGAGGTCGATGATTGACATTGTCGTCGTGTCATCTGAGCCCTGGCCAAGTGTCTTGGACACTTAGGTGAAGAAAGGGGCTGAGCTGTCAACCAATCACCACCTGGTCGTGAGTTGGATCCGCTGGTGGAAGAGGAAGCCAGACAGACCTGGCAGGCCCAAGCGCATCGTAAGGGTCTGTTGGGAATGCCTTCTGTCAGGAGGGTCTTCAACTCACACCTCCGGGAGAACTTCTCCCTGATCCCGGGGGAGGCTGGAGACATGGACTCCGAGTGGGCCATGTTCTGCCACCTCTATTGTCGATACGGCCGCTCGTAGCTGTGGTCATAAGGTCTGCGGTGCTTGTCGCCATGGCAATCCCCGAACCCAGTGGTGGACACCGGAAGTAAGGGATGCCGTCAAGCTGAAGAAGGAGTCCTATGGAGCCTTGTTGGCTCGTGGGACTCCTGAGGCAGCCAATGAGTACAGGGTCCAGTTCGGGGGCCGGAGAGGAGTCTGGTTCGGGAACCACAGGATCTCATCTCTGCTCTGCTGTTCGTGGATGATGTTGTCCTGATAGCTTCTTCGAGTCAGGACCTGCAGCACTGGGGCGATTTGAGCCGAGTGTGAAGTGGTTGGGATGAGAATCAGCTCCTCCAAATCTGAGGCCATGGTTCTCGACCAGAAAAAGGTGACTTGCCCTCTCCAGGTGGATGGAGAATCTCTGCCTCAAGTGGAGGAGTTCAAGTATCTCGGGGTCTTGTTCACGAGTGAGGGAAGGATGGAGCGTGAGATTGACAGGCGGCTCGGTGCAGGGTCTGCAGTGATGCGGTCGCTGTATCGGTCCATTGTGGTGAACAAGGAGCTGAGCCGGAAGGCGAAGCTCTCACTTTACCCATCAATCTATGTTCCTACCCTCACCTATGGTCATGAGCTCTGGGTAATGACCGAAAGGACAAGGTCGCGGATACAAGCGGCCGAAATGGGTTTCCTCCGCAGGGTGGCTGGGCGCACCCTTAGAGATAGGGTAAGGAGCTCGGTCACATGGGAGGAGCTCAGAATAGAGCCACTGCTCCTACACGTTGAGAGGAGCAGCTGAGGCGTCTGCTTAGGATGCCTCCTGGACGCCTCCCTAGGGAGGTGTTCTGGGCATGTCCCACTGGGAGGAGGCCTCGGGAAAGACCCAGGACACGTTGGAGGGACTAAGTCTCTCGGCTGGCCTGGGAACGCCTTGGGATCCCACCGGAGGAGCTGGAGGATGTGTCTGGGGTGAGGGAAGTCTGGGAGTCCCTGCTTAGACTGCTGCCCCCGCGACCCGGCCCCGGATAAGAGGAAGAAAATGGATCGATGGATGGATGGATGGTCTGGAGCCCACATTTGTTACTTTTAGTTGACATTAGATGTGACAGGATGAGTAACTCTGCTCTGTTGAACTGGAGTTTGGGTGTTCAGTGAATCTGGACGTAGAAAGTTTGAACTCCCAAAGTCAAAGTGTTGGTCAAAAACAATGATGAAACTCTGAGGGCTGCAGGTCCCTGAAGGCATCATTTAGACTCATGTTGTTATTGACATCAGACACAAAATGGCGGCGAGCAGTGAGGTCATTTGTGGCAAAGAGTTTTAAAGCAGTGCATTGTGGGAGCTCAGACGGCCCTACACTGACTCCAGTCTGAGAGATCTGCTGCAGGACTCATGGTAATATAACACTGTGTGTGCTTCTGTGGGAGAGTGAGAGGCTGAGTGTGGCTTTAGAGCTTTACAAATATCACTGTTTTTAATGACGTTTACCATCATTTCAGAGCAGTTTTCTGTATCCAGTGCTTCTCTGTGGGAAATGGCATAGTTCATTGTACTTCAGTGCTGTTGTAGTTGAGCCTAAACCTAAAGTAAAACATTTTGAATAAGAATAATAATCTTGATCTGTTTGTGTATAGAAATGTTTTTACTTATTTGGCCTAAGATTTCTGAGAGAAGTATTGAACAATATAAAATAGATAGTATGTCTATATTACACTTTTAAAAAATACTTTTTTGCTTTTAATATTCAGACATTTATTTTTCTTATGCTCAAAGTTTTTCACCAAAATAAGAATGTGATAATTATTTTGACCTGTAGCTCAAACCCTTAACCACAGACCTCCTCCTGGTGCATTCATGAAATATCAGCTCCTTCTGGTGTCGATGTAACTGTTAAAATATGTGATTATTTTGTGTCACCTCAGGACAACCTTTGGTTTACAGCATAAAACCCATGTTATTTTTCATTGTACATTTAGAGAGGAGGTAAAGGTGTAGTTTTAGTAAAAGAAATGTACTTGACTTTATGCCAACACATTTATTAACTGTCTCTGACACAAGTTTCTTATTCTAAAAATGTTTCAAGAAAAGTATTAGTCAGACCACAGGACACTTTTGTGTCTTTTGCTCAAATTACAAAATGAAAAACAACTTCAATCCAAAACTGTCTGCAATTTACAGAACACATCACTGTGCACTGCTGAGTTGAAGTTTGGTGGAAGAAACACATTATTTAGTTTGTTATTTCAAGTGATAACCACAACAAATTCATTAAAATAGTTCATTAACTTCAAACACTTAGAGTCACATTGTGATTCATGGATGTGGAGGGACAATAAGCTTGTAAATGGTCTAACTCAGTGGTGGTGCACAGACTGTTTGTAGTTATCCTCCAATCCACTTTATTCATAAAGCACATTTCACAAACAAATGCAGTGTCCAAAGTGCTGCACAAATAAATAAAAAAACTGCTCAAGTAAGCAAAATTAAAATAATAAATAAATAAATATGTATATAAAAGCAATAAAACAATTACCAATAAAACAATAAAATCAAATAAAACAAGCAAATAAAAGCAATAGGAACAAATCAATTAAAGACAGAGGACCATGCAACTCACGCAGAGTTAAAAACCAGAGAGTAAAAGTGGGTCTTAAGACGAGACTTAAAACCCTCCACAGTGGAGCTGTTCTGACGTGAGGAGGCAGAACATTCCAGAGCTTTGGAGCAGCCACAGAAAAGGCTCCGTCTCCTCTGGTTTTAAGTCTCGTCTTAGGCACCATGAGCTGGAGCTGGCCCTCGGACCTCAGTGTGCATCGGAGTATACATTTGGATGAGGTCCGAGATGTAATCTGGGGCCAGTCCATTCAAAGCTTTAAAAACAAAGAATAAAATCTTAAAATCAATTCTAAAATGAACAGGGAGCCAGTGCAAAGACGCAAGAATTGGAGCGATGTGTTCACGTTTTTTATTTCCTGTTAAAAGTCGGGCAGCAGCATTTTGGACTAACTGCAAGTTCTGGTATTAATTCATTTTAAGGACACATTTATTTAGGTTAGGTTACTTCAGTCTAGTCATGGTTTAGAACTAGATTATTTATGGTTTCGTTCATCTTTTAGACATGCCCAGTTCAGTCCTGATGTAGACATGTTTTTTTTATGAAAAAAGACAGATTATCTTTAATATGTTATGAAAATTATGCTTGTCTCTCTAGTACATCGCCAACAGC
The DNA here is from genome assembly GCF_009829125.3 of Periophthalmus magnuspinnatus. Taxonomy (NCBI): domain Eukaryota; kingdom Metazoa; phylum Chordata; class Actinopteri; order Gobiiformes; family Gobiidae; genus Periophthalmus; species Periophthalmus magnuspinnatus. The sequence goes on along the minus strand of NC_047139.1, from coordinate 1,125,611 downwards.
AACAAATGATGTTCTACAAGTTGATTCTTTTTTAGGCCTATTTGGATGAGGCTGGTGTTGCTTGCCATGGGTATTAGGTCACCTTATCTCTCAGAAAAAAAAGCACGACTGACACGACAAACATTCTCAGAGATGACTAGTTATGTTTAGCAAAACAGTAAAGCTTTTTCTTAAGTTCAAAACAGAACTAGACTCTTTTTGTTACTTGCATTAGATATTTTTTGAATTAATATATGGGACACATCTGTAAGTTTAATAGTTCTGCCTCCTCTGTTTCAGCTGATCCCTGAGGTCTATGTGCGATGGAGTTGCAGAGCTTATCTCAGAACCTCACAGAACAGGCCTGGACAAGGATGATCACCTTTAAGTTTGCTTTTGTTGCTCTGACCAACCTTGCCGGCCTCATATTCCTGGTCATAAACGGCATCATCATCCACACCCTGTGCAGTCGGCCTGTGTTCAGGGAGACGTCGCGGTACATGCTCCTGCTGAACCTGGTGGTGGGGGACTCCATCGTGCTCTTCATGGGGCAGTTGTTGTACATGCACAGTACTGCTAACCTGAACCTGTCCTACCCTCTGTGTGGATTTTACATCATGATTTCTTACCTGAGTGTCAAGATCGCTCCTCTTACGCTCACAGTCATGTCCACGGAGCGTTACATCGCTGTTTGTTTCCCGTTTCATTACCCCACCATAGTCACCATGAGGAACACGGCCTTTGCCATCCTCTGTGTTTGGGGGATGGGCTGTGTGGACATTTTGATTTGGGTTTTGCTCCTTGTTGAATTCCCCTTCCACCTGCTCCCCAGTCTTCAGATGAATTCCTACTGCTCCTCCGTCGCCTTGTTGCTCGGACCTCGATCTAAGATCTACCAGACGATATCCACCATTGTGCTGTTTCTGTTCTCAGGTTTAGTAATCATGTCGTCCTTCATTGGTGTGATGGTGGTTGCGCTCTCTGCCTCCACAGAAAAGGAGTCTGCAAACAAAGCTCGGAACATGCTGCTCATGCACATGTTTCAGTTGAGTCTGACCCTGATGTCCACCATGGGGCCTGTCTTCAGCAGTGTGGCTGCTCTGGCGAACCCAGTTTTGGCTGGGCAGCTTTTTGTGGTCATTCACGTGTTTTTGGTGATGATGCCGCGGTGTCTGACGACTCTGACCTATGGACTCAAGGACTCGAGCCTCAGACCAGTCCTGGTGTCTCGCCTCTGCTGCCACCTGCAGGTCTCTCCAAACACTGTCACTGCTCACAGACATGATCTGCAGAAAAAGATGAGGCCTCCTCAAACCTCCGGGTGTGCCCAGACCTCCAGTCCATGAACAGGGATGTGGTTACCATTCTACATAAAATTAAATATAAGGAAAATAATCCACAGATAAAAAAAATGCAAAAACATTTTACAACCATAAGCTGCCTGTTTCAAAAATGTATCGACAATAATGACTGATGTGTTTAACAAAAATATTTTTTTTGAGAATATAATAAAACATTTTAATAAAATTATTTGCATGTCTATTTTTCTTCTTAATTTAGTTTCAAAAATTTAGATTCAATCCAGAAATCAACCTATTTTAGTAGAGGTGAATGCAAAGATGTTGAGATAGATTCAGGGCCGGCCCTACCTTTCAGGGGGCCCGAAGCAGAAATTGTCTCTGGGCCCCTTGGCAGTGGATGTACCTGGGCTCAGCTATTGGTGACTCTTATTTGACAATATTATGACCCTGCTCTCATCTCCTTGCCCAATTGTCTTTCTATTTATATGACCAAAAGACTGAAATGATTTCATCTAACTTGTAAAAAAGCATTTCAAAAGTACCTCGGCTGCCTCAGCGCATATCAGAAAGGTAAACATGTAGCTGCCCAAACTCATGAATGGTTAAAATAATAATGATATTTTGCTACTATATATAAGAAATAAATGTAATCTTTATAGAGGGATAGAGTGGGACAAAAAAGTATTTAGTCATCAACAATTGTGCAAGTTCTCCCACTTAAAAAGATGAGAGAGGCCTGTAATTTTCATCGTAGTTTCAATTCAACTATGAGAGAGAAGAAAAATCCAGAAAACACACTGTCTGATTTTTAAAGAACTAATTAACAAATTATGGTGGTGTCGTAACAGCTAGTGCAGGTGCGGACCAAGGAGGGCAGACTCAGGGCAAGTTGACAGTGTTTATTTACAAAGTGGAGAATTTCAATTTTTAATAGTTCATTTAACACACATGGGGAGCCAGGGAGCGGGAGGCAGACCAGACGGGCGTGGTGCAGAGCGGAGACGGGAAAGCCAGGACCAGAGCGAAGACAGGATCGGGACGAGACCGGGGCAGGCCGGTCCGGCGTAGTCCAGAGAGCAGGAGCCAGGGCAGGAGGCGAGAAGCAGTTCGCTGGTCCGGACCGGTTTGATCTGGGAGACGTGGAAAGTTGGATGGATCCGGAGAGACGGGGGCAACTGGAGTTGTACAGCGGACGGATTTATGATTCTGATAATCTTAAATGTCCGTCCGTCTTCAGCGGGATGGTTTTGGACGAGAGCCAAACCATTTGGCCAGGTTGGTATGCGGGCACCGGGACGCGGTGGTGATCCGCCGCTGCCTTGGTGCACGCCCCGGCTCGAAGGAGGGCCGCCCTGGTCTTGCTCCAAACTCGGCGGCAGTGCTGGAGGTGATGCTGGATGGACGGGACCGCAAGGTCTTTCTCCTTTGTGGGGACTGGTAACCCAGGGACGATTGGAAAGGGGACATACCAGTGGCTGAGCTCACAAGGGAATTATGAACGTATTCAATCCAGGGCCGGTGAGAACTCCAGGTTGCGGGGTTTGCAGAGACCGTACATCGTAGGGCTGATTCTAGATCCTGGTTGGCCCGCTCCATCTTCCCATTTGACTGCGGGTGGAAGCCGGACGTGAGACTGACCGTAGCCCCTAAACCATCGCAGAAGGCGTGCCACACCTGGGACGTGAACTGTGTTCCTCTATCGGAAACGATGTCCACCGGGATGCCGTGTAGGCGGAAGACACGGCGAGTGAGTGGGTCAGTGGTCTTCTTGGCCGTTGGGAGCTTAGGCAGGGCTCTGAAGTGGGCGGCCTTGAAGAGGCGGTCCACCACGGTGAGAATTACTGTGTTCCCCTGGGAGGGAGGTAGTCCCGTAACAAAGTCTACCATGATATGAGACCAAGGCCGCCGGGGAACTGTGAGGGGGCACAAGAGACCAGAGGGGGTGAATGGGAGGCCTTGGCCCGAGCACATACCTGGCAGGCCGATACATAAGCCCGGGTGTCCGTGTCCATAGTGGGCCACCAGAAGTGTCTCTTGAGCAGGGAGAGAGAGCGACTCACACCGACATGAGGGGCAAACCTGGAGGCGTGGACCCACTGGAGCACCTGGGAACGAACAGAATCGGGGACAAACAGTTTACCAGGTGGGCCGTTACCTGGGTCAGGATCGTTGATCTGGGCCTCTAGGATAGTGTCCTCAATTTCCCAATGAACCGCTGCGACAACGCAAGAGGGGGGAATGATGGTCTCCGCGGAACCCCGGCTGTCGTCCAGGGTGAATTGGCAGACAAAGGGCATCCGGTTTGACATTCTGAGATCCGGGACTGGTAGGTCAGGATAAAGTTGAAGCGACTAAAGAACAGGGACCAATGAGCCTGAAGGGAGTTGAGTCGTTTGGCGGACTGAATGTACTCCAAGTTCTTGTGGTCAGTCCAAACCACGAACGGCTGCTCCGCTCCCTCTAGCCAATGACGCCCCTCCTCCAAGGCGAATTTGACTGGCTAGGAGTTCCCGGTCCCCCACGTCGTAGTTGGCCTCGGCCGAGGACAACCAACGGGAGAAGAAGGCACAGGGGCAGAGGCGATTATGGGGTTCGAATCTCTGAGATAGCACAGCCCCCACTCCAGAGTAGGAGGCGTCCACTTCCACAATGATTAGCGCAGGGGATCTGGCTGGTGCAGGAATGGGATCGGAAGTAAACAGCTTCTTGAGTTTATTGAAGGCCGACTGCGCCTCGGGGGACCAGGTGAACTGCAACGAGGGAGAGGTAAGTTTAGTAAGGGGCGAGATAACCCTACTAAAATCCTCTATAAACCGTCTGTAAAAGTTAGCCAAGCCGATAAATCTCTGGAGCTGTTTGCGATTGGCCGGGACGGGTCAATCCATGACGGCCTGGATCTTCTCCAGGTCGGCTTTCACTTGGCCCCGCCCCACTATGAAGCCCAAAAAACTGACCTCCTCTGCGTGGAACTTGCTTTTTTCAGCTTACACAAACAGTTTGTTCTCTAGGAGGCGCTGTAGGACCTGGCGCACATGACGGCGATGCTCCTGAGGGGACTAAGAAAAAATCTAAATGTCATCCAGGTACACAAAGACAAAGCGGTTCAAAAAGTCACGAAGCACGTCATTAATAAGGGCCTGGAACACAGCGAGGGCGTTAGTAAGACCAAAGGGCATAACCAAGTACTCGAAGTGGCCAAGGGGGGTCTTAAAGGCCATCTTCCTCTCGTCCCCCTCCCTTATGCGCACCAGGTGGTATGCGTTCCGTAGATCCAGTTTCGAAAATATGGTGGTTCCATGGAGGGGCGAGAAGGCGGAGTCCAGTAGGGGAGCGGGTATTTATTCTTGACCGTGATGTTATTCAAGCCCCGGTAATCAATGCAAGGCCGCAGAGACTTGTCCTTCTTGGACAAAGAAGAACCCCGCCCCCACCGGGGAAGACGATGGACAGATGATTCCGGCAGCCAGGGACCCATGGATATACTCCCCCATGGACTCTCGTTCGGGCCTCGACAGGTTATACAGCCGACTAGAGGGTAGTAGAGCACCCGGCAGACGGTCAATTGCGCAGTCATACGGGCGGTGCGGGGGTAAGGAAAGCACTTTACTTTTGCTAAACACCTCCCCCAGGTCGTGATACTCCACCAGAACTGAAGACAGGTTGGGGGTATCTGGGGACTGGACCAGGAGGTGTAGGCAGACCTCCCGGCGGGAGGTAGGGCTGGGCCTGGAGACACTTGGCGTGGCACTCGGGACTCCTCCCCGAAACTCTACCCCTGGCCCAATCAAAAATGGGGTTGAGTTTCTTAACCAGGGGTGGCCTAAAACTAGCGGGGAGGCGGAGGAGGACAGAACATAGAACCGCCGGGTCTCACGGTGGTTGCCGGACAAAACCACGGTGATGGGTTCTGTGATGTGCGTCACGCGGGCCAGAAAACGTCCATTGAGCGCCTGGATGTTTAGGGGGCGTTCGAGGGGCTCCAGTCTGACGCCGAGCTGTTCCGTGACTTGGGCGTCGGTAAAGTCTTCCTCAGCCCCGGAATCGACTAGAGCTAAAACAGGTAAAGTCTCTGAGCGTACACACAGGTTGGCACTGAGCCGCAGTCTATTGTTCCTATCCGGGATGCGAGACTCGCCCACCAGTACTCCCAGCACTACTGGTGGGCGCCCCCTTTTGGCCAAGCCGGACAGGTGGCCACAAAATACCCGCGCTCGCCGCAGTAGAGGCAGGCTCCGGCCAGGTGACTTCTCCGCCGACACTCCTCGACCGAAACGAGCGTCCTGTCGACCTGCATGGGCTCCTCCGGAGGCGTCGGGGCAGCGCGTTGCTCCAGTGGAACCGGTGATCGCCGTCTCTCTCTCCAGCGCGCCCGCAGCCGGTTTTCTATCCGGTTGGTGAGGGTGATGAATGCGCATAGATCCGAGGGTTCGTCGCGGGACACCAGCTCGTCCTTCAGATGCTCGTTCAGGCCCCGTATGAAGGCGGTCCGCAGCGTGCTGTCCGTCTAGTCCACCTCAGCGGCGTGTGTCCAGAACTTGATAGTATAGTCCGCTACCATCCTGGAGCCCTGATCAAGCGTCAGTAGGCGGGCAGCCGCGTTGTCCTGATAGTGCGGGTTATCGAAAGCAAGTTTGAAGGCGGAGATGAAGTCGTTAAAATCCAAATTGTCAACTACAATATCTAGTTAAGTGGACAGGACAAACATACAATAATAACACATGGATTTCTTTGGAACAGTCATATTTCAAAAATCTTTCTTTGGCAGACATACCCTCAATGAATACTACTCTCAAAAAACATAACTGCTTCAAGAACACAGTCATTTCAACAACTCTGACAGCCTGGTGGAAAGCCTTAAAATTAACTAATTCTTCCACGGCACCTTGTAAATACACCCCCATCTGTCACAACCCTGACTTTCACATGAATAATACCCCACTTCACTATCGCACATGGGAACAAAAAGGCATCACTCACCTTCACCACTTATTCCACAACAATAAATTCATAACATTTAGACAACTTATGGAACAGTTTGAAATCAACAACAATAATCGCTTTCAATACTTACAAATCAAATCCATTATCCAAAGCAAGATTAATATAACTAATAATACCCTGGATCCCCCTCAACTATTAGAAAACATAAAGAATATCAAGAAACCAAAGAAACTCATTTCCAAACTATACAAACTTATCCATTCAGACAATATAATACATGCACCACAACTCAAATGGAACACAGATATAGATACACCACCTACATACGAACTCTGGACAGAAATTTGCAAAAATACATTCTCAATGACATCCAACACTAATCTACAACTTATCCAATACAAAGTTATCCACAGGACACACATCACCCAATACAAGAAATTCAAAATGGGACTAACAGACACAGACACCTGTTCACAATGCACCATGGGAGTCACAGACACTTATTTACATGCACTCTGGGAATGTTCACCAGTTCAGGGTTTTTGGAACACAGTCACACACAAACTCACAGACATCCTGAGCTGCAGAATTCCTCCCTCCCCATCCCTATGTTTACTTGGCATTATTACAACTTTCACCATACCACCTAAATATAAAAACAGTTTGTTGACATCTCTAACTATCGCCAAGAAAATAATTCTACAAAACTGGAAATCAAAACAGTCAATAAACATCAAACACTGGTCTAACTCGCTCATCCATCACATTTCAACCTCTCAAATGACAGAACACTTTGAGGATGACATACCGTCTTTCATGGAAACCTGGACACCATTCATAAACCACTTCAATATTGTTTTCAATCAGTCATCAATATCAACAACATAAACTCCACCAATAGACTATTATAACACCATTAACATAGTAATTATGAGAATGCCACGCACACTCCTATACACACTCCCATTCCTACAAAGACACACACACACACGACATTATGTAAACTTTATTACAATAATTGCAATCATACCACCACTATTGCTGTATATCACTGTTATTGTTGTGTTATTGTTTTCATTGTATGTACACGTTTCTATTGTTGCTGTCACTACTATTATTGTCATTATTATTGCCTTATTCATTAACTAATTTATTTATTGAATTAATTTGTGGTTCTGATGGAGATAAATAAATGGATGAATATAAACACACATATTAAATATTAAAATAAAGAACATGAATTATTAAATAATAATTTAAATATACACACATATATAATATATATATATATATAAATACACAATAATAACAATTATTAATCATAATAAATTAATTATTAATCAATAATAATAATAATTGACAACAAATACATAAAAAGATTAGGGTTAGCAAGGAATGGGCGCGTTGCTAGGGGGTACTGCCCCTTGAGTGAGTCTCACCAAAACCTTGCCTCTTTTAATGCATTGTACAGGACACACACACACACACACATTTTACATTTAAATCTAAATAACCAATACCACCATTAGGACCACAAAACTAACATAGAGCAATATTGACCAACACTGAGTATGACAGCAATAATAAAACCTGTTATCGTTATCTTTATTTTTATTATTAATATTATTAGTATTACTTCTTTATCTCCGCACACACACTCATACACTCACACACCCCCCCCCCCCCACACACACGCATATTTACAAAGAAAACCAACCAAGACAGAATAATGCAGGTACCGTACTGTACTCCCCCCCCCCCCCCAACACTTTTACACATCAACACAACTTTCTCTGTAAATAGTAAGCTGTAAATATTGTATGTGTTTCTATGTCACTGGGTGTTCTTCAAAATAAAATAAAAAATAAAAAAAAATAAAAAAAAATCCAAATTGTCCACAGGTGTGTTCGTCAATCGTGCCTCAGCCCACTGGAGAGCCTTTCCCTGAAGTAATCCACACACATAACGAATCTTAGCGGCTCCAGAATTAAAGCGAGTAGGGCACTGCTGAAAAAGGAACCTGCACTGGAACAGGAATCCCCGACAGAGGTGAGGCTGACCTGAATAGGGCTCCGGATCCATGCTCCAGAGAATGTGGCGGTGCCCCAGACGCCGCAGGCGGGGCCGCGAGAAGCATGGGCACTTGATTGGTGAGCTGCGCAACTTATTGAGTCAATGTCTGGTTAAAATCCAACAGTGTCTGAATAGATTGTTCGTGTTGTCCTATAATCACCCCATGGTGGGAGCACGCTTGTCGGAGCGACTGGTCCGGGCCCGAGTCCGCTTGGTCCATGCTGGCCAGACCGTTCTGTCGTAATGGCTAGTGCAGGTGCGGACCAAGGAGTGCAGACTCAGGGCAAGTTGACACTGTTTATTTACAAAGTGGAGAATTTCAGTTTTTAATAGTTCATTTAACACACACGGGGAGCCAGGGAGCGGGAGGCAGACCAGACGGGCGTGGTGCAGAGCGGAGACGGGAAAGCCAGGACCAGAGCGAAGACAGGATCGGGACGAGACCGGGGCAGGCCGGGCCGGTGTAGTCCAGAGAGCGGGAGCCAGGGCAGGAGGCGAGAAGCAGCCGGAGACCGAGACGGAACAGGAGGCAAGACAGAGGGGTTACTGTACCGGAGCTGAAGCGCAGAGGCAGGAGCAGGAACGAGCAAGAGCAGGGATCTGGAAGGTGGCAAAAAGGTCCAATGAGTAACAGGCAGACAGGCAACAAAATACAAAAACTAAGCTGGAACATTCATGTTAACATGCGGACGGTCTAGTTCCGAGTGTCTTCTGCTGAGCCCTCATATACTCGGCAGCAGGTGAAGGTAATTGCGCTGATGCGCTCCAGGTGTGTGCGGGAGGAGTCAGGAACTCCGCCCATCTCCGGGCAGACAGGTAGGGGAGGGGGAGAGAACACAGGAGAACAGGAATTGCAGGCATAGTGACAGGTGGAAATAAGTATTTGGTCAATAACAAAATTCATCTCAATACTTTGTTATCTCCCCTTTTTTGGCAATGACAGAGGTCAGATGTTTTCTGTAAGTCTCCAGGTGTTTTCACTGTTGCTGTGGTTTGGTCCATTCCTCCTGCAGATCTCCTCTAGAGCACTGATGTTTTGAGGCAACACAGAATTTCAACTCCCTCCAAATATTTTCTATGGGGTTGAGATGTGGAGACTGGCTAGGCCACCCCAGGACCTTGAACTGCTTCTTACAAAGCCAGCCCTTCGCTGCTGGGTGGTGTGTTTGGGATCATTGTCACGCTAGAAGACCCAGCCCCGTTTCATCTTCAGTGCCTTTGCTGATGGCCCCATTCATTCTCCCAATCCTCTTCTGGATCATCCAACTGCTTCTATCAAACTTCAGATGGGCCTGGACATGTCCTGTCTTAAGCAGGGGACATGTCTCACACTGCAGGATTTGAGTCCCTGGTGGCGTAGTGTGTTACTGATGGTCCCTTTGTTACTTTGGTCTAGGTCGCCCCGTGTGGTTCTGGAGTTTTGCTCATTGTTCTTGTGTCATTTTGACCCCACGGAGTGAGATCTTGTGTGGAGCCCCAGATTGAGGGAAATTATCAGTGGTCTTGTATATTTTCCATTTTCTAATAATTGCTGCCACAGTTGATTTCTTCACACAAGCTGCTTAGCTGTTGTAGACTGAGTGTTCAGGGCCTGGTGCAGATCTACAGTTTTGTTTGTGGTTCCTTTGCTCTTTGGTCTTGTCCATAGTGGATTTTGGAGTCTGACTGTTTGAGGTTGTGGACATGTGTCTTTTATACTGATAATGAGTTCAAACAGGGGCCATTAATACAGGGAACGAGTGGAGGACAGAGGAGCCTCTGAAAGAAGAAGTTACAGGTCTGTGAGAGACACAAATCTTGCTTGTTTGTAGGTGACCAAATACTTATTTTACAGAGGAAATTTACAAATGAATTCATCAAAAATCCTACAATGTGATTTCCTGGATTCTTTCCCCCGTTCTGTCTTTCATAGTTGAAGTGAAACTATGATGAGAATTACAGGCCTCTCTCATCTTTTTAAGTTGGAGAACTTGCACTCATTACTTTTTTACCCCACTGTATTTAGGCCCCTGTAAACACCCAAGCACTGTTTCCTGTATAACTTGGGACCTTGGCTGGCCTGCGTAAGGAGTCAACAAGCAAATTCTTGCAAGGCAGCAATGGCAAATGGCAAGAACCTCTGGCACCACCTCACCCGGGTTCACTGCTGTGGTCTTGGCTGAACAGACTAATGAGATCAGCGTCAGCGGTGTCAACATTTTTGGTCCAAAGCAGTTCCAGTTTGTCTTGTGACAGGATCTTTTAGTTTAAAGGCTGGTTTGGAAATGAGTTTAATCTTTGCCATTTAACTTATTACTCTGCAAACTGTTTCTGCTTTGCAGCTGCCAGGGGAGAGCTCAGGGAGTTATCCACTGACAGACTGGACAGGAGGCCATTCTTCAGGTGGGTATGGGGCAGGTGGTAGTAGGACAGGTGGCACTCCCCTGGAGAAAACAGGCACAGACATCTCATTCATAGTGTCATCAGGGGGCTCTTTGACTGGAGCAAAAGCTGCACCTAGAGTGACCAAGTGGAGTCATTACTTGTGATAATTTATATTTTGATTTGTTCTATTGTGATTTTAGTGTCGTTCTTATTCTGTAAATCCCTTTGAACTACCTTGTGTACGAATTGTGCTTTACAAATAAACTTGCCTTGTCTAAAGACGTCACATCTTTAAGGACTTCAGCCTGGTCCTTCCCAACTCAACTCACCTCAATTCTATTTAGACCATACAGTTGTAAAGAATATTCCAGAAAGTTGGCCCAGGGCAACACTAACCAGGCCAACTTACTAATTCCATATATTCATCTAACAAACAGCTCGTCTGAAGCACTTGAACGGGGATAGTCGGCTCCTGTGGGTGATTATTATTCAATACACAAAACCGAATACAAGAGCAATGGAATAAGAGAAAATATAAAGCTAAAGGCAGTTTTGTCACCCGTGTTACATTAGCACTCCTCTGTCATGGTCAGTCTTTTTGGTTGTGTTTGTTGGTGCACTGCATTTAAAAGTTTGGTCTGGGGCCCACATTTGTTACTTTTAGTTGACATTAGATGTGACAGGATGAGTAACTCTGCTCTGTTGAACTGGAGTTTGGGTGTTCAGTGAATCTGGACGTAGAAAGTTTGAACTCCCAAAGTCAAAGTGTTGCTTCAAAACAATGATGAAACTCTGAGGGCTGCAGGTCCCTGAAGGCATCATTTAGACTCATGTTGTTATTTACATCAGACACAAAATGGCGGTGAGCAGTGAGGTCATTTGTGGCAAAGAGTTTTAAAGCAGTGCATTGTGGGAGCTCAGACGGCCCTACACTGACTCCAGTCTGAGAGATCTGCTGCAGGACTCATGGTAATATAACACTGTGTGTGCTTCTGTGGGAGAGTGAGAGGCTGAGTGTGGCTTTTTTAACTGTCTCTGACACAAGTTTCTCATTCTAAAAATGTGAAAAGTTTCAGTCAGACCACAGGACACTTTTGTGTCTTTTACTCAAATTACAAAATGAAAAACAACTTCAATTTTAAACTATGTGTGATTTATAGAAAACATTCTATGAACTGTTGAGTTGAACTTTGGAAGAAAAAACACATTATTTAGTTTGTCATTTCAACTGAGAACCAAAAATTGGGCATTACATAACAAACTCATTCAAATAGTTAATGAATTTCATGATTTTACAGACACATATTGTGATACATGTGGAGGGACCAAACACTTTTAAAATCATTGTCTAACTCAGTGGTGGTACACAGACTGTTTGTAGTTATCCTCTGCAGTTCTGGTATTAATTCAATTTGCTTCCATGGATTAAAAGTAGATAATTTAGGGTTTAGTCCAGGTTTTAGACATGCTTTGGCCTAGTTCAGTCCTGATGCAGACTTAGTCTTTGTTTACAAAAGAATAGTGAATGTTGATTATGTTAAATATGTGATTAAAATTGTGCTTGTCTCTCTGGAACATTGTGAACAGTAACTCATGATGTTCTACTAGTTGATTCTTTTTTGGGCCTATTTGGATGAGGCTGGGGTCTCTGCAGTTACGACCTAGACTGTAGTTGTTCATTGCATTTAGGTTATCTTTTTAAATGTTCTGTCTTCTCTGTTCCAGCTGATTCCTGAGGTCTATGTTTGATGGAGTTGCAGAGTTTCTATCAGAACCTCACAGAACAGGCCTGGACAACAATTATCGGCTTTAGGATTGTGTTTGTCACGTTGACCAATCTTGCCGCCCTCATATTCCTGGTCATAAATGGCATCATCATCCACACCCTGTGCAGTCGGCCTGTGTTCAGGGAGACGTCGCGGTACATGCTCCTGCTGAACCTGGTGGTGGGGGACTCCATCGTGCTCTTCATGGGGCAGTTGTTGTACATCCATGGTATCGCTAACCTGAACCTGTCCTACCCTCTGTGTGGATTTTACATCATGATCTCTAATCTGAGTGTCAAGATCGCTCCTCTCACACTGTCCGTCATGTCCACAGAGCGTTACATCGCTGTTTGTTTCCCGTTTCATTACCCCACCATAGTCACCATGAGGAACACAGCCTTTGCCATCCTCTGTGTTTGGGGGATGGGCTGTGTGGACATTTTGATTCAGGTTCTGCTCCTTGTTGAATTCCCCTTCCACCTGCTCCCCAGTCTTCAGATGAATTCGTACTGCTCCTTCGTGACCTTGTTGCTCGGACCTCGATCTAAGGTCTACCAGACGATATCCACCATTGTGCTGTTTCTGTTCTCAGGTTTAGTAATCATGTCGTCCTTCATTGGTGTGATGGTGGTTGCGCTCTCTGCCTCCACAGAAAAGGAGTCTGCAAACAAAGCTCGGAACATGCTGCTCGTGCACATGTTTCAGTTGAGTCTAACCCTGATGTCCACCATGGGACCTGTCTTCAACAGGGTGGCGGCTCTGGCGAACCCAGTTTTGGCTGGGCGGCTTCTTGTGATGGTTTATGTGTTTTTGGCAATGATGCCGCGGTGTCTGACGACTCTGACCTATGGACTCAAGGACTCGAGCCTCAGACCAGTCCTGGTGTCTCGCCTCTGCTGCCACCTGCAGGTCTCTCCAAACACTGTCACTGCTCACAGACATGATCTGCAGAAAAAGATGAGGCCTCCTCAAACCTCCGGGTGTGTCCAGACCTCCAGTCCATGAACAGGGATGTGGTTACCATTCTACATAAAATGAAATATAAGCAAAATAATCCACAGATTAAAAAATGCAAAAACATTTTACAATCATAAGCTGCCTGTTTCAAAAATGTATCGACAATAATGACTGATGTGTTTAACAAAAATAATTTTTTGGAGAATATAATAAAACATTTTAATAAAATTATCTGCATGTCTATTTTTCTTCTTAATTTAGTTTCAAAAATTTAGATTCAATCCAGAAATCAACCTATTTTAGTAGAGGTGAATGCAAAGATGTTGAGATAGATTCAGGGCCGGCCCTACCTTTCAGGGGGCCCGAAGCAGAATTTGTCTCTGGGCCCCTTGGCAGTGGATGTACCTGGGCTCAGCTATTGGTGACTCTTATTTGACAATATTATGACCCTGCTCTCATCTCCTTGCCCAATTGTCTTTCTATTTATATGACCAAAAGACTGAAATGATTTCATCTAACTTGTAAAAAAGCATTTCAAAAGTACCTCGGCTGCCTCAGCGCATATCGGAAAGGTAAACATGTAGCTGCCCAAACTCATGAATGGTTAAAATAATAATTATATTTTGCTACTATATATAAGAAATAAATGTAATCTTTATAGAGGGATAGAGTGGGACAAAAAAGTATTTAGTCATCAACAATTGTGCAAGTTCTCCCACTTAAAAAGATGAGAGAGGCCTGTAATTTTCATCGTAGTTTCAATTCAACTATGAGAGAGAAGAAAAATCCAGAAAACACACTGTCTGATTTTTAAAGAACTAATTAACAAATTATGGTGGTGTCGTAACAGCTAGTGCAGGTGCGGACCAAGGAGTGCAGACTCAGGGCAAGTTGACAGTGTTTATTTACAAAGTGGAGAATTTCAATTTTTAATAGTTCATTTAACACACATGGGGAGCCAGGGAGCGGGAGGCAGACCAGACGGGCGTGGTGCAGAGCGGAGACGGGAAAGCCAGGACCAGAGCGAAGACAGGATCGGGACGAGACCGGGGCAGGCCGGTCCGGCGTAGTCCAGAGAGCGGGAGCCAGGGCAGGAGGCGAGAAGCAGTTCGCTGGTCCGGACCAGTTTGATCTGGGAGACGTGGAAAGTTGGATGGATCCGGAGAGACGGGGGCAACTGGAGTTGTACAGCGGACGGATTTATGATTCTGATAATCTTAAATGGCCGTCCGTCTTCAGCGGGATGGTTTTGGACGAGAGCCAAACCATTTGGCCAGGTTGGTAAGCGGGCACCGTGACACGGTGGCGATCCGCCGCTGCCTTGGTGCACGCCCCGGCTCGAAGGAGGGCTGCCCTGGTCTTGCTCCAAACTCGGCGGCAGTGCTGGAGGTGATGCGGGACGGACGGGACCGCGAGGTCTCTCTCCTTTGTGGGGACTGGTAACCCAGGGACGATTGGAAAGGGGACATACCAGTGGCTGAGCTCACAAGGGAATTATGAGCGTATTCAATCCAGGGCCGGTGAGAACTCCAGGTTGCGGGATTTGCGGAGACCGTACATCGTAGGGCTGATTCTAGATCCTGGTTGGCCCGCTCCATCTTCCCATTTGACTGCGGGTGGAAGCCGGACGTGAGACTGACCGTAGCCCCTAAACCATCGCAGAAGGCCCGCCACACCTGGGACGTGAACTGTGTTCCTCTATCGGAAACGATGTCCACCGGGATGCCGTGTAGGCGGAAGACACGGCGAGTGACCTGGTCAGTGGTCTTCTTGGCCGTTGGGAGCTTAGGCAGGGCTCTGAAGTGGGCGGCCTTGAAGAGGCGGTCCACCACGGTGAGAATTACTGTGTTCCCCTGGGAGGGAGGTAGTCCCGTAACAAAGTCTACCATGATATGAGACCAAGGCCGCCGGGGAACTGTGAGGGGGCACAAGAGACCAGAGGGGGTGAATGGGAGGCCTTGGCCCGAGCACATACCTGGCAGGCCGATACATAAGCCCGGGTGTCCGTGTCCATAGTGGGCCACCAGAAGTGTCTCTTGAGCAGGGAGAGAGAGCGACTCACACCGGCATGAGGGGCAAACCTGGAGGCGTGGACCCACTGGAGCACCTGGGAACGAACAGAATCGGGGACAAACAGTTTACCAGGTGGGCCGTTACCTGGGTCAGGATCGTTGATCTGGGCCTCTAGGATAGTGTCCTCAATTTCCCAATGAACCGCTGCGACAACGCAAGAGGGGGGAATGATGGTCTCCGCGAAACCCCGGCTGTCGTCCAGGGTGAATTGGCGACAAAGGGCATCCGGTTTGACATTCTGACATCCGGGATGGTAGGTCAGGATAAAGTTGAAGCGACTAAAGAACAGGGACCAATGAGCCTGAAGGGAGTTGAGTCGTTTGGCGGACTGAATGTACTCCAAGTTCTTGTGGTCAGTCCAAACCACGAACGGCTGCTCCGCTCCCTCTAGCCAATGACGCCCCTCCTCCAAGGCGAATTTGACGGCTAGGAGTTCCCGGTCCCCCACGTCGTAGTTGGCCTCGGCCGAGGACAACCAACGGGAGAAGAAGGCACAGGGGCAGAGGCGATTATGGGGTTCGAATCTCTGAGATAGCACAGCCCCCACTCCAGAGTCGGAGGCGTCCACTTCCACAATGAATTAGCGCAGGGGATCTGGCTGGTGCAGAATGGGATCGGAAGTAAACAGCTTCTTGAGTTTATTGAAGGCCGACTGCGCCTCGGGGGACCAGGTGAACTGCAACGAGGGAGAAGTAAGTTTAGTAAGGGGCGAGATAACCCTACTAAAATCCTGTGTAAACCGTCTGTAAAAGTTAGCAAAGCTGATAAATCTCTGGAGCTGTTTGCGATTGGCCGGGACGGGCCAATCCATGACGGCCTGGATCTTCTCCGGGTCGGCTTTCACTTGGCCCCGCCCCACTATGAAGCCCAAAAAACTGACCTCCTCTGCGTGGAACTTGCATTTTTCAGCTTACACAAACAGTTTGTTCTCTAGGAGGCGCTGTAGGACCTGGCGCACATGACGGCGATGCTCCTGAGGGGACTGAGAAAAATTTAAATGTCATCCAGGTACACAAAGACAAAGCGGTTCAAAAAGTCACGAAGCACGTCATTAATAAGGGTCTGGAACACAGCGAGGGCGTTAGTAATTCAATTCAATTCAGTTTATTGTAGTCATTGTCACAAAAAGAACAACGAAATTGTGTTTGGAGCATCCCATAAAGTGCAATCCATAAGAAAAATAAAATAAATACCCTTAAACCCCAGTGTAACATTGACCCAGTGTGGCTTCAGTACAACATGAGACAGTACAACATGAGTCTTGTAGCGGCATGATGGTGTCAATAAGGTGCATAGAAACAGGGACATACAGACAGGGACTTGAGAATAATGACAAAATGCAACAATGCAACCAGTTCAGTGTTATTGACAGTTGAATGTGGTTTTTGTCCACGACAGGGGGGCAGAGAGGGGCCGAGAGGGGAGAGGGGCAGAGTTCAGGAGCCTCACAGCCTGTGGATACAGACTGTTGGCCAGTCTGGATGTTCTGGCCCGTATGGACCTGTACCTTCTCCCTGAGGGCAGCAGGTGAAAAAGATGGTGCGCAGGGTGATGTTGATCCCGTAGGATGTTGTGCACCCTTCTCAGACAGCGAGTGGAGTAGATGGTGCTGATTTCTGGAAGGGTGGTTCCAATGATTCTGCCGGCTGCTTTCACCACCTGCTGGAGTGCCTGCTGGTCAGCCTTAGTGCAGCTGGAGAACCACACTAAAAATCCATATGTCAGAACACTACTGATGGCACAGTTATAAAAGTTCAACATCAGAGGTCTGGGAATGTGGGCACTCCTCAGTTTCTTCCTTCTAGTAAGACCAAAGGACATAACCAAGTACTCGAAATGGCCAAGGGGGGTCTTAAAGGCCGTCTTCCACTCATCCCCCTCCCTTATGCGCACCAGGTGGTATGCGTTCCGTAGATCCAGTTTCGAAAATATGGTGGCTCCATGGAGGGGCGAGAAGGCGGAGTCCAGTAGGAGGAGCGGGTATTTATTCTTGACCGTGATGTTATTCAAGCCCCGGTAATCAATGCAAGGCCGCAGAGACTTGTCCTTCTTGGACAAAGAAGAACCCCGCCCCCACCGGGGAAGACGATGGACGGATGATTCCGGCAGCCAGGGACCCATGGATATACTCCCCCATGGACTCTCGTTTGGGCCTCGACAGGTTATACAGCCAACTAGAGGGTAGTAGAGCACCCGTCAATTGCGCAGTCATACGGGCGGTGCGGGGGTAAGGAAAGCACTTTACTTTTGCTAAACACCTCCCCCAGGTCGTCATACTCCGCCAGAACTGAAGACAGGTTGGGGGTATCTGGGGATGGACCGGAGGTGTAGGCAGACCTCCCGGCGGGAGGTAGGGTGGACTGGAGACACTTGGCGTGGCACTCGGGACTCCTCCCCGAAACTCTACCCCGGGCCCAATCAAAAATGGGGTTGAGTTTCTTAACCAGGGGTGGCCTAAAACTAGCGGGGAGGCGGAGGAGGACAGAACATAGAACCGCCGGGTCTCACGGTGGTTGCCGGACAAAACCACAGTGATGGGTTCTGTGATGTGCGTCACGCGGGCCAGAAAACGTCCATTGAGCGCCTGGATGTTTAGGGGGCGTTCGAGGGGCTCCAGTCTGACGCCGAGCTGTTCCGTGACTTGGGCGTCGGTAAAGTCTTCCTCAGCCCCGGAATCGACTAGAGCTAAAACAGGTAAAGTCTCTGAGCGTACAGACAGGTTGGCACTGAGCCGCAGTCTATTGTTCATATCCGGGATGCGAGACTCACCCACCAGTACTCCCAGCGCTACTGGTGGGCGCCCCCTTTTAGCTGAGCCGGACAGGTGGCCACAAAATGCCTGAGCTCGCCGCAGTAGAGGCAGGCTCCGGCCAGGCGACGTCTCCGCCGATGCCCCTCGGCCGAAACGAGCATCCTGTTGACCTGCATGGGCTCCTCCGGAGGCGGCGGGGCAGCGCATTGCTCCAGTGGAACCGGAGCAACGTCTCTCTCTCCAGCGCGCCTGCAGCCGGTTGTCTATCCGGTTGGTGAGGGTGATGAGTGCATGTAGATCCGAGGGTTCGTCACGGGACACCAGCTCATCCTTCAGATGCTCGTTCAGACCCCGTATGAAGGCGGCCCGCAGCGCGCTGTCCGTCCAGTCCACCTCAGCGGCGTGGGTCCAGAACTCGATAGTATAGTCCGCTACCGTCCTGGAGCCCTGGTCAAGCGTCAGTAGGCGGACAGCCGCGTTATCCTGATAGTGCAGGTGATCGAACACAAGTTTGAAGGTGGAGATGAAGTCGTTAAAATCCAAATTGTCCACAGGTGTGTTCGTCAATTGTGCCTCAGCCCACTGGAGAGCCTTTCCCTGAAGTAATCCACACACATAATGAATCTTAGCGGCTCCAGAATTAAAGCGAGTAGGGCACTGCTGAAAAAGGAACATGCACTGGAACAGGAATCCCCGACAGAGGTGAGGCTGACCTGAATACGGCTCCGGATCCGTGCCTCTCGGCTCCGGAGGACGTGGTGGCACCCCAAACGCCGCAGGCGGGGCCGCGAGAAGCACAGGCACTTGATTGGTGAGCTGCGCCACTTATTGAGTCAACGTCTGGTTAAAATCCAACAATGTCTGAATAGATTGTTCGCGTTGTCCTATAATCACCCCATGGTGGGACCACGCTTGTTGGAGCGACTGGTCCGGGCCCGAGTCCGCTTGGTCCATGCTGGCCTGACCGTTCTGTCATAATGGCTAGTGCAGGTGCGGACCAAGGAGTGCAGACTCAGGGCAAGTTGACAGTGTTTATTTACAAAGTGGAGAATTTCAGTTTTTAATAGTTCATTTAACACACACGGGGAGCCAGGGAGCGGGAGGCAGACCAGACGGGCGTGGTGCAGAGCGGAGACGGGAAAGCCAGGACCAGAGCGAAGACAGGATCGGGACGAGACCGGGGCAGGCCGGTCCGGCGTAGTCCAGAGAGTGGGAGCCAGGGCAGGAGGCGAGAAGCAGCCGGAGACCGAGACGAAACAGGAGGCAAGACAGAGGGGTGACTGTACCGGAGCTGGAGTGCAGAGACAGGAGCAGAAACGAGGGAGAGCAGGGATCTGGAAGGTGGCAAAAAGGTCCAATGAGTAACAGGCAGACAGGCAACAACACATTCAACATTCACGTTAACACGTGGACGGTCTGGCTCCGAGTGTCTTCTGCCGAGCCCTCATGTACTCGGCAGCAGGTGAAGGTAATTGCGCTGATGAACTCCAGGTGTGTGCGGGAGGAGTCAGGAACTCCGCCCAGCTCTGGGCAGACAGGTAGGGGAGGGGGAGAGAACACAGGAGGAGAGGAATTGCAGGCATCATGACAGGTGGAAAATAAGTATTTGGTGAATAACAAAATTCATCTCAATACTTTGTTATCTCCCCTTTTTTGGCAATGACAGAGGTCAGATGTTTTCTGTAAGTCTCCAGGTGTTTTCACTGTTGCTGTGGTTTGGTCCATGCCTCCTGCAGAACTCCTCTAGAGCACTGATGTTTTGGGGCAACACAGACTTTCAACTCCCTCCAAATATTTTCTATGGGGTTGAGATCTGGAGACTGGCTAGGCCACCCCAGGACCTTGAAATGCTTCTTACGAAGCCACTCCTTCGCTGCTGGGTGGTGTGTTTGGGATCATTGTCACGCTGAAAGACCCAGCCCCATTTCATCTTCAGTGCCTTTGCTGATGGCCCCATTTATTCACCCAATCCTCTTCTGGATCATCCAAATGCTTCTATCAAACTTCAGACGGGCCTGGACATGTCCTGTCTTAAGCAGGGGACACGTCTGGCACTGCAGGATTTGAGTCCCTGGTGGTGTAGTGTGTTACTGATGGGCCCTTTGTTACTTTGGTCTAGGTCGCCCCGTGTGGTTCTGGAGTTTTGCTCATTGTTCTTGTGTCATTTTGACCCCACGGGGTGAGATCTTGTGTGAAGCCCCAGATCGAGGGAAATTATCAGTGGTCTTGTATGTTTTCCATTTTCTAATAATTGCTGCCACAGTTGATTTCTTCACACAAGCTGCTTAGCTGTTGTAGACTGAGTGTTCGGGGCCTGGTTCAGATCTACAGCTTTGTTTGTGGTTCCTTTGCTCTTTGGTCTTGTCCATAGTGGATTTTGGAGTCTGACTGTTTGAGGTTGTGGACATGTTGCTTTTATACTGATAACGAGTTCAAACAGGGGCCATTAATACAGGGGACGAGTGGAGGACAGAGGAGCCTCTTAAAGAAGAAGTTACAGGTCTGTGAGAGACACAAATCTTGCTTGTGTGTAGGTGACCAAATACTTATTTTACAGAGAGAATTTACAAATGAATTCATCAAAAATCCTACAATGTGATTTCCTGGATTATTTCCCCCGTTCTGTCTTTCATAGTTGAAGTGAAACTATGATGAGAATTACAGGCCTCTCTCATCTTTTTAAGTTGGAGAACTTGCACTCATTACTTTTTTGCCCCACTGTATTTAGGCCCCTGTAAACACCCAAGCACTGTTTCCTGTTGAACAGGGGACCTTGGCTGGCCTGCGCAAGGAGTCAACAAGCAAGTTCTTGCAAGGCAGCAATGGCAAATGGCAAGAACCTCTGGCACAACCTCACCCGGGTTCACTGCTGTGGTCTTGGCTGAACAGACTAATGAGATCAGCGTCAGCGGTGTCAACATTTTTGGTCCAAAGCAGTTCCAGTTTGTCTTGTGACAGGATCTTTTAGTTTAAAGGCTGGTTTGGAAATGAGTTTAATCTTTGCCATTTAACTTATTACTCTGCAAACTGTTTCTGCTTTGCAGCTGCCAGGGGAGAGCTCAGGGAGTTATCCACTGACAGACTGGACAGGAGGCCATTCTTCAGGTGGGTATGGGGCAGGTGGTAGTAGGACAGGTGGCACTCCCCTGGAGAAAACAGGCACAGACATCTCATTCATAGTGTCATCAGGGGGCTCTTTGACTGGAGCAAAAGCTGCACCTAGAGTGACCAAGTGGAGTCATTACTTGTGATAATTTATATTTTGATTTGTTCTATTGTGATTTTAGTGTCGTTCTTATTCTGTAAATCCCTTTGAACTACCTTGTGTACGAATTGTGCTTTACAAATAAACTTGCCTTGTCTAAAGACGTCACATCTTTAAGGACTTCAGCCTGGTCCTTCCCAACTCAACTCACCTCAATTCTATTTAGACCATACAGTTGTAAAGAATATTCCAGAAAGTTGGCCCAGGGCAACACTAACCAGGCCAACTTACTAATTCCATATATTCATCTAACAAACAGCTCGTCTGAAGCACTTGAACGGGGATAGTCGGCTCCTGTAGGTGATTATTATTCAATACATTTACTTGGGCCATTTATGAGAGTCCATCTCTTGTGTCTGCTGGTGGTTCCAGGGTCACGATATCAAAGCTACGTAAATGGCCATTCAAAGTCACGAAACCGAATACAATAGCAATGGAATAAGAGAAAATATAAAGCTAAAGGCAGTTTTGTCACCCGTGTTACATTAGCACTCCTCTGTCATGGTCAGTCTTTTTGGTTGGGTTTGTTGGTGCACTGCATTTAAAAGTTTGGTCTGGGGCCCACATTTGTTACTTTTAGTTGACATTAGATGTGACAGGATGAGTAACTCTGCTCTGTTGAACTGGAGTTTGGGTGTTCAGTGAATCTGGACGTAGAAAGTTTGAACTCCCAAAGTCAAAGTGTTGCTTCAAAACAATGATGAAACTCTGAGGGCTGCAGGTCCCTGAAGGCATCATTTAGACTCATGTTGTTATTTACATCAGACACAAAATGGCGGTGAGCAGTGACGTCATTTGTGGCAAAGAGTTTTAAAGCAGTGCATTGTGGGAGCTCAGACGGCCCTACACTGACTCCAGTCTGAGAGATCTGCTGCAGGACTCATGGTAATATAACACTGTGTGTGCTTCTGTGGGAGAGTGAGAGGCTGAGTGTGGCTTTAGAGCTTTACAAATATCACTGTTTTTAATGACGTTTACCATCATTTCAGAGCAGTTTTCTGTATCCAGTGCTTCTCTGTGGGAAATGGCATAGTTCATTGTACTTCAGTGCTGTTGTAGTTGAGCCTAAACCTAAAGTAAAACATTTTGAATAAGAATAATAATCTTGATCTGATTGTTCAAGTGTGTTTACATATTTGGAGTAAGATTTCTGACAGATGTAGTCAAAAAAGATAACTATCAGATGGATAAATGCTGGGGGAATAAAAACTAAAAGCACCTTAAAACCACTGTACTGATTTAGTCCTGGTGATTCTCTGGAATCTTAATTTAACATCTTTCGATATCAAAACCTCAAAAATATTTCTAGAAAGAAAGAGGTTCCATTTTACCAAAATAAGAATGTGATAATTATTTTGACCTGTAGCTCAAACCCTTAACCACAGACCTCCTCCTGGTGCATTCATGAAATATCAGCTCCTTCTGGTGTCGATGTAACTGTTAAAATATGTGATTATTTTGTGTCACCTCAGGACACCCTTTGGTTTACAGCATAAAACCCATGTTATTTTTCATTATACATTTAGAGAGGAGGTAAAGGTGTAGTTTTAGTAAAAGAAACGTTCTTGACTTTATGCCAACACACTTATTAACTGTCTCTGACACAAGTTTCTTATTCTAAAAATGTGAAAAGTTTTAGTCAGACCACAGGACACTTTTGTGTCTTTTACTCAAATTACAAAATGAAAAACAACTTTAATTTTAAACTGTGTGCAATTTATAGAAAACATTACTATGAATTGTTGAGTTGAACTTTGGAGGAAAAAACACATTATTTAGTTTGTCATTTCAACTGAGAACCAAAAATTGGGCATTACATAACAAACTCATTCAAATAGTTAATGAATTTCATGATTTTACAGACACATATTGTGATTGATGTGGAGGGACCAAACACTTTTAAAATCATTGTCTAACTCAGTGGTGGTACACAGACTGTTTGTAGTTATCCTCTGCAGTTATGGTATTAATTCAATTTGCTTCCATGGTTTAAAAGTAGATCATTTAGGGTTTAGTCCAGGTTTTAGACATGCTTTGGCCTAGTTCAGTCCTGATGCAGACTTGGTCTTTGTTTACAAAAGAATAGTGAATGTTGATTATGTTAAATATGTGATTAAAATTGTGCTTCTCTCTCTGGAACGTTGTGAACAGTGACACATGATGTTCTACTAGTTGATTGTTTTTTGGGCCTATTTGGATGAGGCTGGGGTCTCTGCAGTTACGACCTAGACTGTAGTTGTTCATTGCATTTAGGTTATCTTTTTAAATGTTCTGTCTTCTCTGTTCCAGCTGATTCCTGAGGTCTATGTTTGATGGAGTTGCAGAGTTTCTATCAGAACCTCACAGAACAGGCCAGGACAACAATTATCGGCTTTAGGATTGTGTTTGTCACGTTGACCAATCTTGCCGCCCTCATATTCCTGGTCATAAATGGCATCATCATCCACACCCTGTGCAGTCGGCCTGTGTTCAGGGAGACGTCGCGGTACATGCTCCTGCTGAACCTGGTGGTGGGGGACTCCATCGTGCTCTTCATGGGGCAGTTGTTGTACATGCACAGTGTCGCTAATGTGAACCTGTCCTACCCTCTGTGTGGTTTCTATATCATGATTTCTTACCTGAGTGTCAAGATCGCTCCTCTCACATTGTCCATCATGTCCATCGAGCGTTACATCGCTGTTTGTTTCCCGTTTCATTACCCCACCATAGTCACCATGAGGAACACGGCCTTTGCCATCCTCAGTGTTTGGGGGATGGGCTGTGTGGACATTTTGATTCAGGTTCTGCTCCTTGTTGAATTCCCCTTCCACCTGCTCCCCAGTCTTCAGATGAATTCCTACTGCTCCTTCGTCACCTTGATGCTCGGACCTCGATCTAAGGTCTACCAGACGATATCCACCATTGTGCTGTTTCTGTTGTCAGGTTTAGTAATCATGTCGTCCTTCATTGGTGTGATGGTGGTTGCGCTCTCTGCCTCCACAGAAAAGGAGTCTGCAAACAAAGCTCGGAACATGCTGCTCATGCACATGTTTCAGTTGAGTCTGACCCTGATGTCCACCATGGTGCCTGTCTTCAACAGGGTGGCTGCTCTGGCAAACCCAGTTTTGGCTGGGCGGCTTCTTGTGATGGTTCACGTGTTTTTGGCAATGATGCCGCGGTGTCTGACGACTTTGACCTATGGACTCAAGGACTCAAGTCTCAGACCAATCCTAGTATCTCACCTCTGCTGCCACCTGCAGGTCTCTCCAAACACTGTCACTGCTCACAGACATGATCTGCAGAAAAAGATGAGGCCTCCTCCAACCTCCGGGTGTGCCCAGAACCCCTGTCCATAAACAGGGATGTGGTTACCATTCTACATAAAATTAAATATAAGCAAAATAATCCACAGATAAAAAAAATGCAAAAACATTTTACAATCATAAGCTGCCTGTTTCAAAAATGTATCGACAATAATGACTGATGTGTTTAACAAAAATATTTTTTTGAAGAATATAATAAAACATTTTAATAAAATTATCTGCATGTCTATTTTTCTTCTTTAATTTAGTTTCAAAGATTTAGATTCAATCCAGAAATCAACCTATTTTAGTAGAGGTGAATGCAAAGATGTTGAGATAGATTCAGGGCCGGCCCTACCTTTCAGGGGGCCCGAAGCAGAAATTGTCTCTGGGCCCCTTGGCAGTGGATGTACCTGGGCTCAGCTATTGGTGACTCTTATTTGACAATATTATGACCCTGCTCTCATCTCCTTGCCCAATTGTCTTTCTATTTATATGACCAAAAGACTGAAATGATTTCATCTAACTTGTAAAAAAGCATTTCAAAAGTACCTCGGCTGCCTCAGCGCATATCGGAAAGGTAAACATGTAGCTGCCCAAACTCATGAATGGTTAAAATAATAATGATATTTTGCTACTATATATAAGAAATAAATGTAACTTTTATAGAGGGATAGAGTGGGACAAAAAAGTATTTAGTCATCACCAATTGTGCAAGTTCTCCCACTTAAAAAGATGAGAGAGGCCTGTAATTTTCATCATAGTTTCAATTCAACTATGAGAGAGAAGAAAAATCCAGAAAACACACTCTGATTTTTAAAGAACTAATTAACAAATTATGGTGGTGTCGTAACAGCTAGTGCAGGTGCGGACCAAGGAGGGCAGACTCAGGGCAAGTTGACAGTGTTTATTTACAAAGTGGAGAATTTCAATTTTTAATAGTTCATTTAACACACATGGGGAGCCAGGGAGCGGGAGGCAGACCAGACGGGCGTGGTGCAGAGCGGAGACGGGAAAGCCAGGACCAGAGCGAAGACAGGATCGGGACGAGACCGGGGCAGGCCGGTCCGGCGTAGTCCAGAGAGCGGGAGCCAGGGCAGGAGGCGAGAAGCAGTTCGCTGTTCCGGACCGGTTTGATCTGGGAGACGTGGAAAGTTGGATGGATCCGGAGAGACGGGGGCAACTGGAGTTGTGCAGCGGACGGATTTATGATTCTGATAATCTTAAATGGCCGTCCGTCTTCAGCGGGATGGTTTTGGACAAGAGCCAAACCATTTGGCCAGGTTGGTATGCGGGCACCGGGACGCGGTGGTGATCCGCCGCTGCCTTGGTGCACGCCCCGTCTCGAAGGAGGACTGCCCTGGTCTTGCTCCAAACTCGGCGGCAGTGCTGGAGGTGATGCTGGACGGACGGGACCGCAAGGTCTCTCTCCTTTGTGGGGACTGGTAACCCAGGGACGATTGGAAAGGGGACATACCAGTGGCTGAGCTCACAAGGGAATTATGAGCGTATTCAATCCAGGGCCGGTGAGAACTCCAGGTTGCGGGATTTGCGGAGACCGTACATCGTAGGGCTGATTCTAGATCCTGGTTGGCCCGCTCCATCTTCCCATTTGACTGCGGGTGGAAGCCGGACGTGAGACTGACCGTAGCCCCTAAACCATCGCAGAAGGCCTGCCACACCTGGGACGTGAACTGTGTTCCTCTATCGGAAACGATGTCCACCGGGATGCCGTGTAGGCGGAAGACACGGCGAGTGAGCTGGTCAGTGGTCTTCTTGGCCGTTGGGAGCTTAGGCAGGGCTCTGAAGTGGGCGGCCTTGAAGAGGCGGTCCACCACGGTGAGAATTACTGTGTTCCCCTGGGAGGGAGGTAGTCCCGTAACAAAGTCTACCATGATATGAGACCAAGGCCGCCGGGGAACTGTGAGGGGGCACAAGAGACCAGAGGGGGTGAATGGGAGGCCTTGGCCCGAGCACATACCTGGCAGGCCGATACATAAGCCCGGGTGTCCGTGTCCATAGTGGGCCACCAGAAGTGTCTCTTGAGCAGGGAGAGAGAGCGACTCACACCGGCATGACAGGCAAACCTGGAGGCGTGGACCCACTGGAGCACCTGGGAACGAACAGAATCGGGGACAAACAGTTTACCAGGTGGGCCGTTACCTGGGTCAGGATCGTTGATCTGGGCCTCTAGGATAGTGTCCTCAATTTCCCAATGAACCGCTGCGACAACGCAAGAGGGGGGAATGATGGTCTCCGCGGAACCCCGGCTGTCGTCCAGGGTGAATTGGCAAGAAAGGGCATCCGGTTTGACATTCCGAGATCCGGGACGGTAGGTCAGGATAAAGTTGAAGCGGCTAAAGAACAGGGACCAATGAGCCTGAAGGGAGTTGAGTCGTTTGGAGACTGAATGTACTCCAAGTTCTTGTGGTCAGTCCAAACCACGAACGGCTGCTCCGCTCCCTCTAGCCAATGACGCCACTCCTCCAATGCGAATTTGATGGCTAGGAGTTCCCGGTCCCCCACGTCGTAGCTGGCCTCGGCCGAGGACAAACAACGGGAGAAGAAGGTGCAGGGGCAGAGGCGATTATGGGGTTCAAATCTCTGAGATAGCACAGCCCCCACTCCCGAGTAGGAGGCGTCCAGTTCCACAATGATTTGGCGCAGGGGATCTGGCTGGTGCAGGATGGGAGTGGAAGTAAACAGCTTCTTGAGTTTATTGAAGGCCGACTGCGCCTCGGGGGACCAGGTGAACTGCAACGAGGGAGAGGTAAGTTTAGTAAGGGGCGAGATAACCCTACTAAAATCCTCTATAAACCGTCTGTAAAAGTTAGCCAAGCCGATAAATCTCTGGAGCTGTTTGCGATTGGCCGGGACGGGTCAATCCATGACGGCCTGGATCTTCTCCGGGTCGGCTTTCACTTGGCCCCGCCCCACTATGAAGCCCAAAAAACTGATCTCCTCTGCGTGGAACTTGATTTTTTCAGCTTACACAAACAGTTTGTTCTCTAGGAGGCGCTGTAGGACCTGGCGCACATGACGGCGATGCTCCTGAGGGGACTAAGAAAAAATCTAAATGTCATCCAGGTACACAAAGACAAAGCGGTTCAAAAAGTCACGAAGCACGTCATTAATAAGGGCCTGGAACACAGCGAGGGCGTTAGTAAGACCAAAGGGCATAACCAAGTACTCGAAGTGGCCAAGGGGGGTCTTAAAGGGCCATCTTCCACTCGTCCCCCTCCCTTATGCGCACCAGGTGGTATGCGTTCCGTAGATCCAGTTTCGAAAATATGGTGGTTCCATGGAGGGGCGAGAAGGCGGAGTCCAGTAGGGGGAGCGGGTATTTATTCTTGACCGTGATGTTATTCAAGCCCCGGTAATCAATGCAAGGCTGCAGAGACTTGTCCTTCTTGGCCACAAAGAAGAACCCCGCCCCCACCGGGGAAGACGATGGACAGATGATTCCGGCAGCCAGGGACCCATGGATATACTCCCCCATGGACTCTCGTTCGGGCCTCGACAGGTTATACAGCCGACTAGAGGGTAGTAGAGCACCCGGCAGACGGTCAATTGCGCAGTCATACGGGCGGTGCGGGGGTAAGGAAAGCACTTTACTTTTGCTAAACACCTCCCCCAGGTCGTGATACTCCACCAGAACTGAAGACAGGTTGGGGGTATCTGGGGATGGACCGGAGGTGTAGGCAGACCTCCCGGCGGGAGGTAGGGCGGACTGGAGACACTTAGCGTGGCACTCGGGACTCCACCCCGAAACTCTACCCTGGGCCCAATCAAAAATGGGGTTATGGAGGAGGACAGAACATAGAACCGCCGGGTCTCACGGTGGTTGCCGGACAAAACCACGGTGATGGGTTCCGTGACGTGCATCACGCAGGCCAGAAAAAATCCATTGAGCGCCTGGGCGTTTAGGGGGCGTTCGAGGGGCTCCAGTCTGACGCCGAGCTGCTCCATGACTGGGGCGTCGATAAAGTCTTCCTCAGCCCCGGAATCGACTAGAGCTAAAACAGGTAAAGTCTCTGAGCGTACACACAGGTTGGCACTGAGCCGCAGTCTATTGTTCCTATCCGGGATGCGAGACTCGCCGACCAGTACTCCCAGCACTACTGGTGGGCGCCCCCTTTTGGCCAAGCCGGACAGGTGGCCACAAAATACCCGCGCTCGCCGCAGTAGAGGCAGGCTCCGGCCAGGTGACTTCTCCGCCGACACTCCTCGACCGAAACGAGCGTCCTGTCGACCTGCATGGGCTCCTCCGGAGGCGTCGGGGCAGCGCGTTGCTCCAGTGGAACCGGTGATCGCCGTCTCTCTCTCCAGCGTGCCCGCAGCCGGTTTTCTATCCGGTTGGTGAGGGTGATGAATGCGCGTAGATCCGAGGGTTCGTCGCGGGACACCAGCTCGTCCTTCAGATGCTCGTTCAGGCCCCGTATGAAGGCGGTCCGCAGCGTGCTGTCCGTCCAGTCCACCTCAGCGGCATGTGTCCAGAACTCGATAGTATAGTCCGCTACCATCCTGGAGCCCTGATCAAGCGTCAGTAGGCGGGCAGCTGCGTTGTCCTGATAGTGCGGGTTATCGAAAGCAAGTTTGAAGGCGGAGATGAAGTCGTTAAAATCCAAATTGTCAACTACAATATCTAGTTAAGTGGACAGGACAAACATACAATAATAACACATGGATTTCTTTGGAACAGTCATATTTCAAAAATCTTTCTTTGGCAGACATACCCTCAATGAATACTACTCTCAAAAAACATAACTGCTTCAAGAACACAGTCATTTCAACAACTCTGACAGCCTGGTGGAAAGCCTTAAAATTAACTAATTCTTCCACGGCACCTTGTAAATACACCCCCATCTGGCACAACCCTGACTTTCACATGAATAATACCCCACTTCACTATCGCACATGGGAACAAAAAGGCATCACTCACCTTCACCACTTATTCCACAACAATAAATTCATAACATTTAGACAACTTATGGAACAGTTCGAAATCAACAACAATAATCGCTTTCAATACTTACAAATCAAATCCATTATCCAAAGCAAGATTAATATAACTAATAATACCCTGGATCCTCCTCAACTATTAGAAAACATAAAGAGTATCAAGAAACCAAAGAAACTCATTTCCAAACTATACAAACTTATCCATTCAGACAATATAATACATGCACCACAACTCAAATGGAACACAGATATAGATACACCACCTACATACGAACTCTGGACAGAAATTTGCAAAAATACATTCTCAATGACATCCAACACTAATCTACAACTTATCCAATACAAAGTTATCCACAGGACACACATCACCCAATACAAGAAATTCAAAATGGGACTAACAGACACAGACACCTGTTCACAATGCACCATGGGGGTCACAGACACTTATTTACATGCACTCTGGGAATGTTCACCAGTTCAGGGTTTTTGGAACACAGTTACACACAAACTCACAGACATCCTGAGCTGCAGAATTCCTCCCTCCCCATCCCTATGTTTACTTGGCATTATTACAACTTTCACCATACCACCTAAATATAAAAACAGTTTGTTGACATCTCTAACTATCGCCAAGAAAATAATTCTACAAAACTGGAAATCAAAACAGTCAATAAACATCAAACACTTGTCTAACTCGCTCATCCATCACATTTCAACCTCTCAAATGACAGAACACTTTGAGGATGACATACCGTCTTTCATGGAAACCTGGACACCATTCATAAACCACTTCAATATTGTTTTCAATCAGTCATCAATATCAACAACATAAACTCCACCAATAGACTATTATAACACCATTAACATAGTAATTATGAGAACGCCACGCACACTCCTATACACACTCCCATTCCTACAAAGACACACACACACACGACATTATGTAAACTTTATTACAATAATTGCAATCATACCACCACTATTGCTGTATATCACTGTTATTGTTGTGTTATTGTTTTCATTGTATGTACACGTTTCTATTGTTGCTGTCACTACTATTATTGTCATTATTATTGCCTTATTCATTAACTAATTTATTTATTGAATTAATTTGTGGTTCTGATGGAGATAAATAAATGGATGAATATAAACACACATATTAAATATTAAAATAAAGGACATGAATTATTAAATAATAATTTAAATATACACACATATATAATATATATATATATATATATATATATATATATATATATATATATATATATATAAATACACAATAATAACAATTATTAATCATAATAAATTAATTATTAATAATAATAATAATTGACAACAAATACATAAAAAGATTAGGGTTAGCAAGGAATGGGCGCGTTGCTAGGGGCGTTGCTAGGGGGTACTGCCCCTTGAGTGAGTCTCACCAAAACCTCGCCTCTTTAATGCATTGTACAGGACACACACACACACACACACATTTTACATTTAAATCTAAATAACCAATACCACCATTAGGACCACAAAACTAACATAGAGCAATATTGACCCACACTGAGTATGACAGCAATAATAAAACCTGTTATCGTTATCTTTATTTTTATTATTAATATTATTAGTATTACTTCTTTATCTCCGCACACACACTCATACACTCACCCCCCCCCCCCCCCCACACACGCATATTTACAAAGAAAACCAACCAAGACAGAATAATGCAGGTACCGTACTGTACTCCCCCCCCTAACACTTTTACACATCAACACAACTTTCTCTGTAAATAGTAAGCTGTAAATATTGTATGTGTTTCTATGTCACTGGGTGTTCTTCAAAATAAAATAAAAAAAAAAAAAAAAAAAAAAAAATCCAAATTGTCCACAGGTGTGTTCGTCAATCGTGCCTCAGCCCACTGGAGAGCCTTTCCCTGAAGTAATCCACACACATAACGAATCTTAGCGGCTCCAGAATTAAAGCGAGTAGGGCATTGCTGAAAAAGGAACCTGCACTGGAACAGGAATCCCCGACAGAGGTGAGGCTGACCTGAATAGGGCTCCGGATCCATGCTCCAGAGAATGTGGCGGTGCCCCAGACGCCGCAGGCGGGGCCGCGAGAAGCATGGGCACTTGATTGGTGAACTGCGCAACTTATTGAGTCAATGTCTGGTTAAAATCCAACAGTGTCTGAATAGATTGTTCGTGTTGTCCTATAATCACCCCATGGTGGGAGCACGCTTGTTGGAGCGACTGGTCCGGGCCCGAGTCCGCTTGGTCCATGCTGGCCAGACCGTTCTGTCATAATGGCTAGTGCAGGTGCGGACCAAGGAGTGCAGACTCAGGGCAAGTTGACACTGTTTATTTACAAAGTGGAGAATTTCAGTTTTTAATAGTTCATTTAACACACACGGGGAGCCAGGGAGCGGGAGGCAGACCAGACGGGCGTGGTGCAGAGCGGAGACGGGAAAGCCAGGACCAGAGCGAAGACAGGATCGGGACGAGACCGGGGCAGGCCGGGCCGGTGTAGTCCAGAGAGCGGGAGCCAGGGCAGGAGGCGAGAAGCAGCCGGAGACCGAGACGGAACAGGAGGCAAGACAGAGGGGTGACTGTACCGGAGCTGGAGTGCAGAGACAGGAGCAGGAACGAGGGAGAGCAGGGATCTGGAAGGTGGCAAAAAGGTCCAATGAGTAACAGGCAGACAGGCAACAAAATACAAAAACTAAGCTGGAACATTCACGTTAACACGTGGACGGTCTGGCTCCGAGTGTCTTCTGCCGAGCCCTCATATACTCGGCAGCAGGTGAAGGTAATCGCGCTGATGAACTCCAGGTGTGTGCGGGAGGAGTCAGGAACTCCGCCCAGCTCTGGGCAGACAGGTAGGGGAGGGGGAGAGAACACAGGAGAACAGGAATTGCAGGCATCATGACAGGTGGAAAATAAGTATTTGGTGAATAACAAAATTCATCTCAATACTTTGTTATCTCCCCTTTTTTGGCATTGACAGAGGTCAGATGTTTTCTGTAAGTCTCCAGGTCTTTTCACTGTTGCTGTGGTTTGGTCCATGCCTCCTGCAGATCTCCTCTAGAGCAGTGATGTTTTAGGGCAACACAGACTTTCAACTCCCTCCAAATATTTTCTATGGGGTTGAGATCTGGAGACTGGCTAGGCCACCCCAGGACCTTGAAATGCTTCTTACAAAGCCACTCCTTCGCTGCTGGGTGGTGTGTTTGGGATCATTGTCACGCTGAAAGACCCAGCCCCATTTCATCTTCAGTGCCTTTGCTGATGGCCCCATTTATTCACCCAATCCTCTTCTGGATCATCCAAATGCTTCTATCAAACTTCAGACGGGCCTGGACATGTCCTGTCTTAAGCAGGGGACACGTCTGGCACTGCAGGATTTGAGTCCCTGGTGGCGTAGTGTGTTACTGATGGTCCCTTTGTTACTTTGGTCTAGGTCGCCCCGTGTGGTTCTGGAGTTTTGCTCATTATTCTTGTGTCATTTTGACCCCACGGGGTGAGATCTTGTGTGAAGCCCCAAATCGAGGGAAATTATCAGTGGTCTTGTATGTTTTCCATTTTCTAATAATTGCTGCCACAGTTGATTTCTTCACACAAGCTGCTTAGCTGTTGTAGACTGAGTGTTCGGGGCCTGGTTCAGATCTACAGCTTTGTTTGTGGTTCCTTTGCTCTTTGGTCTTATCCATAGTGGAGTTTGGAGTTTTTGGATGTTTGAGGTTGTGGACATGTGTCTTTTATACTGATAACGAGTTCAAACAGGGGCCATTAATACAGAGAACGAGTGGAGGACAGAGGAGCCTCTTAAAGAAGAAGTTACAGGTCTGTGAGAGACACAAATCTTGCTTGTGTGTAGGTGACCAAATACTTATTTTACAGAGGAAATTTACAAATGAATTCATCAAAAATCCTACAATGTGATTTCCTGGATTATTTCCCCCGTTCTGTCTTTCATAGTTGAAGTGAAACTATGATGAGAATTACAGGCCTCTCTCATCTTTTTAAGTTGGAGAACTTGCACTCATTACTTTTTTACCCCACTGTATTTAGGCCCCTGTAAACACCCAAGCACTGTTTCCTGTATAACTTGGGACCTTGGCTGGCCTGCGTAAGGAGTCAACAAGCAAATTCTTGCAAGGCAGCAATGGCAAATGGCAAGAACCTCTGGCACAACCTCACCCGGGTTCACTGCTGTGGTCTTGGCTGAACAGATGAATGAGATCAGCGTCAGCGGTGTCAACATTTTTGGTCCAAAGCAGTTCCAGTTTGTCTTGTGACAGGATCTTTTAGTTTAAAGGCTGGTTTGGAAATGAGTTTAATCTTTGCCATTTAACTTATTACTCTGCAAACTGTTTCTGCTTTGCAGCTGCCAGGGGAGAGCTCAGGGAGTTATCCACTGACAGACTGGACAGGAGGCCATTCTTCAGGTGGGTATGGGGCAGGTGGTAGTAGGACAGGTGGCACTCCCCTGGAGAAAACAGGCACAGACATCTCATTCATAGTGTCATCAGGGGGCTCTTTGACTGGAGCAAAAGCTGCACCTAGAGTGACCAAGTGGAGTCATTACTTGTGATAATTTATATTTTGATTTGTTCTATTGTGATTTTAGTGTCGTTCTTATTCTGTAAATCCCTTTGAACTACCTTGTGTACGAATTGTGCTATACAAATAAACTTGCCTTGTCTAAAGACGTCACATCTTTAAGGACTTCAGCCTGGTCCTTCCCAACTCAACTCACCTCAATTCTATTTAGACCATACAGTTGTAAAGAATATTCCAGAAAGTTGGCCCAGGGCAACACTAACCAGGCCAACTTACTAATTCCATATATTCATCTAACAAACAGCTCGTCTGAAGCACTTGAACGGGGATAGTCGGCTCCTGTGGGTGATTATTATTCAATACATTTACTTGGGCCATTTATGAGAGTCCATCTCTTGTGTCTGCTGGTGGTTCCAGAGTCACGATATCAAAGCTACGTAAATGGCCATTCAAAGTCACGAAACCGAATACAATAGCAATGGAATAAGAGAAAATACAAAGCTAAAGGCAGTTTTATCACCCGTGTTACATTAGCACTCCTCTGTCATGGTCAGTCTTTTTGGTTGTGTTTGTTGGTGCACTGCATTTAAAAGTTTGGTCTGGAGCCCACATTTGTTACTTTTAGTTGACATTAGATGTGACAGGATGAGTAACTCTGCTCTGTTGAACTGGAGTTTGAGTGTTCAGTGAATTTGCACGTAGAAAGTTTGAACTCCCAAAGTTCAAGTTTTAGTGCAAAACAATGATGAAACTCTGAGGGCTGCAGGTCCCTGAAGGCATCATTTAGACTCATGTTGTTATTTACATCAGACACAAAATGGCGGCGAGCAGTGAGGTCATTTGTGGCAAAGAGTTTTAAAGCAGTGCATTGTGGGAGCTCAGACGGCCCTACACTGACTCCAGTCTGAGAGATCTGCTGCAGGACTCATGGTAATATAACACTGTGTGTGCTTCTGTGGGAGAGTGAGAGGCTGAGTGTGGCTTTAGAGCTTTACAAATATCACTGTTTTTAATGACCTTTACCATCATTTCAGAGCAGTTTTCTGTATCCAGTGCTTCTCTGTGGGAAATGGCATAGTTCATTGTACTTCAGTGCTGTTGTAGTTGAGCCTAAACCTAAAGTAAAACATTTTGAATAAGAATAATAATCTTGATCTGATTGTTCAAGTGTGTTTACATATTTGGAGTAAGATTTCTGACAGATGTAGTCAAAAAAGATAACTATCAGATGGATAAATGCTGGGGGAATAAAAACTAAAAGCACCTTAAAACCACTGTACTGATTTAGTCCTCGTGATTCTCTGGAATCTTAATTTAACATATTTCAATATCAAAACCTCTATAGCAAAATACAAAAATATTTCTAGAAAGAAAAAGGTTCCATTTTACGTAAAGAAACGTACTTGACTTTATGCCAACACATTTATTATTATTTTATTTGAATTATTAGTCAGACCACAGGACACTTTTGTGTCTTATTTAAATTACAAAATGAAAAACAACTTCAATCAAAAACTCATTGTGATTTAATAGAAACCTGTGAACTGTTGAGTTGAACTTTGGAGGAAGAAACATTTTATTTATTTCAACTGAGAATCAAAAACATAACAAACTCATTCAAGTAGTTAATGTACTTCATGAACATACAGACACATATTGTGATTCATGTGGAGGGACCAAACACTTTTAAAATCATTGTCTAACTCAGTGGTGGTACACAGACTGTTTGTAGTTATCCTCTGCAGTTCTGGTATTAATTCAATTTAGGGACACATTTATTCAGGTTAGGTTACATCAGGTCAGTCATGGTTTAGAGCTAGATTATTTATGGTTTTGTTCATGTTTTAGACATGCTTTGGCCCAGTTCAGTCCTGATGTAGATTTAGTCTTTTGAAAAAAAGATTATCTTACATTTGTAATTAAAATAGTGCTTGTCTCTCTAGCACTTTGCCAACAGTAACACATAATGTTCTATTAGTTGATTCTCTTTAGGACGTTTTTGGATGGGGCTGGGGTCACTTGCTGCAGATAAGAAAATAATGCACCACAGGCTCTGGGAGAACCTAGACTGTTGTTGTTAATTGCATTTATATATTTATTATTATTTTTTACTCAAATGTTGGCTCTTGCATCTGAAAGTTTAATTGTTCAGCCTTCTTTGTTTCAGTTGATCCCTGAATGAGTGATGGAGTTTCCAAGCTTCTATCAAAACCTCACAGAACAGGCCAGGACAACAATTATCAGCTTTAGGATTGTGTTTGTCACGTTGACCAACCTTGCCGGCCTCATATTCCTGGTCATAAACGGCATCATCATCCACACCCTGTGCAGTCGGCCTGTGTTCAGGGAGACGTCGCGGTACATGCTCCTGCTGAACCTGGTGGTGGGGGACTCCATCGTGCTCTTCATGGGGCAGTTGTTGTACATGCAAAGTATCGCTAACCTGAACCTGTCCTACCCTCTGTGTGGATTTTACATCATGATTTCTTACCTGAGTGTCAAGATTGCTCCTCTTACGCTCACAGTCATGTCCACTGAGCGTTACATCGCTGTTTGTTTCCCGTTTCATTACCCCACCATAGTCACCATGAGGAACACGGCCTTTGCCATCCTCAGTGTTTGGGGGATGGGCTGTGTGGACGTTTTGATTCAGGTTCTGCTCCTTGTTGAATTCCCCTTCCACCTGCTCCCCAGTCTTCAGATGAATTCGTACTGCTCCCCCGTGGCCTTGTTGCTCGGACCTCGATCTAAGGTCTACCAGACGATATCCACCATTGTGCTGTTTCTGTTCGCAGGTTTAGTAATCATGTTGTCGTTCATTGGTGTGATGGTGGTTGCGCTCTCTGCCTCCACAGAAAAGGAGTCTGCAAACAAAGCTCGGAACATGCTGCTCATGCACATGTTTCAGTTGAGTCTGACCCTGATGTCCACCATGGGGCCTGTTTTAAGAGCTGAGGTCGCTATGGTGGACCCAGTTTTGGCTGGGCGGCTTTCTGTGGTGGTTCACGTGTTTTTATTGATGATGCCGCGGTGTCTGACGACTCTGACCTATGGACTCAAGGACTCGAGCCTCAGACCAGTCCTGGTTTCTCGCCTCTGCTGCCACCTGCAGGTCTCTCCAAACACTGTCACTGCTCACAGACATGATCTGCAGAAAAAGATGTGGCCTCCTCTAAACTCTGGATGTACATAACGAAAAAACAGGAACAGACATTGCGACCCTAGCAGAGTGCTACATGCAGCAAACTGGAAAACAATAGATACTTCCTTTCTATACAAGTTAAATGTAGGTAAAATACAAATATAAATATGATGTGCATGTGTTTAAAAAGAATTCTATGGACAATAGCGACTGTTTTCCAAAAAAACAAAAAAACAAACATTTTTTGTAAAAGATAAGAAAAAAAGATATTTGAATAAAATGATCTGTATGTTTACTTTTCTTCATCCCCTCATTCTTGTCACATCTCAAAATCAAACCATTTTAGGAGAGATGAAGGCAAAGATGTTGAGATTTAGATGGTTTGGGCTACAGAGGATACAGAGGAGAGCGTCAGAGGAGCAGAGGATGCAAAGGAGAGGGTCAGAGGAAGCAAAGGAGAGGGTCAGAGGAAGCAAAGGAGAGGGTCAGAGGAGCAGAGGATGCAAAGGAGATGTGCTGATGTCGTAACAGCTAGTGCGGTTGCGGACCAAGGAGTGCAGACTCAGGGCAAGTTGACAGTGTTTATTTACAAACTGGAGAATTTCAGTTTTTAATAGTTCATTTAACACACACGGGGAGCCAGGGAGCGGGAGGCAGACCAGACGGGCATAGTGCAGAGCGGAGACGGGAAAGCCAGGACCAGAGCGAAGACAGGATCGGGACGAGACCGGGGCAGGCCGGGCCGGTGTAGTCCAGAGAGCGGGAGCCAGGGCAGGAGGCGAGAAGCAGCCGGAGACCGAGACAGAACAGGAGGCAAGACAGAGGGGTGACTGTACCGGAGCTGGAGTGCAGAGACAGGAGCAGGAACGAGGGAGAGCAGGGATCTGGAAGGTGGCAAAAAGGTCCAATGAGTAACAGGCAGACAGGCAACAAAATACAAAAACTAAGCTGGAACATTCACGTTAACACTCGGACGGTCTGGCTCCGAGTGTCTTCCGCCGAGCCCTCATATACTTGGCAGCAGGTGAAGGTAATTGCGCTGATGAACTCCAGGTGCGTGCGGGAGGAGTCAGGAACTCCGCCCAGCTCCAG
Organism: Periophthalmus magnuspinnatus; assembly: GCF_009829125.3. Taxonomy (NCBI): domain Eukaryota; kingdom Metazoa; phylum Chordata; class Actinopteri; order Gobiiformes; family Gobiidae; genus Periophthalmus; species Periophthalmus magnuspinnatus. Next base: position 1,087,110 of record NC_047139.1, on the reverse strand, counting down.
GCAGACAGGTAGGGGAGGGGGAGAGAACACAGGAGGACAGGAATTGCAGGCATCATGACAGGTGATTGTTTGAGGCTGTGGACATGTGTCTTTTATACTGAGAACCAGTTCAAACAGGTGCCATTAATACAGGGAACGAGTGGAGGACAGAGGAGCCTCTTAAAGAAGAAGATACAGGTCTGTGAGAGACACAAATCATCAAAAATCATCAATTCATCAAAAATCCTACAATGTGATTTCCTGGATTATTTCCCCCGTTCTGTCTTTCATAGTTGAAGTGAAACTATGATGAGAATTACAGGCCTCTCTCATCTTTTTAAGTTGGAGAACTTGCACTCATTACTTTTTTGCCCCACTGTATTTAGGCCCCTGTAAACACCCAAGCACTGTTTCCTGTATAACTTGGGACCTTGGCTGGCCTGCGCAAGGAGTCAACAAGCAAGTTCTTGCAAGGCAGCAATGGCAAATGGCAAGAACCTCTGGCACAACCTCACCCGGGTTCACTGCTGTGGTCTTGGCTGAACAGACGAATGAGATCAGCGTCAGCGGTGTCAACATTTTTGGTCCAAAGCAGTTCCAGTTTGTCTTGCGACAGGATCTTTTAGTTTAAAGGCTGGTTTGGAAATGAGTTTAATCTTTGCCATTTAACTTATTACTCTGCAAACTGTTTCTGCTTTGCAGCCGCCAGGGGAGAGCTCAGGGAGTTATTCACTGACAGACTGGACAGGAGGCCATGCTTCAGGTGGGTATGGGGCAGGTGGTAGTAGGACAGGTGGCACTCCCCTGGAGAAAACAGGCACAGACATCTCATTCATAGTGTCATCAGGGGGCTCTTTGACTGGAGCAAAAGCTGCACCTAGAGTGACCAAGTGGAGTCATTACTTGTGATAATTTATATTTTGATTTGTTCTATTGTGATTTTAGTGTTGTTCTTATTCTGTAAATCCCTTTGAATTACCTTATTGATTATTGGAGCGGCGAGGGGCATTGTTCTTCCTGGGTTTCTTATTATTATTATTTCTCTGCTGGAACAATCGCATTTTTCACCCCTTTAACATACACGAAAAATTTCATAAAATTGGTATTGCAACAATGTCCGACGTACACCAGCTCAACGGCGCCATCTAGAAATTCACCCCTATTGGAGAGGAGGTTGGTAAATTTTGGAATACATGCGCAAAAATTGGAACAGTGATCGAGCACAGTGAGTCAAGCATAAAAATGAATTGAAGCACTGCCCTATGACGGACAGGAAGTCGGCCATATTGGATTGAATATTCGCCACTTTTTTCGCTGCGTGTTTTCAAAACGTATCTAGTCCCTGGTTTTTGGTCCAAATGAGCTCAAATTTCAAATGCCACATTCAGACACATGGGTTTTCATAAAACGGCGTTGGCCCGTACGCATGAATGGAATGCACTATTTAAATCAAAATAAATACTATAGCGCCCCCTACCCTAGAGGTGAAACGCCAACATTATCAGATTCCTACGAAGTTTGGGGAATAAAATAAGTGCATGACGTGGACCAAAAAATTACATTACAGACATGAGTCATTTCTCACAGTTGGCGCCACAGGTGCAAAAACAAACAAAAAAAATCATTATAAAATGTTTGACATGCACATACATTGGTCTAGACCCGTTCTTCTCATTTATTTTATATCATGCCCCCCCCGCCGAAACTATAATAGTACAATTTAACAAAACAAAAATAAGAAAGCAATATAGATCAACTTACAACAAAAAATACTTTAATAACTTTTTTTTGTAAAATGTATACATTTCCCTGAAATTCACATATATATATATATATATATATATATATATCCTCATTTGAACTATACACATTTTTTGAACTGAACCATTTGATACTGAAAAATTTAATAAAATAAAATTTAATTAAATATCAAATAAAAAATATATAATTAAATAAACATAAAATGAATAAATAAAAATTTAATAAATATCAAAATAATACATTAAAATTAAATAAAATCAATAAATAATAATAAATTAATTGATCAGCAACATTAACAAGACAAAAATGAATAAAACAATTTGTCCTTTTTTTATCAAAATGAAGAAGTCAGGATTAATGGTGCAATGAGCTCGTTTTGCAGGGCACAGCTTTTCGACCCGGGGTTTGAAGCCTGATACTGTAACTCTCAGCTCTCAGTGTTTAGCTGGACTTTACTTTTCAGGAGACTTTGTGCGTCTCATTACCTCCATCTATCTCCGCCTTTCTTTTCATCCCTGTTTAAACTTTTTTCTATAGTGTCTCTTTAGCAAAAGTGTCTCTTGTTCACTGTCCTGTGTCACAATCTGTTCGCTCTCTTCTGCTCTTTGCTGCGTACGCGGTGGCTGTGTCTCAATTCACCAAAATGGCCTTAGAATCACCATTGGAAGTATGCGTCCAAGGGCAGAACGTAATTTCCAGCGTGACAAGGGCTGTCCCATTTCAATGCACCCGACGAACGAGCAAAACAAAATGTGCCCTGCATTTCCAGCGTTTCCGCGGAGATCGGACGTAACCGAAGCATGCATCCATGCACGCTTCACGCACTGCTATATCCCATCATGCACCGCGCCTACACAAAAAGATACGAAATGGAGAGCGCGTAGGAATACACGCTTAAATGTAAGTACTGGTTCACGTGGATTCAACTGGTTCAACAGTGTGACATGAAACTGTTGCTACATGAAACTGTTAGAATTAAATTCAGATATGTATGAGGTGACTCAACTTAGTGAAGTCCCGTTAAATAGAGTTTACAGTAATCGCTGTGTAACTGACCAAAGAAGGCGCAAATTATCGCTTACACTTCTATATTTGTGTATTAATCGTTATGTTTAATATTGTTTTTGATTTAAGAATATTCTTTTGTCTTTAGGGACCAAGAAGCAGACAGAGGAGTTCATCCGCCTGAGGGGGGAGAATGCGCACCTGTTTACAGGTGCCAAATTCTCCGCTCAGGCGGCTTGGAAGTAAGGGCAAAAACACTGCAATATACTCCCAGATTATCTAAGAAGAACTCTATAAATACATAACAGTTGCCCTTACTGCGAATTTCATACATTTACATTTGTACATATGTGGATAGTAATGACTTAAGCTGCATTTCCCGATTTCATTTGCGTTTTATCCACAACCTATACTTCTGTGAGCAGAAGTACAGAAGAGGCTCACTGATGGATCTGAAGATGCTTATCTGAGTGGAGAACTAAACGTACTTGTTTTTAAGTACACTGTTGATCAGAAAAACGTGGGAATTATACATTTGATCATCAGCACATGTACCTTCTTTACCTAAGAAGACTCTAAAATATATGAAAAAACACATAATGACATACATAAATGGAATGATAGAATGTGCTGCATAGTAATCCAACAAATCCTTCCAATAACTCTAGGACATCTGTAACAGTGTTGTAGAACATTCTGATTGTGTATTAAACGCTGCTGTATTTATAATTGTACTGCAGAAGATGGGCCTGGAGGGGAAGGTCACCCCCCTTCAGGCCAAAAGAAAGTGGAAGAACTTGCAAAAGAAATATAAAGTATGTACATGATCTGAATGTGTACTGTTTCTCATTTGTACTTATAAACCATTGTGTTAATCCTGTTTTCACATGTCTTCTATTAACATTTGTTCTGTCAAAGGACTGCAAGTATCCACAAAGTGGCAAAGGGGTGTCGGGCAAGGCCACAGCTGAAACTTGGCCCTGGTTTGTCCCCATGGATGAGGTGTTGGGGCAGAGGGCCTCCATGAACCCCCCTGTCCTCATTGCCTCTATCCCTGAGGACACACCAGGGCCAAGTAGTGCCTGGCAGCAGCCGCTGGAGGAGGTGGAGGAGGTGCGGCGGCAGCAGCAGGAGCAGCAGCAGGAGCAGCAGCAAGAGGACGAGGAGGAGGAGCAGGAGCAGCAGCAGCAGTAGGCCAAAAAGCGCCCGTCAAAGCGCAAACAAAGACAATCAGAATATAGTGAAATGGTGGAGCTCTACCGTGAGGACCTCAGAATGCAGAGAGAGCGTGACCAAAAGGAAGTGGAGGAGAGGAATTTAATTTACATTAATCATTGTCATGTGAAAGGAAAAAAATATATATTTACAATATATTAACGTAAGAAGTTTAAACACTAAAGTAACAGTCAAAGTGCAAATCAATAAACCTGAGTGTGTCAGTGCCAGGTTTTAATCATGAAGACACACTTCCAGGGACCTTGGCAGTGCTAATCAACCTTCTCTGCCTGGACTGACTCCAGAGTGCTGAGACTGAGGTCTTCCATGTTCTGGCTGGTATGTGGGGCCCTCACACTGGGTGCTAATCCACTGTCAACTGCATCGTTCATGGGCTGGGTTTGCAGGGCTGGCTGGGGCAATAGGTGACTGGCATGTCACTTTAGAGAAATCGGAAAGAATATTGATAGTACTGCTCATGTTACATCATATCTATTTACAGTTGCAGTGATTACAGGTAATCACCATGAAACACTTTCTATAACAATTGCAAACTTGCTATTATGTAAATACCTAGATATAATCATGATCCATGGGCACCTCCTCCAGGGCAAAGACCTCAGCAGACAGCTGGTCCACTGTGCTCCAGCGACGGCCTCGACTTCATTGTCGTCCTCCACTATATTCTCCTGTGGCTCGTCCTCCAGGGCCACAGTGTCTCCTGCCCCAAGGCAGATGTTATGGAGGACGGCACAGGCAGTGATGACCTATGACAAGAAAATATGATTTAGTCTTTCACAATCACATATTTCATAATATTTCACATTTCACTTACATGTGGTGCAAAAGTGTGGTGGACCTCCAGCGCATGAAAAAAGATGGCCCTGAATCTTATTTTCATCATTCCAAAGGCACGCTCAATAATTGAACATGCCTTGGAATGATGAAGTGCTGGGCACACACTCCCACACTTGAAGTGCTGGGCACACACTCCCACACTTTGCACTTAGCACCACACTCCAGCGTCCACTGGGAGTGGACGCTGGAGACAGGGGTACCCTCCATCTCCGAGGATGAAGTGCCCTGGAGGAGGATACAGTCCTCTCTGGTACAGAGGACTGTATCGAAGGACTCTTGCATCATGGACAGAACCAGGCCACCCCACGTAGGTGTCTATGAAGCGGCCCTGACGGTCACAGACAGCCTGAAGGATAATGCTGGGAAACAGTTTCCTGTTTCTGTAGCTCTGACCATCAGGGCCGCTGGGTGGCCTGATTCTTACATGGCAGCCATCTATTGCCCCAGCTGCTGTCCTAAAGTCCCTGTGCCTCGCCAGCCGTGCAAACCCAAGGGTCACTGCCTCAAAGTCATCATTGGTAGGGAGGTGGATGACTTTGTGGCGCAGGGCCACCACCTCCCCAGTGACCCTGTGGACGATGCGGTGGACAGTGGAACGTGGTATCCCAAACACTCAGGAGACCACCCGGTATGACGTTCCACTTGCCAGCCAGAAGAGGAAGACCAACACCTCAAGCTCAGCACCCCATCCATGCCGTCGGTCCAGCTCCAGAAGGCGCATTAGCACTGCCGAGCATTCCCTGCTCAGCCGAAAGTCAGGCCGTGTGTCTTCATGATTAAATAACCTTTCCAGCGCTGGCACACTCAGGTTAATTTTGCAGTATATTCTTCGGGGCTGGTTTGGGGAAACAAACAGTTACATTCAATAAAGGTATGTGCAGTTATTCCCTGACAAAAATCAGAAAAATCATACAGTATTATCATTATAACTTATTATTGCAGTAATAACAACAATAAGATGACATTAACTGGCGCGGCACAGAAGGTAAACAGCGCCCTCTACTGGTATTAAGGTGATTTAGCCATGGATCAAATCAAACCTGCCCCAAATACCGGGGCATCATCAATCTACACAACATCCCACTTTGTACAACTAATAAGTGTTGGTTTATAAACTATGAATGTAAAAATTATATTGGTTACCTCTGTCTCTGTTACAACATTTTAACAAGGTATATTTGGTTGAAGTTATGAAGTAGCTACAATTGGGAAAACAATCACGTGGAACCTTACATTTACCTATTGATATTCCACAGAATACATGATTTACTTCATTCAATCTAAAAAGAACTGAATGCCTGTGACGCCGCCGCCTTAACTCTTCTTCTATTAAATTATGAACAATGAAAAGTAAGAATATCGTTAATTTAGCGTCCATTTTACACCTTTAATCACACATCAACAGCGTATAGCTAATTCATCACCAGCCGTCACCTTTTGTAGGCATTACGTAAGCTACGTATCGTACGCTCAAAGACAGCGTGGAAGTGCGGTCCGTGGTGTGGGCCTGTGCCATTTCAGCAAGATGGCGGCTACACTGCTATGCTGATGCTGATGGCGGCTTTCACTGCTATGCTGATGACACTCAGCTGTACTTATCAATGAAACCAAATCAGACTGATCAAATAGATAAACTCAGTGCCTGTGTGAAGGACATCAAAACCTGGATGACCTTGAATTACCTGCTCTTAAATCCTGAAAAAACAGAGGTCATTGTCGTTGGTCCCAAAGGTCAAAGAGATTCTCTGTCAGACCAGATAATCTCACTCGACAATGTGAGTATAGCTTCTAGCCCTACTGTAAAAAATCTTGGAGTCCTATTTGATCAAAATCTCTCATTCACAGCCCATATAAACCTAGCTTGTAAAACCACATACTTTCACCTGCGAAATATAACTAAAATTAGAAATATTTTACCTAAAAACGATGCTGAAAAACTCATCCATGCATTTGTTACTTCCAGACTTGATTACTGTAATTCCCTGCTTGCCGCCTGCCCCAAAAGTACTATAAAGTACTATAAAGTACTATAAAGTACTATAAGGAGCCTCCAGTTGGTCCAAAATGCAGCGGCCAGAGTCCTAACAGGAACTAAAAGAAGAGACCACATCAGTCCTGTACTAAAATATCTGCACTGGCTTCCTGTCGAGCTTAGAATCAAATTCAAAGTCGTCCTCCTGACATACAAAGCCCTAAACGGTATGGCCCCATCCTATCTGCAAGATGCTATTGCCCCGTACCAGCCAAACAGAGCACTCCGCTCTCAGAATGCAGGACTATTAGTGGTTCCTAGAGTGTCCAAAAGTACAGTGGGAGGGAGAGCATTCAGTTACCAAGCTCCTGTGCTATGGAATCAACTCCCTGCTGATGTTAAACAGGCCCCCACAGTCTCTGTATTTAAGACCAGGCTTAAAACCTTCCTCTTCGGTATAGCGTATGACCAGGTTACATAGTGAGGGAGTTAGGGTTATTAAAACCCGGGATAAGATAAGCTGCAGTAGGAGTAACTAGCTGGGGGAAGTATGGCAACCTGAGCACTATCCTCTACTTTGCCCTATTTTCTCATCAGCAATGCTATTCACATGTTGTCCCCTGTCCCACTCCCCCTGTGGAGTGTATCTCTTTCAGATGCCCCGATGACAGCTGGACCTCCTCCTTGCCTGGCTCTCCTCCTCCTCGCCCGGCTCTCCTCCTCCTCGTCTGGTCTTCCTCCCCCTCGCCTTTTCCTGTTGTGTCTGATTTTTCCTGTTGTGTCTGATTTTTCCTGTTGTGTCTGATTTTCCTGTTGTGTCTGATTCTTCCTGTTGTTTTGTTTTTTGTGTCTTGGCGGCACGGTGACTGAGTGCCATCACTCATGTCTCACAGCAAGAAGGTTGGTTCGATCCCCGGGTCACCAGGCCTTTCTGTGTGGAGTTTTTCATGTTTCTCCCCGTGTCTGGATGGGTTTCCTCCGGGTACTCCGGTTTCCCCCATCAACCAAAACATGAACGCCCTTCGAGACAACTGTTGTTGTGATTTTGGGCGTTACAAAAATAAATGAATTGAATTGAATTGAATTGAATTACACTGAGGATTACCCATTCTCGCCCGGAAGCTTCAAACTACACTTTGAGGAGTACTTCGAAGGGGCCCTTCAAAAGGTGCATTTGGCGAATTGAGACACGGCTGGTGTAGTATTAGCGTTATGGCGTAGGGCCTACGCACACTCTGACAACGAGAGCACAACTGCCCCCTACAGTACTGAACGTGCAATTACACTTTATTCTAGTATGGCAAAAGAAAAGCACGTTCCTGGAGTCATGCGCGCCCCCCTGACACGCCCCACTATTTGAGAACCACTGGTCTAGACAGTTCGAATTCACATCACACATGTGACATCAGGGCATTAATAGAATGAAATATTAATTCAAATCATAATGAACACTATAGCGCCCCCTACCATAGAGGCAAAACCCCAACATTATCCAATTCCTTCAGAATTTGGGGAATCAATTGATGGCATGAGAAAAACAAAAAAATGAATTATGGCCATGGGTCATTTTCCACGGTTGGCCACCAGGGGTGCAAAGACTCCAAAAAAAACCCCAAAAACATTGAAAAATACGTTACACTCATGGGCATTGGTCCACACAGCTCAAATGTACATCACTGATGTGTGATCTGAGCCTGAATGTAATGGGCTGAAAAGTCTGGGTAAAATGAACACTATTGCGCCCCCTACCATACACATGAAATGTCAAACTGATCATATTCTCATTAAATTTGGGAAATAAATTGGATGCATGGCAGGAAGAAAAAAAATATTTTATGGCTATGGGTCATTTTTCAGGGGCGGGTGCAGAGAGATCCGGGTGGCAGTCGAAGGCGGGGACCTCGACGACCGGATCTCCGGACATGGAGACTAGCTCTGGGGACGTGGAATGTCACCTCGCTGGGGGGGAAGGAGCCTGAGCTTGTGCGGGAGGTTGAGCGTTACCGGCTAGATATGGTCGGCCTCACCTCCACGCACAGCTTGGGCTCTGGAACCTAACTCCTTGAGAGGGGCTGGACTCTCCATTTCTCTGGCATTGCCCGCGGGGAGCGGCAGCGAGCTGGTGTGGGCTTGCTCATTGCCCCACAGCTCAGCCGCTGCGTGTCACTTGGAGGGGCGTGATTGGGAGGAACAGCCTCCCCGATCTGAACCCGAGCAGTGTTTTGTTATTGGACTTCTGTACTAGTCACAGTTTGTCCATAACAAACACCATGTTCGAGCACAAGGGTGTCCATCGGTGCACGTGGCACCAGGACACTCTAGGTCGGAGGTCGATGATCGACTTTGTTGTCGTGTCATCTGACCTCCAACCGCGTGTCTTGGACACTCGGGTGAAGAGAGGGGCTGAGCTGTCAACCGATCACCACCTGGTGGTGAGTTGGATCCGCTGGCGGAGGAGGAAGCCGGACAGACCTGGCAGGCCCAAGTGCATTGTGAGGGTCTGCTGGGAACGTCTGGCGGAGCCCTCTGTCAGGGGGGTCTTCAACTCCCACCTCCAGGAGAGCTTCTCACAGATCCTGGGGGAGGTTGAAGACATGGACTCCGAGTGGGCCATGTTCTCCACCTCTATTGTCGATGCGGCTGCTCGTAGTTGTGGTCGTAAGGTCTGTGGTGCTTGTCGCGGCGGCAATCCCCGAACCCGGTGGTGGACACTGGAAGTAAGGGATGCCGTCAAGCTGAAGAAGGAGTCCTATCGAGCCTTGTTGGCTCGTGGGACTCCTGAGGCAGCTGATGAGTACCGGCGGGCCAAGCGTGCCGCGGCTCGGGCAGTCACAGAGGCAAAAACTCGGGGTTGGGAGGAGTTCGGGGAGGCCATGGAGGAGGACTATCGGACGGCCTCAAAGAGATTCTGGCAAACCGTCCGACGCCTCAGGAGGGGGAAGCAGTGCTTCACCAACACTGTTTACAGTGCGGGTGGAGAGCTGCTGACCTCGACTGGGGATGTTGTCGGGCGGTGGAAGGAATACTTTGAGGATCTCCTCAATCCCACTGTCACGTCTTCCGAGGAGGAAGCAGAAACTGGGGACCCAGAGGCGGACTCGTCCATCACCCTGGCTGAAGTCACTGAGGTGGTTGGCAAGCTCCTCGGTGGCAAGGCTCTGGGGGTGGATGAGATCCGTCCTGAGTACCTCAAGTCTCTGGATGTTGTGGGGCTGTCTTGGCTGACACGTCTCTGCAACATCGCGTGGCAGGGGGACCGGAGGGTGTGTTCCAATTACAGGGGAATCACACTCCTCAGCCTTCCCGATAAGGTCTATTCCAGGTGTACTGGAGAGGAGAATCCGACCGATAGTCGAACCTCGGATTCAGGAGGAGCAGTGTGATTTTCGTCCTGGTCGTGGAACACTGGACCAGCTCTATACTCTCCATCGGGTCATCGAGGGTTCATAGGAGTTTGCCCAACCAGTCCACATGTGTTTTGTGGATCTGGAGAAGGCATTCGACCGTGTCCCTCGTGGTGTCCTTTGGGGGGTGCTTTGGGAGTATGGGGTCCGGGGCTCTTTGCTAAGGGCTGTCCGGTCCCTGTATGACCGGAGCAGGAGCTGTGCTCGCATTGCCGGCAGTAAGTCAGACCTGTTCCCGGTGCATGTTGGACTCTGCCAGGGCTGCCCTTTGTCACCGGTTCTGTTCATTATATTTATGGACAGAATTTCTAGGCGCAGCCAGGGGCCGGAGGGGGTCTGGTTTGGGAACCACAGGATTTCATCTCTGCTGTTTGCAGATGATGTTGTCCTGATGGCTTCTTCGAGCCAGGACCTGCAGCAGGCACTGGGGCGGTTTGCAGCCGAGTGTGAAGTGGCTGGGATGAGAATCAGCTCCTCCAAATCCGAGGCCATGGTTCTCAACCGGAAAAAGGTGGTTTGCTCTCTCCGGGTGGGTGGTGAGTCTCTGCCCCAAGTGGAGGAGTTCAAGTATCTCGGGGTCTTGTTCACGAGTGAGGGAAGGATGGAGCGTGAGATTGACAGGCGGATCGGTGCAGCGTCTGCAGTGATGCAGTCGCTGTATCGGTCCGTTGTGGTGAAGAAGGAGCTGAGCCGGAAGGCGAAGCTCTCGATTTACCAGTCAATCTATGTTCCTACCCTCACCTATGGTCATGAGCTCTGGGTAATGACCGAAAGGACAAGATCGCGGATACAAGCGGCTGAAATGGGCTTCCTCTGCAGAGTGGCCGGGCGCACCTTTAGGGATAGGGTGAGGAGCTCGGTCACACGGGAGGAGAGCCGCTGCTCCTACACGTTGAGAGGAACCAGCTGAGATGGCTCGGGCATCTGCTCAGGATGCCTCCTGGACGCCTCCCTAGGGAGGTGTTCTGGGCATGTCCCACTGGGAGGAGGCCCTGGGGAAGACCCAGGACACGCTGGAGGGAGTATGTCTCTCGGCTGGCCTGGGAACGCCTTGGGGTCCCACCGGAGGAGCTGGAGGACGTGTCCGGGTTGAGGGAAGTCTGGGAGTCCCTGCTTAGACTGCTGCCCCCGCGACCCGGCCCCGGATAAGCGGAAGAAAATGGATGGATGGATGGATGTCGCACTGTTGTAGATGAGGTAAACCAGTACGAACATTTGAATGTGTATTGCGCTGACTCCATTTTCTTCTCTTTCTTGCGTAGTCGTGGTGCATGATGGGATATAGCGGTGCTTGAAGTGTGCGTGGATGCACGCTTCGGTTATGTCCGATCTCCATGGAAACGCTGGAAAGGGCAGGGCACGTTTGTCGGGCGCATTCAGTCGGGTGCATTGAACTGGGACAGCTCTTGTCGCGCCGGAAATTCTGTAACTGCCCTTCGACGCATTCTTTCAGTGGTGAATCTAAGGCCATTTTGGTAAATTGTGACATGGCCATGGCAGTGAGGAGTACACATTTTCTTCCGGGTACGTCTGTTTATGGAAAACCATGGCATGTGATACATCATCCTGTTCCGCTACTCATTGGCTGTAAGGGGAAAATGTCACTAAATGCGTGTGATGTAATTGGATGATTCTACAAGGGGAAGAGTGGGGCGTAAACTTTCAGTCATCTGTAGCACTGATTCACTGTCTGCGGCCTCAGTAACCCACAACCCCCACCTTATTGGCCAACACTGGTGTCAATCACAAGCTAACACGTGTGTTTAGCACTGAACAAAGTTGGCACAGTCAGAAGTTTATTATGCCTGAAATCGACAAAAGAAATGCAAAGAAGTGACTGAGCAGATTTGACTTTCCTGCAGCAGATTGGACATGGGGGATCTTATTTTGTGGACATAACTTCTTGACTGGATTATTTTCTCTGGACCTTTACGGAACAAAATATGTTGATGTTTGACAGAACCAGAGCATGAAGTCTAGATTCACACTTTGTGACTTTTCTATAAAAACCTCTTTCCTGTCAACACTGTGGTGATTACAGGTGAAAATGGTTTGCATATCCAAAAAGACGAGCGCCGCAGCTTTAATTTGATGTGTAGATTGTTTGTGCGGGTGACGCAGAAGTGTGTGTACATTGCTGTAAAGTTGTAAATAATAATATTATTGAGATATCGTTAATCACGATTATTTTGGCCACAATAATTGTGAGTCTAAAATTTTTTATCGTCCCATCCCTAGTTTGTTGGTGCACTGCACTTAAAAGTTTGGTCTGGGGCCCACATTTGTTACTTTTAGTTGACATTAGATGTGACAGGATGAGTAACTCTGCTCTGTTGAACTGGAGTTTGAGTGTTCAGTGAATCTGGACGTAGAAAGTTTGAACTCCCAAAGTCAAAGTGTTGGTCAAAAACAATGATGAAACTCTGAGGGCTGCAGGTCCCTGAAGGCATCATTTAGACTCATGTTGTTATTGACATCAGACGCAAAATGGCGGCGAGCAGTGAGGTCATTTGTGGCAAAGAGTTTTAAAGCAGTGCATTGTGGGAGCTCAGACGGCCCTACACTGACTCCAGTCTGAGAGATCTGCTGCAGGACTCATGGTAATATAACACTGTGTGTGCTTCTGTGGGAGAGTGAGAGGCTGAGTGTGGCTTTAGAGCTTTACAAATATCACTGTTTTTAATGACGTTTACCATCATTTCAGAGCAGTTTTCTGTATCCAGTGCTTCTCTGTGGGAAATGGCATAGTTCATTGTACTTCAGTGCTGTTGTAGTTGGAGCCTAAACCTAAAATAAAACATTTTGAATAAGAATAATAATCTTGATCTGATTGTTTATAGAAATGTTTTTACTTATTTGGAGTGAGATTTCTGAGAGAAGTAGTGAACAACATAAAATAGATAGTATGTCTATATTACACTTTAAAAAATTCTTTTTTGCTTTTAATATTCAGATGTTTATTTTTCCAAAATGAATGTGATAATTATTTTGACCTGTAGCTCAAACCCTTAACCACAGACCTCCTTCTAGTGCATTCATGAAATATCAGCTCCTTCTGGTGTCGATGTAAATGTTGAAATATGTGATTATTATTTTCTTTGTTATTTTCAACTTCATGAACTTACAGACACATATTGTGATTCATATGGAGGGACCAAACACTTTTAAAATCATTGTCTAACTCAGTGGTGGTACACAGACTGTTTGTAGTTATCCTCTGCAGTTCTGGTATTAATTCAATTTAGGGACACATTTATTTAGGTTAGGTTACATCAGGTCAGTCATGGTTTAGAACTAGATTATTTATGGTTTAGTTCATGTTATAGACATGCTTTGGTCCAGTTCAGTCTTGATGTAGACCTTAAAAAAAACAAAAAAACAAAACTGTTGATTGTTAAATATGTGATTAAAATTATGCTTGTCTCTGTGGAACGTTGTGAACAGTAACTCATGATGTTCTACTCGTTGATTCTTTTTTGGGCCTATTTGGATGAGGCTGGGGTCGCTGCAGGTAAGAAAATAAAGCACCACTGACTTGTAATACAGACATTCTCAGAGATGACTAGTTATGTTTAGGAAAACAGTACATCTGTTTCTGAAGTTCAGCCTCTAGGGAGAACCTAGACTGTAGTTGTTCATTGCATTTGGGTTATTTTTTTAAACTGTTCTGCCTTCTCTGTTCCAGCTGATTCCTGAGGTCTATGTTTGATGGAGTTGCAGAGTTTCTATCAGAACCTCACAGGACAGGACTGGACAAAGATGATCAGCTTCAGGTTTGCCTTTGCCGTGCTGACCAACCTTGCCGCCCTCATATTCCTGGTCATAAACGGCATCATCATCCACACCCTGTGCAGTCGGCCTGTGTTCAGGGAGACGTCGCGGTACATGCTCCTGCTGAACCTGGTGGTGGGGGACTCCATCGTGCTCTTCATGGGGCAGTTGTTGTACATGCACAGCACTGCTAACGTGAACCTGTCCTACCCTCTGTGTGGATTTTACGTCATGATCACTTACCTGTGTGTCAAGATCGCTCCTCTTACGCTCACAGTCATGTCCACAGAGCGTTACATCTCTGTTTGTTTCCCGTTTCATTACCCCACCATAGTCACCATGAGGAACACGGCCTTTGCCATCCTCTGTGTTTGGGGGATGGGCTGTGTGGACATTTTGATTCAGGTTTTGCTCCTTGTTGAATTCCCCTTCCACCTGCTCCCCAGCCTTCAGATGAATTCCTACTGCTCCTCCGTCGCCTTGTTGCTCGGACCTCGATCTAAGGTCTACCAGACGATATCCACCATTGTGCTGTTTCTGTTGTCAGGTTTAGTAATCATGTCGTCCTTCATTGGTGTGATGGTGGTTGCGCTCTCTGCCTCCACAGAAAAGGAGTCTGCAAACAAAGCTCAGAACATGCTGCTCGTGCACATGTTTCAGTTGAGTTTGAACCTTATGTCCATCACGGAGCAGCCTATCTTCAGAGTTGTGGCTGCTCTGGCGAACCCAGGGCGTCTCTTTGTGATGGTCCACGTGTTTTTGGTGATGATGCCGCGGTGTCTGACGACTCTGACCTATGGACTCAAGGACTCGAGCCTCAGACCAGTCCTGGTGTCTCACCTCTGCTGCCACCTGCAGGTCTCTCCAAACACTGTCACTGCTCACAGACATGATCTGCAGAAAAAGATGAGGCCTCCTCCAACCTCCAGGTGTGCCCAGAACCCCTGTCCATAAACAGGGATGTAGTTTCTATTCTAAACAAAATGATATCACGGCAAAAAGTAATCCACAGATAAAAAAGTAAATAATAATAATAATAATAATAATAATAAAATTAAATTATATGCTACTTGTTTCCAAAAGTGTATGGACAATAGTGACTGAGGTTTTTTTTGTAAAATTTAATAAAACATTTTAATAAAATGATGTGTCTCTATGTTTATTTTTCTTCTCATTCTTCTTACAAATATTTAGATTTGATGCAGAAATCAGACGATCTTAGAAGAAATGAATGCAAAGCTTTTGAGATTGATACAGGGCTGGCTTTAGCTTTCAGGCCGGTCCTTAAAAGAATTTTGTCTCTGGGCCCCTTGGCAGTGGATGGACCTGGGCTCAGCTATTGATGACTTGCATTTGACAATATGATCATGCTCTAATCACCTTGTCCAATTATGTTTTTTTTTAAATTATGATCAAAAGACTGAAATTATTTCATCTAACTTGTAAAACAACCATTCAAAAGTACTTTGGCTGCCTCAGCGCACCTCAGAGATGTAAACACAGAGCTGCCCACACTTATGCCTGGTTCAAAAACAAATGTATGCAGCAGATATTTTGCTACAATAGAAAAAAAAAACAAAAATGTAATCTTTATAGAAAGATATTTAGAAGTGTATGGGCTCTTGGGGGCCCTCTAGCGGCCTGAACAGCTGCTTAGTGTGTTTATAGGCTCGGCCAGCCCAGGATAGATTGCAGGATCAGATCTTTGTTTTGCCTCAAGCTCTTGAAGTGACAAAGATGGAATGGCTTTTAGCCCATGTTCATGCTCATTGTAACTGTGTTGGACGACCTTGGCTGGCCTACTTAAGGAGTCAACAAGCAGGAAAGGCAAAACTGGAAAATGGCAGCAACGACCTCTGGCGCAAACTCACCCGGGTTCACCGCTGTGATCTTGGGTGAACAGATGAATGAGATTAGTGTCAGCACTGTCAACATTTTTGGTCCAAAGCAGTTCCAGTTTGCCATGTGAAAGGAACTTTTAGTTTAATGGTTGGTTTGGAAATGAGTTTATTCTTTGCCATTTGACTTGTTTCTCTGCAAATGGTTTCTTCTTTGCTTGGTTTGTTAACTGACTTACTGTTCCTGAGGCCACGCTTCACGCAGGTCTGGAGCAGGTGGCAGCAGGACAGGTGCCACTCTCCTGTAGACAACAGGCACAGACAACGTCCATGTCCTTATTCGTCAAATGCATCATTCGTAGCACATTTCAAACGGTGCATTTAAGGGCTAACTTCCGGCATGACAAGTGCTGTCCCATTTCAATGCACCTGACAAATGTGGTCGAAAATGTGCCGTTTCCCTTGAAATCGACTGTAGCCGAAGCGTGCATCTGAGCAGACTTCGCACACTGTTATATCCCATCATGCACCGCACCTATGCAAAAAGAGAAGAAAATCGAGTACACTATGCAATACACGTTCAAATATTCGTACTGGTTTACGTCACCTACAACAGTGCGACATGAAACTGTTGCTACATGAAACCGTTAAATCTGATTAAAGATATGTACGGGCCGGGTGTTTGATGATTAAAAAACCTGTGCAGCACTGGCACACTCAGTTTTATTTTGCAAGTACATTCTTACAGCTTATTCTTACAGTGGTTTAGCCACAGATCAAGTTAAACCTAGTCCAAATGCCGAATCGTTAAACTGCAATATGCCACATTATGCACAACTAATAAGTGCTCTCTGGTTCATGGACTATGAATGTAAATATGGCATTAGTCACCTGTGTCTGTGTTATAACGGATTAACAAGGTATATTTTGTTAAAATAATGTAGTAGCTACAATTGGGGAAAAAAATCTCCTGAAAACTTATATTTGTTTGATATTCTAAGCGAAAACATTAATTCCTCACTTCATTCAATCTAAACAGCTGTGACGACAACACCTTGACTCTTCTTCTATTGAATAATAAATCATGAAAAATAAAACTAATTATTTCAGCAATGTAATGTAAACTACCTTACGTAACTGCACAGAAACATCCAATTTCAGCACAAAGCTGGCTACACAGGCACATCAAATGGCATTTTGAGCGGCACTTTGAATGACACTTGGAACAATGCATACTTTGAAAGGTACTTCGAAGGGCACTTTGAAGTGTACATTGAACTGTGCATGTGGCGAATTGAGATGCGGCCATCATATTCATAGTATCTTCATGAGGCTCTTTGACTGGCGTAGAAGCTGGGCCTAGAGTGACCGAGTAGAGACATCATGTGTTTAGGGACTTCAGCGTCCCTTCTGCAGTACTTCCTAACTCAACTCAATTTCATTTGGACCATGAAATTGTAAAGAATATTGCAAAAAGTTGGCAATGGGCAATGCTAACCAGACCAATAGCAGGTCCAGGGGGGCGGGTCCAGGGGGACAGGTCACACTAAGAGCAGTTCAGAGGCCCTTTATATAGAGTGAACAATCAAGGCTAGGTAGGTCGCCCGGACTGGCGTTACCGGGGCCCCACCCTGGAACCAGGCCTTGGGTAGGTGCTCGGCAGCAAGCGCCTGGTGGCCAGGCATTTTCCCATGGGGTTCAGCCCAAGAAGCGACGTGAGGCCGTCCTCACACGGACCGACCACCTGCGGCAGGACCTATAAGGGGCCGGTGCAGAGAAATCTGGGCGGCAGTCGAATGCGGGGGCCTCGACGACCGGATCTCCAGACATAGAGACTGACTCTGGGGACATGGAATGTCACCTTGCTGTGGGGATAAGGAGCCAGGGCTTGTGCAGGAGGTTGAGAGTTATCGACTAGATATAGTCGGTCTCACCTCCACGCATAGCTTGGGCTTAGGACCCAACTCCATGAGAGGGGCTGGACTCTCCATTTCTCTGGTGTTGCCCGCAGGGAGCGGAAGTGAGCTGGTGTGGACTTGCTCATTGCCCCACAGCTCAGCCACCTCGTGTTGGAGTTCACCCCTGTGAACTCCAAAACCAACTCCCCGGGGGGGCTGTTAACCAATCACCACCTGGTCGTGAGCTGGATCTGCTGGCGGAGCAGGAAGCCGGACAGACCCGGCAGACCCGAGCATAAGGGTCTATTTGGAATGCCTGGCGAAGCCCTCTTTCTTCATCTCACACCTTTGGAAGAGCTTCTCCCTGATTCTGAGGGAGGCTGGGGACATGTACTCCAAGTGGACCATGTTCTCCACCTCTATTGTCGATGTGGACACTAGTAGGTGTGGTCGTAAGGCCTGCGGTGCTTGTCGCAGTGGAAATCCCTGAACCGGTGGTGGACACCGGAAGTAAGGGATGCCGTCAGGCTGAAGAAGGAGTACTATCGAGCATAGTTGGCTTGTGGGACTCCTGAGGCAGCTGACGAGTACCGGTGAACCAAGTGTACCCTGTGGTCGCAGTGGCAAAAACTCGGGGTTGGAAAAAGTTTGGGAAGGCCATGGAGAGAATGCTGATCTCGACTGGGGATGTTGTCAGGCAGTGGAAGGAATACTTCTCCTCAAACCCACTGTCATGTCTTCTGAGGAGGAAGCAGAGACTGGGGACCCAGAGGCGGACTCGTCCATCACCCTGGCTGAAGTCACCGACGTGGTTGGCAAACTCCTTGGTGGCAAGGCTCTGGGGATGGATGAGATTCAACCTGAGTACCTCAAGTTTCTGGATGTTGTGGGGCTGTCTTTGCTGACACGTCTCTGCAACATTGCATGGCATTCGGGGATAGTGCCACTGGATTGGCAGACTGGGGTGGAGGGCCCTCTTTTTAAGAAGGAGGAACAGAGGATGTGTTCCAATTACAGGGAAATCACACTCCTCAGCCTTCTCCGTAAGGTCTATTCCAGGGTACTGGAGAGGAGAATCCGACCGATAGTCGAACCTCAGATCCAGGAGCAGTGTGGTTTTCTTCCCATTGTGGAACACCGGACCAGCTCGATACTTTCCAGTGGGTCCTCGAGGGCTCATGGGAGTTCACCAAACCATGTGCTTTTTGGATCTGAAGAAGGCATTTTACCCTGTCCCTTGTGGTGTCCTCTGGGGGGTGCTCTGGGAGTATGGGGTCCAGGGCTCTTTGCTAAGGGCTCTCCAGTCCCTGTATGACTGGAGCAGGAGCTGTATTCATTGCTGGCAGTAAGTCAGACCTGTTCCCGGTGCATGTTGGACTCTGCCAGGGCTGCACTTTGTCATCGGTTCTACTCATTATATTTATGGACAGAATTTCTAGGCACAGCCAAGGACCTGATGGGGTGCGGTTCGGGAACCAGAGGATATCATCTCTGCTTTTTACAGATAATGTTATCCTGATGGCTTCATCGAACCAGGACGTGCAGCACTGGGGCAGTTTGCAGCCGAGTTAGTGGCTGGGATGAGAATCAGTTCCTCCAAACCTGAGGTCACGCTGGAGGGACTATGTCTCTCAGCTGGTCTTGGAATGCCTTGGGGTCCCACTGGAGGAGCTGGAGGACGTGTCCGGGGTGAGGAAAGTCTGGGAGTCCCTGCTTAGACTGCTGCCCCCGCGACCTGGCCCCGGATAAGCGAAAGAAAATGGATGGATGGAAAATGTTAATCACAACAAAAACTACCCAAACGATTCTGGTCAAAATCCCCATACCTTTGTGATGTTACATTAGCACTTCCCTGTTAAGGACAGTCTCCTTTTTGGTTTGTTTATTGGTGCACTGCATTAAAAAAGGTTGGTCTGGAGCCCACACTAGTTGCTTCTGGTTGACAATAGACGAGATGGGATGAGTAACTCTGCTCTGTCAAACTGAAGTTTGGGTGTTTAGTGAATCTGGATGTAGAAAGTTTGAACTCCCAAAGTCAAAGTGTTGCTTCAAAACAATGATGAAACTCTGAGGGCTGCAGGTCCCTGAAGGCATCATTTAGACTCATGTTGTTATTGACATCAGACAAAAAATGGCGGCGAGCAGTGAGGTCATTTTGTGGTGAAATATTTTAAAGCAGGGGTCACCAACACTGTGCCCGCGGGCGCCATGTCGCCCCAAGCCCCAGATGAGTCGCCCGCAGACCGGTTCTAAAAATAGCACAACTCACTAATGAGCTGCATCTAAAATTTAATTTTATTCTGTTGCTATTTTTTTTTATCACCCTTGCATTTATATAGATTTAAAAATGACAATATCTTAAATATATGTTCATTATACATGAAGTTTAGATAAGTTAAGGTGAACTTTGACCTACTCAATTCAAAGGTCAGTATTGTGCGTGTGACAAAACCAGTGCTCCGCTCTGCGCTGTGAGGATGCGCTGAAAGCAGTTTCTTACTCCAAAACATGGTAGAAAATAAAGAGATCACTTTCACAATGATTTAAGACTAAAAGAAACCTGCGCGTCTCTCATCTGCGGAGCGACTGTGGTGACGGCAAAGCGGCACAATGTGGACGGACATTTCACTACGTCTCACAAAACTCCACACTAACTACCCACGGGGACGCGCACTATGGGCAGAACAAGCCCAGAGCTAAACGCAGCTTTGGGTAAACAACAGGCTTTTTTCAAGACACCGGTGAAAAAGTCACACAACGCAACCGAGATTTATTTAAAAATATGTGAGATTATTTTTCTCTAACATTACATAATTGATAACTTTATGAAACATGGGGCAATGTATATTATTTATGTTTTGTTAAAAAGGTTTGTCAATGGATAGTGAAAATGGGACACTATGAGATGTAGTGATGTAACTAAGACTACTAAGATCAGTAAAGTTAAAGTGAAGAATACTGATCTGTTTCCCTTGTTGCTCATTGTTGATAATTATTTTGAGAAATCATTAATGTGATCAGTGTCTTGCAACATGATCAGTGTGTTCACATAGATGATCATCATTTATCATTATTAATAATGTATAACTAAAGGCAAACTGAGAAAATGTGTTATTTCAGAAGAGCGTCTCAAACTGGTCGCCCTTCGTATGACTCAGTGGCAAGGCAAGGCAATTCGTACACAAGGTAATTCAAAGTGCTTTACAGAATAAGAAAGACATTAAAATCACAAATCAAAACATAAATAATCACAAATAATCATCATAAAATTAACATTAAAAGAATAAAAACCTTTCAGTCGTATGCACAGCTAAACAGAACCGTTTTGAGCCTGGATTTGAACATTGTCAAAGTAGAGGCCTGTCTCACATCTTCAGGAAGACTGTTCCAAGTTTTAGCTGCATAAAATTTAAACGCTGATTCCCCATGTTTAGTCCTGACTCTGGGCACCAGCAGGAGGCCGATCCCTGAAGTCCTCAGAGTGTGAGATGGTTCATATGGCACTAACATGTCGGAGATGTACTTTGGACCTCGGCCATGGAGAGACTTATACACAAGCAGAGCTGATTTAAAGTCTATTCTTTGAGCTACAGGAAGCCAGTGCAGAGACCTGAGCACAGGACTTATGTGCTCGTACTTCCTGGTTCTAGTCAGGACCCGAGCGGCAGCGTTCTGGATGTACTGCAGCTGTCTTAAGGCTCGTTTGGAGAGGCCAGTGAGCAGGACGTTACAGTCGTCTAATCTACTGGAGACAAATGCATGGATAAGTGTGTGCCTGGGGTAAGGCCTCCCACTTGGCACCGTCCGGTCTGCTGCATCCGCTCCCTAAGTGTCCTTGGTCCCATGTGGCGGTGGACTTTGTTACAGGCCTCCCGCCATCCCAAGGTAACACGGTCATCCTCACCATTGTCGACCGCTTCTCCAAGGCCGTCCACTTCATCGCCCTGCCAAAACTTCCCACTGCCAAGGAAACCACCGACCAGATCACGAACCACGTGTTCCGGCTGCATGGAATCCCTCTGGACATTGTGTCTGACCGGGGCACTCAATTCACCTCCCAGGTGTGGCGCGCTTTCTGCGAGGGGTTGGGCGCGTCGGTCAGGCTCACATCACATCATTCACGTATTTTGCACCTTTGTAAATAAACACTGTAAACTTTCCCCCAAGTCCTGTATCTTTGGTCCCCCCTTGTGCCGAGCGTTACAACACAGCTCGTCTGAAGCACTTGAACGGGGATAGTCGGCTCCTGTGGGTGATTATTATTCAATACATTTACTTGGGCCACTTATGAGAGTCCATCTCTTGTGTCTGCTGGTGGTTCCAGAGTCACAATATCAAAGCTACGTAAATGGACATTCAAAGTCACGTAACTGAATACAAGAGCAATGGAATAAGAGAAAATATAAAGCTAAAGGCAGTTTTGTCACCCGTGTTACATTAGCACTCCTCTGTCATGGTCAGTCTTTTTGGTTGTGTTTGTTGGTGCACTGCATTTAAAAGTTTGGTCTGGAGCCCACATTTGTTACTTTTAGTTGACATTAGATGTGACAGGATGAGTAACTCTGCTCTGTTGAACTGGAGTTTGAGTGTTCAGTGAATCTGGACGTAGAAAGTTTGAACTCCCAAAGTCAAAGTGTTGGTCAAAAACAATGATGAAACTCTGAGGGCTGCAGGTCCCTGAAGGCATCATTTAGACTCATGTTGTTATTGACATCAGACGCAAAATGGCGGCGAGCAGTGAGGTCATTTGTGGCAAAGAGTTTTAAAGCAGTGCATTGTGGGAGCTCAGACGGCCCTACACTGACTCCAGTCTGAGAGATCTGCTGCAGGACTCATGGTAATATAACACTGTGTGTGCTTCTGTGGGAGAGTGAGAGGCTGAGTGTGGCTTTAGAGCTTTACAAATATCACTGTTTTTAATGACGTTTACCATCATTTCAGAGCAGTTTTCTGTATCCAGTGCTTCTCTGTGGGAAATGGCATAGTTCATTGTACTTCAGTGCTGTTGTAGTTGGAGCCTAAACCTAAAGTAAAACATTTTGAATAAGAATAATAATCTTGATCTGATTGTTCAAGTGTGTTTACATATTTGGAGTAAGATTTCTGACAGATGTAGTCAAAAAAGATAACTAACAGATGGATAACTGCTTGGGGGGAAAATAAAACAAAGCACCTTAAAACCACTGTACTGATTTAGTCCTGGTGATTCTCTGGAATCTTAATTTAACATATTTCAATATCAAAACCTCTATAGCAAAATACAAAAATATTTCTAGAAAGAAACAGGTTCCATTTTACGTAAAGAAACGTACTTGACTTTATGCCAACACATTTATTATTATTTTATTTGAATTATTAGTCAGACCACAGGACACTTTTGTGTCTTATTTAAATTACAAAATGAAAAACAACTTCAATCAAAAACTCATTGTGATTTAATAGAAACCTGTGAACTGTTGAATTGAACTTTGGCGGAAGAAACATTTTATTTATTTCAACTGAGAATCAAAAACATAAACTCATTCAAATAGTTAATGTACTTCATGAACTCACAGACACATATTGTGATTCATGTGGAGGGACCAAACACTTTTAAAATCATTGTCTAACTCAGTGGTGGTACACAGACTGTTTGTAGTTATCCTCTGCAGTTCTGGTATTAATTCAATTTAGGGACACATTTATTTAGGTTAGGTTACATCAGGTCAGTCATGGTTTAGAGCTAGATTATTTATGGTTTTGTTCGTGTTTTAGACATGCTTTGGCCCAGTTCAGTCCTGATGTAGACTTAGTCTTTAGTTAAAAAAAGGTTGATTATATTACATATGTTATTAAAATTGTGCTTGTCTCTAGCAAATCGCTAACAGTAACATATAATGTTCTATTAGTTGATTTTCTTTAGGACCTATTTGGATCAGAATCAGAATCAAGACTTTTATTGCCATCGTTTGTGAACACAGTTCACAAACTAGGAACTTACTTTGGTGATTAAGTGCAACATAAAACAAACTGAATAAATACAAATTCAATTAGAATGATGCTGTCCTCACAGAACTGAATGTATGACGTCACAGTGTCTGTGTCCTCATCCAAACTGTCTGTGGCCTTGAACACATCCCAGTCTGTAGTGTCCAAACACGTGTGAAGCTCCTCCACAGCCTCACTGCTCCACGTCTTAGAAGTCCTCACAGCAGGTTTGAAGAGTTTCAGCCGTTGTTTGTGAGCAGGGATGAGGTGAACCATGACGTGATCAGAGAATCCTAGAGCAGCGCGGGGCACGGCTCTGTAGGCTCTGTAGGCTCTGTAGGCTCTACTGACTGTTGTGTAACAGTGATCCAGCGTCTTCTGCTCTCTCGTCAGGCAATTAATAAACTGTTTGTACTTGGGCAGTTCCTGGCTCAGATTTCCCTTATTAAAATCCCCCAGGATGATCAGTAAAGAGTCCGGGAAGGTTCTCTCCACATTCAAAATCTGCTCCGTGAGCCGCGCACGGAGGGATGTAAACAGCGGCCAGAATGAATGAAGCGATCGCACGTGGAGAATAGAAAGGCCTACAGTTAATGAACAGATATTCCACGGCGGGAGAGCAGTGTTGGGAGATCAGTCACATCCGTACACCAGGCATTGTTGATGTAGAAACAGACACCTCCACCTTTCGTCTTTCCCCCGGAGAGTCCCCGTTGTCTGTCCGCGCGGAAGAGCTGGAATCCCTCCAGGTGAAGCGCACAGTCCGGGATACGCTCGTTGAGCCATGTCTCTGTGAAGCACAAGACGCAAGAGGAAGAAAAGTCCTTGTTTCTCCTCATCAGCAGCGCCAGTTCGTCCGTCTTGTTGCTGAGTGAACGAACGTTAGAGAAGAAAATCCCAGGTAAGGGCATGCGAGCGCCGCGTCTCCAAAGATCCACCAAGGTCCCTGCCTGCTTTCCTCGTCTTTGGCGTCTCACTCTTTTGGTCAAAGAGTGAACAAAATCTAATGCAGGCACTAAAAAAACAAAACTGGCAGTAGATTACTAGGAATCGTTGTTCTAATGGATAAGAGCTCTTCACGAGTGTAAGAGCATGCTGACACAGGACAAACGCACAAAAACAAAAACACATAGCGCACCAATTCACCAGGGCGACCGTACGTGGCGCCATCTTGGCTTGAGGCTGGGGTCACTTGCTGCAGGTAAAAAAAAAAATAATGCACGGGCTCTCTGAGCACCTAGACTGTTGTTGTTCATTGCATTTATTTATTAATTGATATTTTTACTCAAATGTTGGATCTTGCACCTGAAAGTTTAATTGTTCAGCCTTCTTTGTTTCAGTTGATCCCTGAATGAGTGATGGAGTTTCCAAGCTTCTATCAAAACCTCACAGAACAGGCCAGGACAACAATTATCAGCTTTAGGATTGTGTTTGTCACGTTGACCAACCTTGCCGCCCTCATATTCCTGGTCATAAACGGCATCATCATCCACACCCTGTGCAGTCGGCCTGTGTTCAGGGAGACGTCACGGTACATGCTCCTGCTGAACCTGGTGGTGGGGGACTCCATCGTGCTCTTCATGGGGCAGGTGATGTACATGCAAAGTATCGCTAACGTGAACCTGTCCTACCCTCTGTGTGGATTTTACACCATGATCTCTTACCTCTGCGTCAAGATCTCTCCTCTCACACTGTCTGTCATGTCCACAGAGCGTTACATCGCTGTTTGTTTCCCGTTTCATTACCCCACCATAGTCACCATGAGGAACACGGCCTTTGCCATCGTCTGTGTTTGGGGGATGGGCTGTGTGGACGTTTTGATTCGTGTTTTGCTCCTTGTTGAATTCCCCTTCCACCTGCTCCCCAGCCTTCAGATGAATTCTTACTGCTCCTCCGTCGCCCTGTTGCTCGGACCTCGATCTAAGGTCTACCAGACGATATCCACCATTGTGCTGTTTCTGTTCACAGGTTTAGTAATCATGTCATCCTTCATTGGTGTGATGGTGGTTGCGCTCTCTGCCTCCACAGAAAAGGAGTCTGCAAACAAAGCTCGGAACATGCTGCTCATGCACATGTTTCAGTTGAGTCTGACCCTCATGTCCACCATGGGGCCTTTTTTAAGAGCTGAGGTCGCTATGGTAGACCCAGTTTTGGCTGGGCGGCTTTCTGTGGTGGTTAACGTGTTTTTATTGATGATGCCGCGGTGTCTGACAACTCTGACCTATGGACTCAAGGACTCAAGCCTCAGAATGGTCCTGGTGTCTCGCCTCTGCTGCCACCTGCAGGTCTCTCCAAACACTGTCACTGCTCACAGACATGATCTGCAGAAAAAGATGTGGCCTCCTCTAAACTGGATGTACATAACGAAAAAACAGGAACAGACATTGCGACCCTAGCAGAGTGCTACATGCAGCAAACCGGAAAACAATAGATGCTTCCTTTCTACACAAGTTAAATGTAGGTAAAATACAAATATAAATATGATGTGCATGTGTTTAAAAAGAAATCTATGGACAATAGTGACTGATGTTTTCCAAAAAAAAAAAAAAAAAAAAATCAAAACATTTTTTGTAAAAGATAAGAAAAAAAGATTTGAATAAAATGATCTGTATGTTTACTTTTCTTCATCCACTCATTCTTGTCACATCTCGAAATCAAACCATTTTAGGAGAGATGAAGGCAAAGATGTTGAGATTTAGATGGTTTGGGCTACAGAGGATACAGAGGAGAGCGTCAGAGGAGCAGAGGATGCAAAGGAGATGTGCTGATTGGTTCAAACACTTTCTTTCAACCAGAACCCAGGCAGTAGCCACTGGGTTTAAATCTAAATCTCTATCATTAAGTAAAGGAGCACCCCAAGGCTAAATTTTGAGCCTGCTACTTTTTACTATATTAGAATCAGAATCCTTTTATTGCCATCGTTTGTGAACACAGTTCACAAACTAGGAACTTATTTTGGTGAAAAAGTGCAACATAAAACACACTGAATAAATACAAATACAAATAAGGGCATGTGCAGCAGGTGGTGTACAGGGAGAAGAGCAGGGGAGAAAGTACACAGCCCTGTGGAGCCCCTGTGCTGATAGTCCCAGTGTCAGAGACATTATTCCCCAGCCATACGCGCCGTCTCCTGTCTGTAAGGAAGTCAATGATCCACCTGCAGGTGGAGTCAGGCACATTGAGCTGAGCGAGCTTGTCCTGGAGCAGAGCAGGGAGGATGGTGTTGAATGCAGAGCTGAAGTCCACAAACAGGATCCTGGCGTAGGTTCCCGGGGAGTCCAGATGCTGGAGGATGAAGTGAAGGGCCAGGTTAATGGCGTCATCTACAGACCGTTTTGCTCTGTGAGCAAACTGCAGAGGGTCCAGGACTTGAGGTGGTGCAGGACCAGGTGCTCAAATAACTTCATGACTACAGACGTCAGCACCACAGGTCTGTAGTCATTAAGTCCAGTGATCCTGGGCTTCTTGGGGACGGGCACGATGGTGGACAGCTTGAAGCAGGTTGGGACGTGACATGACTCCAGGGAGGTGTTAAAAATGTCCATGAAGACAGGAGCCAGTTCCTCAGCACAGTGTCTAAGGAGAGACACCATCTGGGCCCGCGGCCTTACGGGGATTCTGCTTCCTGAAAAGCTTAGTCACGTCCTGCTCCAAAACTGTGAGGGCAGTGGGGGAGGAGGGGGGTCCGAGGTGGGTTTGGAGGTAATGTCCATGATGGTGGGGGAGGAGGGGGAGGGGTGTGAGACCTCAAACCTCGTATAAAAGCCGTTTAACTTTTCTGCTAGTTGTTTGTTGTCCACGGCGGGAGGGGCTTTGGGCCTGTAGTTGGTGATTTGCCTAAGCCCTCTCCAGACAGAAGCAGAGTCGTTGGTGGGGAAATGCTGCTCCAGAAGTGTATTGTACTTCGCTTTAGCCTTTTCCACCTCTTTGCTAAAAGCATACTTGCTACGCCTGTAGCCTTCACGAAAGCCGTCTCCTTTTCCCTCCTCAGATGTCTCAGTGTGGGTGTGAACCAGGGTTTGTCGTTGTTAAAAGTCACCCTGGTGCATGATGGAATGATGCTGTCCTCACAGAACTGAATGTATGACGTCACAGTGTCTGTGTCCTCATCCAAACTGTCTGTGGCCTTGAACACATCCCAGTCTGTAGTGTCCAAACACGTGTGAAGCTCCTCCACAGCCTCACTGGTCCACTTCTTAGAAGTCCTCACAGCAGGTTTGGAGAGTCTCAGCCGTTGTTTGTAAGCAGGGATGAGGTGAACCATGACGTGATCAGAGAATCCTAGAGCAGCGCGGGGCACGGCTCTGTAGGCTCCACTGACCGTTGTGTAACAGTGATCTAGGGTCTTCTACTCTCTCGGGCATTTCTTAACTCATTCCATTGGTTGCTGTTTTGAATGCAAGCTCCCTTTGCTGGTCAGGTATTTTAAAAACTGCAGCAAGATTTTAATGATGTTCAAAATCCCCTCATAAATCTTACATTGTCCCTGAATGGAAATAACTTTAAATATGATTTTTTTCTCAAAATGATTTAAGTGATGTACAAGATACAAATCTTTATATGCTAAATTGATTGAAAGAGTCAGCACTTACAATGGGGCAAGAAAGTATGTAGTCCGCCACCAATTGTGCAAGTTCTCCCACTTAAAAAGATGAGAGAGGCCATAGTTTCACTTCAACTATGAGACAGAATGAGAGAAAAAAATCCAGAAAACACACATTGTCTGATTTTTAAACAATTAATTTGCAAATTATGGTAGAAAATAAGTATTTGGCCAATAACTATACGCTATAGTTATTGGCTATACTTTTTTATATAGCCTTTCTTGGCAATGACAGAGGTCAAATGTTTTCTGTGAGTCTCCAGAGGTTTTCCCTGTTGCTGTAGTTTGGTCCATTCCTCCTGCAGATCTCCTCTAGAGCAGTGATGTTTTGGGGCAACACAGACTTTCAACTCCCTCCAAAGATTTACTATGGGGTTGAGATCTGGAGACTGGGCCACTCCAGGACCTTGAAATGCTTCTTACAAAGCCACTCCATCGCCCGGAGGGCGTGTTTGGGATCATTGTCACGCTGAAAGACCCAGCCCCGTTTCACCTTCAGTGCCTTTGCTGATGGCCCCATTCATTCTTTCCTTTACACGGATCAATCGTCCTGGTCCCTTTGCAGAAAAACAGCCCCAAAGCATGATGTTTCCACCCTCATGATTCACAGTAGGTCTGGTGTTCTTTGGATCCAACTCAGCATTCTCTCTCCTCCAAACACGACAAGTTGAGTTTTTACCAAAAAGTTGTATTTTGGTTTGATCTGACCATATGACATTCTCCCAATCCTCCTCTGGATCATCCAAATGCTTCTATCGAACTTCAGACGGGCCTGGACATGTCCTGTTTTAAGCAGAGGACACGTCTGACACTGCAGGATTTGAGTCCCTGGTGGTGTAGTGTGTTACTGATGGTCCCTTTTGTAGCATGTATTTGCGTGCTAACTTATATTTATTAATAAAAGGGAAAGTTACTGTGTGAATTGGGCTGAGTTTGACTGAGATCAGAAGATTGGGATTCGACTGCTGGAGCTGGTGTAGTAAGTAAGAAATGCAGCAGGAGGCAAGAATTATGTTGGGTACTGGCACCGTATATTGAAGTGAATAGTACAACATAATATTTACAGAAACAAAAATAGCAAAACACAAAATAGTAATATAATAATAATGAAAACAATAATGAAACCCCCAAATATTTACAGTCTGCAGATTCGATAGGTAAGTGCACTTTAAGTTCTAGTTGGTCGAGATGAGTTAGAAGCAACAAAAGGAAGAAAATGAAAGGAAGTTAATCCGTACGGGTGGCGTCCACTTATTACTTACTTTTCAATAGTGCTCCCTAAAAACTGTCCTGCGGAACTTCTTCCAATACGTGACGTGTCCAACTAGACGCAATAAATCATTGGACTTGTGTTACGGCTCAATCGAGGGAGCGTACAAGTCTTACCCTCTTCCACCATTGGGGAGCGCCGACCACAACTGTGTGCAGTTGATCCCAACATATCGCACTGTCCTGAGGCGAGGAAGCGTCCAGACCAGACAGTCCAAACAGTGGACTGAGGACGCAGTGACGTGCCTACAAGGCTGTTTCGAATGTACGGACTGGGATACGTTTTATGAGTCTTCTTCTGGCATTGATGAGTTGACTGATGTTGTCAGTAGTTACGTTCTCTTTTGTGAGGATCACGTGATCCCCCAAAAGACCGTTAAATTATACCCAAATAATAAACCATGGGTTACGAAAACCTTGAAGATCTTACTGGGTAAAAAGAGAAGGGCTTTTCGCGAGGGTAACCTGTTAGAACTAAAGCAAGTAACAAGAGAGATCAAATGTGAAATTAGGAGAGCTAAAATAAATTATAAATCAAGGCTTGAGAATCAGTTGGGACAAAATAGAATGGGCTCGGCCTGCGATGGCCTAAACACTATTCTAGGTTCCACCAGGCAGAAACAGTCTAAGATTAACTTGAATGATATTAAATCTGATAAACAATTAGCTCAAGTTTTTAATTCCTTTTACCTTAGATTTGAAACAATGGATTTTACTAATGAAATTCTTAAACGGAAAAATGATTTGCTTTGCCCTGGCTCACCGCCTTTCAATGAACGGTTAGTGGGCTCTTGCTTTAGACAAACTAATGCGAAGAAAAGTCCAGGCCCAGATAATATTTGTGGCCGCCTGTTGTCCTCCTGTGCGGAACAATTAGGTCCAGTTTTCTTTTATATATTTCAGATGTCGATCCACCAGCAGAGGGTGCCAAAGACATGGAAACAAAGCACAATAATTCCTGTGGCCAAAACAAAACACCCCAAGGTTTTAAATGATTTTAGACCAGTGGCTTTGACCTCACTAGTTATGAAATCCTTCGAGAGGCTTATGAAAAATGAACTTGTTCCTTTAGTGGAGCACTTGCTTGACCCCCTGCAATTCGCACACAGGGCGGGCCGGGGGGTGGAGGATGCCACAGCAACTCTTTTAAATATGGTCCTTAAACACCTAGAGAGCTCGAAAACTCATGCAAGGCTCCTATTCTTGGACTTCTCAGCTTTTAATACCATCCAGCCACACCTTTTAATTGATAAACTTGTTTCAAATTTTAATTTGGATTTTAACATGGTGGGCTGGATTTTGGACTTCTTCATTGGGAGATCACAGAGGGTAAAGGTGAATGGGTGCCTCTCTGATGTCTTAAATTCTTCTACAGGATCTCCTCAGGGTTGTGTGCTCTCACCACTTTTATATATTTTGTATACAAATGACTGTCGCAGTAATTATGTAAATCGACATATATTGAAATTTGCAGACGACTGTCATCATCAGTCTTTTACATGGCGATGAAAAGGACCATGGCCCAGTTGTTGAGGACATGGTACAGTGGTGTGACAACTCTTTTTTAAAACTAAATGTCAGTAAGACTAAAGATATGTCTATTGACTTTAGCAGACAGGTCACAACTCCCAGAGCGACTGTTATCAAAGGTCAAGAGGTAGAGCTAGGGGAAAATTGATTGACCTTGATTGACCACAAACTGAACTTTAATGATAACACAGACATGCTGTGCACGAGAGGTCAGAGCATCTGTTCTGCCTCAGAAAACTGTCGTACTTCCAGGTGGACAGGACTTTGATGACTTTGTTCTATAAATCTTGCGTTGAGTCTGTTTTAACTTTTTCTATGTTGTGTTGGTATGGGAATCTGAATATCAAAGCTAAAAAATCTCTCAGTAGAATTGTACATTTGAGTGAGAAAATCTTGGGGGTCCAGCAGACTTCTCTGTCTGAGCTGTTCTCCAGACAGGTGAGAAGGAAGGAGCATCTTGTCTGATGATGCTCATCCTCTTCATGATGAGTTTAGTTTTCTTCCTTCTGGCTCTAGGCTCAGGTTTCCTTCAGTGAGAAGTAATAGGTACAAGAACTCTTTTATTCCTGCGGCCATTTTGCTTTTAAATGCTGTTCAGGGTAGAAACCCATTTTAATCTTACTTACCGCTGGGTATTTTTCCTGTTCTGTAGATAGACAAATATGTACTGGTTTTTCTTGTGTCCTTTCAATGTTTTTATATGTGTTTGTCTTTTTTGTTTTTCTCTCCATTGTAAAACTAATTGCCCCATGGGGGACACAAATAAAGTGAAGTTGATATTTGAGAGTGTGAGTTCTTTGCGTAGTATCCGTTTGTATTGTTCATTGGAATAGTGTCCGTTGGCTTTGATTACAGTTACAAAAGTCAGCAAAAGATTGAAAGAGTGGAGCTGTGTCAGCCTCCTACCAGACCCGTAGGGTGAGATGATGAAGATGTAGGCTCCGGTCTTAGCTCGCCATCCTAATCAAGAACACCTGGCCTGCATTTGAATAAACAGGATTACTTTAGTGACTTGAATAAAAATCAAATGTCTAAAGTAATTAACCTGAACTAAGTTACATTGCTCAGTTCCATTGTGTACACGAATTAATTTACCATTCAAAATACAATTGTTCAATTGCAATTAAATAATCTCTGAACAAGGTGCAGTGTTAACCTCGCAGGTTTTCACATGAATACATTTAAAACAATCATTTAGCAATAATTGGGTCTTAAATTACAGCATAAACATTGAATAATCAATTCACAACAAAGTGCTAAATGCTCCAAAAAGGCATTACATAAGTTTTACAATAAGCACAAACAAGAAACCAACGTTAGCCCGAGCATGCTAATGCTAAGCTAGTTAGCTTAGCGTCGGATGCTAACAGCGCGTTACATTCATTCAAAACTCACCAATTCCTCAGTTTAACATCGCGTGATGACGTCACGGACTCCCCACGGACCGGAGGTTTAGCTCTTTTCACAGCTGCCTCGGGAGCTTCCCCCACAGATCTGACTGGGAAGCTGCCGTCACAGATTGAAAAGGTGCTCTGTGTGCTGTGATTGGCGGACGCGGGTCACGTGATTAGGGGTGCGGTTACGTAAGGCACGTATGAGACACGGAGGACAGGAATAAATATATAAATGTTGCTTTTATATAAACAAGATTTAACGGCAGGTCAAAGCAGGAGTTTAATCAAACATTGTTTTAATATGACAGAATTTCAACCTGGGTTACACTTTGTTACTTTGGCCCCAGCTCTCTGCAGGTCATTCACTCGGTCGCCCCGTGTGGTTCTGGGGGTTTTGCTCATTGTTCTTGTGTCATTTTGACCCCACGGGGTGAGATCTTTGTGGACCCCAGATCGAGGGACATTATCAGTGTCTTGTCTTTCATTTTCTAATAGTTGCTCCACAGTTGATTTCCTTCTTCCCTGTTGCAGACTGAGTGTTCGGGGCCTGGTGTCTACAGTTTTGTTTGTGGTTCCTTTGCTCTTTGGTCTTGTCCATAGTGGAGTTTGAGTCTGACTGTTTGAGGTTGTGGACATGTGTCTTTTATACTGAGAACGAGTTCAAACAGGGGCCATTAATACAGGGAACGAGTGGAGGACAGAGGAGCCTCTGAAAGAAGAAGGTACAGGTCTCCACATGTTTCAGTCCTCCACATGTCTCCCGTCTTGCCATGAGTGGGTCCCTCTGTCCCTCTGTTTGCAAATGAGTGTCCTGGACACATCTACAGCCTGACCGTCCTGGTTTAGTCCTGGTTTAGTCCTGGTTTAGTCCTGGTTTAGTCCTGGTTTAGTCCTGGTTTAGTCCTGGTTTAGTCCTGGTTTAGACTAAACCAGGTTTAAGTCAGAACTAAACCATGTCTTAATACTTCTTATAAATGCTTATACCAGGTCTAAATTAGGACTAAACCAGGTGTATCTTAAGTTAGGAAAGGGGTTAAGGTTAACGTTAAGGGTTAAAGGTTAAGGGTTAAAGGTTAGGGGTTAAAGGTTAGGGGTTAAAGGTTAGAACAATGTTTTAGGGCAGTGAACATTTTAGCAGAAGTGACTTTAATATCTACAGTTGTGAACAAGGTAAAAAGTTTTGTCTGCATTTGTGTGTGTGTGTTTTGTGTGTGTGTCTGTGTATGTTGGGGTGTGTTTGTGTGTCTCTGTGTGTGTATGTGTGTGTGTATGTCTGTGGGGGTGTGTCGGGGTGTGTATGTCTGTGTGTGTATGTCTGTGTGTGTATGTCTGTGTGTTTGTGTGTCTCTGTGTGTCTGTTTGTGTGTCTGTTTGTGTGTGTATGTGTCTGTTTGTGTGTGTGTATGTGTCTGTTTGTGTGTCTGTTTGTGTGTGTGTATGTGTCTGTTTGTGTGTGTATGTGTCTGTGTGTGTTTGTGTGTTTGTGTGTCTCTGTGTGTCTGTTTGTGTGTGTATGTGTCTGTTTGTGTGTCTGTTTGTGTGTGTGTATGTGTCTGTTTGTGTGTGTGTATGTGTCTGTGTGTGTTTGTGTGTTTGTGCTCAGGTGTAAAGTGAGTGCAGAGCTCAGCCTGTCCTCTGGCGCCCCCTGTGTGGCTCAGTGTGAGAAGTGCAGCTGTGACATCAGGGCGACCTTCACCCCGTCCCTCCTCCACCCGTACAGCACCGTCCTGGGACACCTCCAGCTCCACAACACCACCGCCCTCGACCTCCTGCTCAACCGCTGCCTCTTCACTGTCGGCTGTTTGACCTGCTCCCACGACTCAGCTGCAGAGGTCAGACGCGAGGGGTCAGAACACGAGGGGTCAGTAAACCCCTCAGGGTCGTTACATTGACTTTCATTTCATAGAGACTGATCCTAAACATTAAAAGTCTCATATTCCTCTTTTCTCTGTTTTAATGTCGTTTCCTCGTCACACACAGACCTGGAGTTGTGTTTTGTTTCGTTCACATGTTTAACACA
Organism: Periophthalmus magnuspinnatus; assembly: GCF_009829125.3. NCBI lineage: Eukaryota > Metazoa > Chordata > Actinopteri > Gobiiformes > Gobiidae > Periophthalmus > Periophthalmus magnuspinnatus. The sequence goes on along the minus strand of NC_047139.1, from coordinate 1,052,626 downwards.
CAGACCTGCAGATTTAGGCTGAAAACACTCTGTTCCACCTTGTGATGTCATCGTGTGGTGATACAGGAAGTGCTCCACTGTGTTTTTAAACTCCACACACCTTCATTTATAGAATCATTTGGATCATTTCAGTCCTGGAGTTGTCTCTTATCTCGACTGAACTAAAGGTAAAAGGAGGAAGAACTTGGAAACTTCCACTTGATGACATCACAAGGTGGAACGTCGCATTTTGAGCTTTGGAGATGTTACAGACTAATAATAAAGTGTGACTCAAACATGTGAGAATGAAACAAAACACAAGTCCAGGTCTGTTTCAATGAGGACACAGTGTGGACATGGATTAAACCTCATATGGGTCAGTTTTGCTGTAGTTTAAACCATATTTACTTTTGTCAGAACCTTAATATTAATCCAAACTTATTTTAATCTTTGCTGTAGCTCTAATAATCGCCTCCTCGAGGCAGGTCCTCACGTTTGTGTGTTTATATTTACAGATTTTATTCCCTCAGACTGTGACCCATTTGCCCCAAACATCTTAAACATCCACACAAATATAAACATGTGTTTCCCTCAGAATCTGTCCTACGGCCAAACCAAAGAGTTAAACTGTGAGCACTGCCACGACAAACTCAGCCTCCAGGTCCAAAGTGCACGATTCCTGCTGATTCAGCCCCGCAGCAGCAAAACAGGTGAGCGCCCCCTACATGTGAATCCTGGGACCGCAGCCTCACAGCCTCTTCTGTGTCTGCAGGTCCGAGCGACAGCACCGTCCACCTGAGAGCACCCCGAGACCCCCCGTGCAGAAGGGCAAGCCCCTCCCCCAGAAAGGAGCCTGTAAACACTACAGACAGAGCCACCGCTGGCTCAGGTACTCACTCCAATGGGGTACTCTCTCCACTCTAACGGGGTACTCTCTCCACTCTAACGGGGTACTCTCTCCACTCTAACGGGGTACTCTCTCCACTCTAACGGGGTACTCTCTCCACTCTAACGGGGTACTCTCTCCACTCTAACAGGGTACTCTCTAAGGGCCTCTGCAGTGTATTCCAGTGGTTCTTAACGTGGTTCGATCGAACCCTCGGGGTTCAGACTCATATGACTCGTGGACTGTGAGCGTCTCCAGACTCGGGCCGTGTCCTGATTCGACAAATGCACCTTTCCTGTGCCGAACACTGCTCCCTCCAAGCTGCGCGCGTGCGCACTGCTGACACGGTCTCCGCGCACAGAAAATCTGTGCTGCGCACAAAAAAAATCAAACCGGAGTTGAAAATAAAATAAACACACAACAATTCATTCTGCGCTATTTTTCAGTGTGAGTCAGTGAGTGTGACCGGGACGAGCTGCTCCAGACAATTATGTGATTCACAGACGGATTTGCGCAGATTATCGACGCCATTGACAGGCTCCTCATGTCCCGCTCCCAGAGTTTTAGCCGATGTGGCCGATGTGGAGTGAAAACTCACTAATGATTCTAAGTGTTTAACTCCTTAATGTTCCCACGGCCCGCCCTCGGGCAAAGATCCGCGCGTAAAATTACGCGCGCGTAATTGCGTAACTTTACGCACTGTTTTGCAACAGTTTTGCGTTTTAAACATGACGAAACGGATAAAACAAAGGACGACTTTGTGGATCAAATGTGTATTATGTGTAATACACATAATACACACAGACTTTGCTGTGAAAATGACTTTGCTGTGAAAATGACATTAGAGTGGCCAAGGGGAAGCCCTGCATTTCTGACCTGGTCTCTCAAAGGAAACAGCAGAAGTCACTGATCTGCAGTAAATATTCATTATTATTGTGGCCTGATGGAAATGAGGTGATGTGTGTGTGTTAAAATGTTAAAAATAATAAATAGCATAAATAAAGTATGTTCATTATTGGAATACATAATACAATAGAAAATTAAAATAATTTCAGTGTGGTAGTGTTAAAAAAGGTCATGTCTTTGTTAAAATGTGTGTGTGTAATGTGTTGTGAGTTCATACATTGTGTTGGTTTTATTCTTTGAACACAGTGATGTTAATACACGGTTTATTTTGTGCACAAGTAAAAACAAACATATGTCTTGAATTTGAAAAAAATTATATTTTATTTTTCAATAAAGAAGGGTTGAATGTGCATATGGAACCGGTGGGGTTCAGTACCTCCAACAAGGTTAAGAACCACTGCTGTATTCATACTTTGAGGTGACATCATGCTGGGGGGGGTTCTACGTGTATATCTATGGTGTAATGTTCAGCAGTTACTGTGGAGACACAATGCACACGTTGGCAAACACTGTCAAAAAAGTTGTAAGTATGAAAACTCGAGAAAAAATACAAAATGGATTTAAAGAGTACAAATAGGTGAGAGCGACTTAGTGAAAAACTGTTGGCTAATGCTAATGCTAATGCTAATGCTAATGCTAGCTTGTGACTGTCATTTTATGTGTTAAAGTCCAACGACTCGCACGAACCGGCCCCAGTTTGTGAGAGCCAACAACTGCGTGTCTGACCTCATGACCTGCAGTGTGGGGGCGCCCCAGTGTGGGGGCGCCCCAGTGTGGGGGCGCCCCAGGACACTGTCCTCGTGTCCTTTCTTTTCACCCTTTACACTGCAGACTTCAGACACAACACGGACACGTCCTGCAGAAGTCTCTGATGACTCTGTGGAGCACAGATTAACACAGGACTTTGTGGACTGGTGTCAGCAGAACCACCTCATCATCAATGCAGAGAAGACCAAGGAGATGGTGGTGGACGTCCACAGACGCGACTCTACTGCCCCCTCAGTGAACATCCAGAGAAGGGACATTGAGAGAGTGGACTCATACAAGTACCTGGGTGTTCATCTGAACAACAAACTGGACTGGACTCACAGGACACACTGTACAGGAAGGACCAGAGCAGGATCCATCTCCTGAGGACACTCAGGTCTTTGGAGTGAGAGGGACACTCCTGAAGACCTGAATGACTCTGTGGTGACATCAGCCTGTACGGTGTGGTCTGCAGGAGCATCACAGAGAGGGAGAGGAAGAAGCTGGACAAGGTCATCAAGAAGTCCAGCTCCGTCCTGGGCTGTCCTCTGGACTCAGTGCAGGAGGTGGGGGACAGGAGGGTCCTGGGCTGTCCTCTGGACTCAGTGCAGGAGGTGGGGGACAGGAGGGTCCTGGGCTGTCCTCTGGACTCAGTGCAGGAGGTGGGGGACAGGAGGGTCCTGGGCTGTCCTCTGGACTCAGTGCAGGAGGTGGGGGACAGGAGGGTCCTGGGCTGTCCTCTGGACTCAGTGCAGGAGGTGGGGGACAGGAGGGTCCTGGCTAAGGTCATTTCTATGCTGGTCCATGAGTCTCGCCCCCTGCAGGACGCTCTGTCCTGGAGAGCAGCTTCAGTGTCAGACTGAACAATGAACACAGTGAACACTGAACATGTGTCATTCACACGTACAAGTCACTTTACAGAGATGTTACATTAGAGTCTATTTTTAGTTTATTTTTAAACTATTTATCTATTATCTTGTTTTATTGAATGTTCCATTTTCCTTCTGTTCTTTAACTGTGCGGTGCAACACTGGAATTTCCCCCCTGTGGGACTAATAAAGACAGATCTGAGTCACAGAGCTTCAGACAGAGCAGTGCATACAGTTAGCATCACAGACGTTGATGACATCAGCTGCAAAGTATGAGCGCTGTATTACACTGTTAGACTCTGCTGGACCGTGCTGGACCGTGCTGGACCGTGCTGGACTCTGCTGGACGTTGCTGACGTGTGTTTTTCTGCTCTCAGGTTCCCCTGCTGTGGTCGGGCTTATCCCTGTGATGTTTGTCATGACGAGGACCAGGACCATCCGATGGAACTGGCCACGAGAATGATCTGTGGGTTCTGCGCCAAAGAACAGGTCAGAACTGAACGCCGTTCTCCACGAAGAACAGGTCAGAACTGAACGCCGTTCTCCACGAAGAACAGGTCAGAACTGAACGCCGTTCTCCACGAAGAACAGGTCAGAACTGAACGCCGTTCTCCACAAAGAACAGGTCAGAACTGAACGCCGTTCTCCACGAAGAACAGGTCAGAACAGAACGCCGTTCTCCACGAAGAACAGGTCAGAACTGAACGCCGTTCTCCACGTCACTGGAAACGTGAAGTGCATTTGACAGGTTCTTTTTTTATCATCAATTTGACAATAAACAGACAAATGCTCAGGTTAAGTTTTTCTTTTTTTTAAGTAAGCTCCCACCATCCTCACCTCTTCCCCTCCTCCCTCGCTTCTCTCCGCCCGCCTGAAGTTTTACCTTAAAGTAGAATTACACCTGATCTGAACAGAACACTTTTAATATCGTCTGCGTTGAGTTTTGTCGACTGCAGCTCAAGTTCAACATGTGAAATAAAAAGCACCGAGCCCATGACACAGGGAGGCGTCCAGCTATTTTTGTTTTTTTAAAACACATTTTTAAGCCTCGCTATCCACGTTTTTCCAATAACAGGTTTTCAGATTTGTACTAATTATTATTTAATTTGATGGGAAAGTAAATGTGGAAATATCAGTTTTACTCGAGTCCAGTTTGTTTATTTTGATAAATATAGATGGATTATTAAAGCCACAGACTCAGACACATGTCCAGTGCACATTATCACAACATTCAACAAAACAGGACAGTGTGTGAGTGTGTGTGTGTGAGTGTGTGTGTGTGTGTGTGTCTCATATTTGTGTGTTTTTCAGAGTTTTTGTAATGCAAAGCCGTGTGTGAGCTGTGGGAGCCTGATGACCAGAGACTCTTACAGTCGTCACTGGGAGGGAGGTCAGGGCTGTCACACCTCACAACGCACTCACACAACACTTAAACATGTAAAACGTCCTGACAAGAATTATTTCTGTTTTTAGAAATGATCGTCAAAAATACACCAATAGTAACAAGACGATCTCACGGAAAGAAGCGAGTGAGAAGAAATAATGAGTCACACGTCACACGTCATTCAATCAAACACAAGTGACCAGTGTTTACATGATTATTCTCAAATACTTAAACCAAACCAACTTTATCACACTTGGGTCATGGGACTTTATCAATTCAGATTCACATGAACCTGATTCAGATGTGGAGTTTTATTTGGAACAGAGACATTTAAATCTGATGAAGCTTCTTAAAATCTCAGTTTTTATCATGAATTTGAAGAATCCTGTTTTCTGACGTCTCCAAAATGATCAAAAGTCATAGATATTTCATTAAAATGAGTCTTTGACATGAAGCATTTTCTGATCATCATCATCCGCTTTTTATGAAAAATAAAAGTTTCAAAATTTTCCCCTGAGGTTTTTGTTTCTGTGGTGTCACTTTTACTCAGCTCTTTGTAGTTTCACTTAATCTACTTTAAGAATCAGCCACAAAACACTGAACATGAGCTCAGCACAGGCCAGACTCTGTGAGGCAGCAGCCCGTGTCCAGACTGTGTCCAGCCTGTGTCCAGCCTGTGTCCAGCCCGTGTCCAGACTGTGTCCAGACTGTGTCCAGTGTCCAGACTGTGTCCAGACTGTCCAGTGTCCAGTGTCCAGCCAGTGTCCAGACTGTGTCCAGACTGTCCAGTGTCCAGCCCGTGTCCAGACTGTGTCCAGTGTCCAGCCCGTGTCCAGTGTCCAGCCCGTGTCCAGACTGTGTCCAGTGTCCAGACTGTGTCCAGACTGTGTCCAGACTGTGTCCAGACTGTGTCCAGTGTCCAGCCCATGTCCAGACTGTGTCCAGCCCGTGTCCAGTCTGTGTCCAGTGTCCAGACTGTGTCCAGTGTCCAGACTGTGTCCAGTGTCCAGACTGTGTCCAGACTGTGTCCAGACTGTGTCTAGTGTCCAGCCCGTGTCCAGACTGTGTCCAGCCCGTGTCCAGACTGTGTCCAGACTGTGTCCAGTGTCCAGCCCGTGTCCAGCTTGTCTCCTGTGTCCAGCCCATGTCCAGTGTCCAGCCTGTGTCCAGTGTCCAGCCCGTGTCCAGCCTGTGTCCAGTGTCCAGTCCGTGTCCAGACTGTCTCCAGTGTCCAGCCTGTGTCCAGCCTGTCTCCAGTGTCCAGCCCGTGTCCAGTGTCCAGTCCGTGTCCAGACTGTCTCCAGTGTCCAGCCTGTGTCCAGCCTGTGTCCAGTGTCCAGTCCGTGTCCAGACTGTCTCCAGTGTCCAGCCTGTGTCCAGCCTGTCTCCAGTGTCCAGCCCGTGTCCAGTGTCCAGCCCGTGTCCAGCCTGTGTCCAGCCCGTGTCCAGCCCGTGTCCAGCCCGTGTCCAGTGTCCAGCCTGTGTCCAGCCTGTGTCCAGTGTCCAGCCCGTGTCCAGCCTGTGTCCAGCCCGTGTCCAGTGTCCAGCCTGTCTCCAGTGTCCAGCCCGTGTCCAGCATGTTAAACAGCAGCAGCCCGTGGTGCGGTCAGTCCTCACAGACCCCGCTCCAGCAGCTCTGGGACCACCTCCTGCTCCACCACCGGCCGCTCGTCTCTTCTCCGTTCTTCCCTCTGCTCTTGGCGTTCTCCAGTTACGTTTTCTTCAGCGTTCCGTTTGCGGTGATGGACGTCGTGGGGGACAGGCTGCCTTATTTCTACCAGTTCAAGATCCAGCCGAGCAGAAAGCCCACGTTAAAGATGATGTGTAAGAGCTTCATGACGGCGCTGTTTAACCATGTGTTTTTTGTTTTGCCGGCCGTGGTCGTCGGAGCTTTCGTCCTCCCGTCGCCCGTGCTGCCTCAGGACGCCCCGACGCTCTATGACGTGTGCGTGGACGGACTCGCCTCTCTCCTCCTCTTTGACACGCAGTATTATCTTTGGCATTTCATACGCCACAAGAACCCACAGCTGTACAAATGGATCCACGCCGTTCACCACGAGTACATGTCTCCTTTCTCCTGGTCAACAGAACAGCTCAGCGTCCCCGAGCTCATGACCGTAGGATTCTGGAGTAACCTGGACCCGATAGTGCTGCGCTGCCACCCGCTGACCACATGGGCCGTGACCGTGGTCAGTATCTGGATGAGCGTGGAGGATCACATCGGCTACGACCTGCACCACCAAAAACCAAACAGGAACTACGCCCCGTTCTTCAGCCACTGGGACAGACTGTTTGGGACCGAGGAGAAGCTCACGAGGAAAGAGTGAGAGGGAGGACGAGTGAGACAGGGGACGAGTGAGAGGGAGGACGAGTGAGAGGGGGGGCGAGTGAGAGGGAGAACGAGTGAGAGGGGGGACGAGTGAGAGGGGGGACGAGTGAGAGGGGGGACGAGTGAGAGGGAGGACGAGTGAGAGGGGGGACGAGTGAGAGTGGGGACGAGTGAGAGGGGGGACGAGTGAGAGGGGGGATGAGTGAGAGTGGGGACGAGTGAGAGGGAGGACGAGTGAGAGGGGGGACGAGTGAGAGGGAGGACGAGTGAGGAGGGGGACGAAAACGCCGGCGCTAAGGCCTCGAATCTGAGCTACTAGAAGTTGTGGTGAGTTGTCTTGTTTCAAGGGGGCTGTCTCGCTTGGGGGAAAAGAAAAAAAAAAAAAAAAAAAAAGGGGAAACTAAGATACTGAAACACTAATACTAACACTTTAAATTGAAAACCTTGCCATTACTTGCTGTGCCCTGGTGTGACCTCCACTCTGGTATGTAGCTGTTATTGTGAGCGCTGGCTGGGATTGAAGGCTCACCGTTTGGTTCAATTCTGTCATTCTGAAGGTAGAAGACGTCGGACGACATTTATTCTAATAAATTTAGTCCTTGATGCGCCTCGCATGAATGAGGACTTGTCAATAGGAGGGTTGAGCAAAGCCTACTGTATTCCTAAATTGTGTGTTCTGGGCTGAAATTGTCGCAGTAACGTGGGTTTTTATGAATACAGAGAGGAGACGAAAATAACGTCTAGTAAAAAATTCACCCTACGGACGCGTAGAGGTTGGTATTCAGCGCGCTGACCATTTTAGAGAAAATGGGAAAGAACCAATCCAGGAGCGAGGCTCAGCGGACCCCAGAGTCTGCAGTCACTGCAGCCATGCGCAGCAAGTATGGTCAAGGTTGTCTTCATTATTTGCATATTTGGTCAAAAGAACATGGGTTTCCTGAGAGTGGGTCTTTTAGCTTGAACCAACTGAACAAACTTAAAGCAAGTCTTGAAAAGGAAAGAGAGAAACTAATGCAGGCTAAGAGGGTTCCTACTGCAAAATTACGAATGATAAATGATCAGGAGAAATGTCTGAGTGTGTGGATGAGGCAGAAAGGCGTGATCGTAAGAAAATGTGCAAACAGGCAGCACATGCCAACGCTGAGATAAAGAATGAATGTGAGAAAGGGAGTAAATGGGAAGGTCCCAAGTGGGAAAACAAGAATATGTGTGAGAGTAAGACGGGGCCGGATGGTCCGTCAATTTATTCACCCAGAAATCCTTTTACTCAAACATATACACCTGCAAACAACACTGGATCCAGCACACTCACACAAGTACACAATGTTAAAGAACGAGTTACTGCTGTTGGTTCTCGTCTCTATCCAGATCTGAGCGCCCTTTCTGCTGTGCACATCGACCCTGACCTCGACCTCTGCCCGCCTGTCAGCCGAGCCCAGCAGCCTAAATCAGAAGATGACGAGGAAGACGCACCACCACCACCACCTAAAGCTAAACCCAGACTGACCAGGACGACACCAGTGGCTCTGCGCAGCACCGCAAAAACAGCCGGCACATCCAGCACATTTCCTATGGTGGAGGCTGTCGGTCCGGATGGTCCTGTGTTTGTGTATCGACCTTGGGGCACGGACGAGGTGGAAAATAACGCACGTACCCTGCCCGATCCTGCAATGAGTGGAACCAGATTTGCAACTGAGTTTCGTGCCTTTTATGAGGAGTTCCGTCCATCTGGACGAAAATGCAGAAAGATATAAAAATCAACAGAGAAGTTGTCTTGAATCAAAGGTCTGATTTATTGAATCAATTGTGCACAATTGTCAAAGATCTGTGTCCCTAACGGTGTCGTCTCACCCTCAGCTGACAAATGTAAATAATACAGAGTATTTATACCACCAAAACAATCTTGCCAGTTTGGTCTAATCGAAGCGGCTTTGACGCCAGACACAAAAGACATAACAACATAACAGATAGTATTATGAAGGTTAGGTCAGAATGATCCATAATAATACAAATAAAGATTTATGCTAAAGAAAGACATAACAGTGTTTAATACAAATATGTGACCAGAGCGACAGACGACACGAAGATAAACACTGACATTATGTGAAGAATCGTTAGAACGAAACAGCGAAAACAAACGGAACAACATCATTATATGTAAAAGTACACAAAGTACACACACGGGAGCAAAAAATACTCAAGTATCACATGAAAAAATCTACTAAAAGTGCCTGTTTTAAAGAGTAAAAAGTAAAAGTATTTCTCACAGATTTTGAGTCTTATAAAACTTCAAATGTGGTGATTTTGATAAAGATTTGAGCTGAATTTTGTTCAACAGAAACAAATGAATCAGTCGTTTTTTTCTGTTTTTATTCGTTTATTTTTGTTTTGTTTAAATTCTACGTGTTAAAAATAAACCCTCAGCAGGTCTCACACAATAAGAAAAATACTTTTACTTTTCAGTCCTGTTCAAAAATGTAGTGGAAGTACAGATACTGCTCTCAGATGTACTCAAGTAAAAGTAAAAGTACACACTGTAAACTATACTCGAGTATAAATTTGAGGTGTGTGTACTTTACTGCTTTGTTCGTGTATAAACAGATGATTGGCTGATTCTCTGTTTATTTGACGTTTGTGAATTATAAAATATAGAACATTTTCACAAGAATTTTCTCTGAAAAGTCACAAACGCTGAATGAGTCACAGTCTCATCTCATTGAATTTATTTATTTATTCATTTATTTTGAGCTCATGTATCAGGTTCACTTAAACACATTTAAGCTGAAAAAGGAGCAGGAAGAAGAAAACGTATTAAATCCCAGCCCTGTCTTCCATTAGGACATTAAATGTTTAGTTTAAGTGGACGAGGCTCCAGAGACGGCACCTGCTCAAGAACATTTCTCTAAAAATTAAATAAATAAAAGTCTGAAAGCTCAGGTTTAATCAGCTCTGTGGATCTAACGACCACAAAACCAAAACTTTAATTTAAAATCTATTTCTGAAACTTTATAACCTGCTAAATTATTAAAACATTTAGCAGAATCTTGTGTTTTAAATGTTTTTTTGGACTGAAAACCACCATGTTATAAACATGAGTTCGCACGGAGCCGTTTAGCCTCTGAACTCTTGGTATTTGAGTTTTTGGTCTATGGAGCGGACTGTCCCATGTCAGAGTCAGGACAGGACTGTGTTTTGTGTGCGTCATGTTTAATGTGCTGAAAAAGTTTAAAATGTTATAGTAAAAAAAAGCACAAATGGGCAGCGTTTTGATGGAGTGTGGAGAGTTTCAGCTTTAGTCAAACGACGCTGTATGTTCACGTAAAAAGACACGGACATTTCTGTTTGTATAAATAAAAACGTACCATCAGCACGTCCTGAGTGACCCTGTCCAGCTCGTACAGGAAGTTCGCTGACGACAGCGGTTGCTGAGAATGAAACACATGTCAGTTTGTTCTGCTCTGCCACGTCAGCTGATTCAGTGTTACCTACACTTTGCGTGGACTGGTTTGGAGGCGGAGCTTTTCGCTTCAAAAGTGCGTCAGAAATGGCCTCAAAGGGGAGCGTGTCGTCCGGCTGCACAGTAAACAGCGGACTGTCCCAGCGATTTCTGGAGTCGGGCTCTTCAAATCTCAGGATCAAAGCATCAAATCTATAAACAAAACAAGAAACAAACTTATGCAACATGAGCCCGGGGCCTCTGGGTGTTTCAGATGTTTCTCCTCACATGTCTTGGTTATAACGCTCGTAAACGTCTCTTTGGGAGTTCCATTTGGAGCTGAGTTCAGGCGACGTCAAACAGTAAACCTTCAACAGAGAATGAACGTCAGCGGAATAAAAGACACAAGTCTGTAACATGCACTTTATATGAAGGGACACGGCGAAACTGCAGCCGCCGCGTTACATTAAAAATCTGTCCCCTCTCTGTCCCCTCTGTGTCCCCTCTGTGTCCTCTGTCCTCTCTCTGTCTCTGCGTCTGTCAGACTCATTTTGGTTAACATTAACCCAGTCAAACAGCTCTTGAACTCAGGTGAGACGCTATCAGGCTAAGCTAAAGTCCTCAGACATCGAGGCGACCCAGGTTGGTAAACACAAGACTAACAGTGTAGCAACAACCTGACCTGTTAGAGACTCTTAAAATATGCTAATGTAGCCCATGTGGTCTTTGTTTGTTTTATTTCACCAAAATCTTGTTTTGTTTACTATTGAAATTGTACTTTAAGTTTATTGAGCTGTTTTGTCGGAGGCTTTTATTTTGGCGGTGCCTGCATTTCCCGCGGGGCCGCGCGGCTCCCCTCAGTTGCTGCAAGGAGAGCAGAGGGGAGGTAAGGAGTGGACTTGTTCCCGTGTCTACAGTTAAAATAGTTCATAGAAAGTTCGTGACAGTACCGTTTGTGTTTTGTTCCTGATTTGTAAGGCCTTCGCCATTATTCCTGTTATAAAGGTCTGTGTGAACAGTGTTTTATATGTAAATACAGCACTTAGGAGAAGTAAGGCTAGCGAGTGAATTTGGGTTAGCAAGTGCGATCTCACATGTGTCTGATACTTTGTCTTTCTGTAGACGTGCGGGATTGGCAGACCTGGACTGTGCTGTATTTTGATTTTTATTTGTTTCACACAGGTATGTGAATGTTATTTTTGTATGTCAACTTACAATGTAATTTAATTGTTATAAGCTTCAATTTGTAATTAGTTAATTATAAAAAAAATGTTCAGTTGCTGCAAGGAGAGCAGAGGGGAGACGTGCGGGATTGGCAGACCTGGACTGTGCTGTATTTTGATTTTTATTTGTTTCACAGAGAGAGAGAGATAATAAATCCTCCCCTGAATGGCCGACCCCTGTGTGTGGCTCAGTTTGTCTGTACAACACAACGCAGAAGGTGTTAGCCGGACAGCCTAAACCGCCCGGCTACACTAACCATTTTCTGTCTGTACTTCACCACAGCTACAACATTCATTCTTTGGGGGGAGATTTTAATACTATATATATACTTATATACTACAACAGAGCAAAGCCGTTGTGGTGGACATTGCAGTACCAAGTGAGAAATACCAGAGGCTCAAAGAATAACTGGAGAAGTTGTTGGTATTTACTGTCCGTTACCATTGTTGGTATTAATAACTTTCCTTACCATTGTTGGCACCTTATCCAATATGATGTAACACATAAGTTGCATGAGTTTAACTCATAGTCCCCAATGTAATCATGTAATACAATCATGAAAAGGAAGTAAAGTATGCTAAAATTAAGAAATAATAGCAGAGGGGGTGGGATTAAATAAGTTTTCTTCTTCCCACTCCTTTTTGGGCAATCGGAGATACTCTTTTTTTGGTGTGTGTTTTGCTGTCTGTTTTTGTTTATTTTTCCTTGTCTCTTGTATCATGTTGATTGACATCGATTGTGGCTGCCCAGGCTATGCAAGAGAAAAGATGTCTATTTGCCCAAGACAAATAATAAAAAAAAAAAAAAAAAAAAGAAGGCCTGGAAGGTGACAGCATCAATGGTGTCCGTGGTCATCGGAGCACTCGGGTCACGTCAATAACCAACAAGTTTATGATTTTGTATTTTTGTATTTTTTATTGCCAATTTTAATTAGAACAATTTGTAGAGAAGATGGGATCACACTTGACTAGCTACCACCTACTAGCTACTCCTGGACGAATGGGGGATTACAGCGGCTCACTTTACTTCAATAACAGTGTAATAAACATATTACCCTGCTATTCCTGTGCTGTAAAGTGGCCTGTGTAATCAAATATGGTTGTGTCTGAACCTTCTTCTCATCTTCTTAAATACTCACTCATTATATTTTCCTGAGTTCTTAAGTTTCTTTCAGCTGAAGGAAACGTAAGAACCCGAAGGAAACCTAAGAACTCAGGTTCTTAAGTTTCTTTCAGATGAACCATTTTAATTAGAACAATTAAAATTGTTCATCTGAAGTTTAATTAAGTTTCCTTCAGATGTAGGAAACTTAAGAACCCGAAGGAAACCTAAGAACTCAGGTTCTTAAGTTTCTTTCAGATGAACCATTTTAATTAGAACAATTAAAATTGTTCATCTGAAGTTTAATTAAGTTTCCTTCAGATGTAGGAAACTTAAGAACCTGAAGGAAACGTAAGAACCTGAAGGAAACCTAAGAACTCAGGTTCTTAAGTTTCTTTCAGATGAAGGATTTTATATTCTTTTACTCTATGTGGAAACTGTCTCTAAAGGCTAAGATGTTTTAGTCGGTGAAGAATCGGCATCAGCTCGTTTTCAGGAGCACGTTCACCGATCACTGTTGGGCCCCTATATGCCAAACAGAGATTAACCTTATTTTTTCTGCGTTTAAACAGTTGTTTCCACCACGATGTCTTTGGTGGTGGCTCTTCTCCACCTTCTGACCTATTGTTGTGTGGAAAGCAGACATTTTCCCTACACATTTTCTCGCACTGATGTTTTAAGATGTGGCAGCACATGTCTTCAGGAGCTTGGTCCTCCTGTGCTCTTTGGGCCCCAGTTGCCTCTGGATGAAACTTATTCTTTTTAAATCTAAACACTCGTCTCCACCATGTTGTTGGTCGACGTTTTTCACCCTGTGACTGATTGCAGGTTTCAGTCATTTTTGCGGATGGTTTACTTTTAATTTTGAGCCACGATCCAATTTTCGTCTTTTGAGTCGGAGGTTCACAATGTATTATAAATTTATCTTTTGCCTCACTCTCTGTGGGATAAGTATGCGAGGGGCTTGGGATCATTTCGTCTTCATCTGGACTTTCTAACGTCTCCTCAAACAAACTGATGTCGCAACTAGAACCTTGAATGTCGGTTTTTAGTGGAAGAGGCTCAATAGGTGTTGTAGGTAGAGCGACATGTCCTTGTGTTTCTTGTGTTGTGTGAGCACGTGAGAAAGTATAATCTAAATGCTTCGTTTTCCTCTGTGCTTTCTTAGGGCGGTCAGATGAAACAGAGCTAAGTCCTTCTTCTTCGTGGATGTCAGTCGTCATAAACAATTGATCTTCAAGGTCCAAATTGAAAAACCCATTGACGACCTTGACAGGTTGCATGTTTTCCTCGTTGTCCATTGGAGTCTCTAGAATACCCTGGTTGAAACACTTTGTGTTGTCTATGTGCTCCAGTGTTTGGGTGGGTCTTATTGCTTCCTCCTCATCTCGGAGCGGCTCTGGTACATGTTGTGGGACGTGTGGACTGGGCTGTTCAGGAGGGCTCAAATCAGACACAGTGGTGGACCCTTTAAGAGCTAAGGCCATGAGGCCACGAGCGTTCTCACTGTATTCACTGTCATCACCGATCAGATGTTCCATCGTCACAAAGGGGTGATGGAGTGCCTCCTTGGGAGTGATTCTCATCTCATCGTCCAGGTCCAGAAGTCTCTTTATGAAATCAGCAAAGGCCAATCTGTCTCTGTGCTCTGGGTCTCCCGTTCTTGTATGAGACCCCTGAAAAACACTGTCTAAAGAGCTGAATTTTCCAGCTAGACCACCTGGGACCTTGGGCATGTCTTCTCTCTGACTGCCATAGTACTCATCTAAGGTTTTAAGTCTCCACTGTGTGAAGTCACCAGAAGGGCTTACAAAGTAATCTAAAGACAGATGTGCTTTTTGGAGCACTTTTTCGCTTGGAAGTCCTACCAGTTCGACGATGGTCCTGAGATTGTCGTAGGCTGAGTGTACACTGAAAAGACGGGATCCTGTGAAACACTCTGCCAGAGTGCAGCCTAGAGACCACATGTCCACAGCCTCAGTGACTTTGCAGCCTAGAGTGGCCTCTGGAGCTCGGTATGGAAAAGGCTGCCATATGTCCTCACCGTGCATCGTGTCTGCATAACCAGCAAGGCCAAAGTCAATGAGTTTGACTTTAAAAGGCTGCTTACTGTGGTTCACCAGCATGATGTTGTCTGGCTTTAGGTCTGCATGAATGATCCCAGCCGTCTTGAGACCGTCAAAGGCCACCAGGAGCTGCTGTACCACTGGACGGAGCTCACACAAAGACAATACCTTTCTTCTCATGTTCACAAAGTCGAGCAGGCTCCTGTCTAATGTTTCAAATACCATGCATTCGGAGTCCTGTTCCACAAAGTATTCAATGAACCTGACAATATTGTACTTGTCTGGTTGTAAGAGGCGCAAATCCTCCAAGATCTGAACTTCGTCTTCGAGAAAGCCATCGTCGTTCTTCAGGGTTTTAACTGCCACGACCTTTAAAGTTTGAGGGTGAAAGCATCTAGTGACTGCACCATAAGTCCCTTCCCCAAGTACATCCAAGACGATGTACTCCCCTAACTTCAACGGGGTTTGATCTGGTCTGGAGGAATATCCTGAAGCCATTTCAGTATGTATTTAGGTTGGTCAAAAAATTAGATATCTAAGCAACAGAAGAGCAATACACGAACAATACACGAGCAATACAAGAGCAATACAAGAGCAATACAAGAGCACTTGAAAATTGAATTGAATTGAAAAATTGAATTGACTTTGTTGTGACTGTTGAGTTTGATCTAACAAGTACTACAAATCGATTGCTTTGTGTCAAAGAATCACTTCGTGTCAAAGAATCGCTTTGTCAAAGGATTTCTTTGTCACGGTTGCCATGGTGACGAGAACTGTTACTGGTTGCTAGGTGAGTGTCCTAGAGCTGGTCACATGACTTCATGACAACATTATAGAATGCCTCATTTAAATGTGAGCTGGAGAACAGTCAGGATTCTATGGTAGAATTTGCTGTTTAAAGTGACTGTACCTAGTTTTCATATAATTGAGCTAAATCTGTCTTGCTCATTACAGATATATTGTAAACCACAACATCACAAGGGGAGACTGAGCATTTTGAGCATTGGATATGTAGACAGACTAATAAACCAGTTTTTTTTTTTGTTTTTTTTATTTTTTTTATGAAGTAACAACATTATAACATGGCTTAAAGCTCACAAGAATAGAATCAATTTTGTGTAGTACAGGATCTTTTTTTTTTCTTATTTTATTTTGAAGAACACCCAGTGACATAGAAACACATACAATATTTACAGCTTATTATTTACAGAGAAAGTTGTGTTGATGTGTAAAAGTGTTGGGGGGGGGGGGGGTATCTGCATTATTCTGTCTTGGTTTTCTTTGTAAATATGTGTGTGTGTGTGTGTGTGTGTGTGTGTGTGTGTGAGTGTGTGTGAGTGTGTGTGCGGAGATAAAGTAATACTAATAATAATAATAAAAGTAAAGATAACGATAACAGGTTTTATTATTGCTGTCATACTCAGTGTGGGTCAATATTGCTCTATGTTAGTTTTGTGGTCCTAATGGTGGTATTGGTTATTTAGATTTAAATGTAAAATGTGTGTGTGTGTGTGTCCTGTACAATGCATTAAAAGAGGCGAGGTTTTGGTGAGACTCACTCAAGGGGCAGTACCCCCTAGCAACGCCCCTAGCAACGCGCCCATTCCTTGCTAACCCTAATCTTTTTATGTATTTGTTGTCAATTATTATTATTAATAATACTTCCGGTGTCATGGCGACAGCATAGACGGTCACACGCGGCCTCCCTCCTCAAACTTAATCGTAAATCAGATTCTATTACTGATTTACGTCTAAACACCGGAGAGCGTGTTATAAAACGATGCACGAGGCTCGCGTCAAAGGATTTGATGCGTTTCTTCTTTATCCGGCCACTATTAAACTTCAGCGAGGGTATGACAGTCACCTTTTCACTGAGCCTGGGCAAGCCGAACAGTTCCTGGCTTCACTTGATAAAGATTGACCTGGGGAAGGGCTGAATGACTCTCCCTTGCACTGGATACGCGGCTGCCAGGGTAAGAGACTACGCTTAAACTGACTGTTCCAATCGGCCCAAACTATAGAGTTAGACTCACTGCAGACTCTATCCTGGTCAACCTTTCTTTAAATCATTATGGTTAGTTATGGACAAAATGACATCAGGATTTGGTCAGACGCAGAATGTGTAGAGGCAGCAGCAATTTTATGTTAAAATATTATGCTTAATTAGAAATCTCTGCTGCCTGTGTGGTTTGTTTGGTTTTCTGTCTAAATTAGTCTATCACAATTATAAATGGAGGGGGGAGGGGACTAAGCTTGGCCTTTGACAGCTGGTATAAATATTTGGGTGGGTTTGATGCGGCATGGGTCTGTTATTATTTACTTATTTGGGTTAGTGGGTTTCTGGTCTGTATGAGGGTTTTTTTTCTCTGTGGGGTGGGAGGTATGGAGGTCCTGGTTTATATTATTTATCTATTTCTTCTGTACAAAGACTATGGTATGAAAGACTCCACTTCACATGGATAGAATTAATGTACTCTCTTTAAATGCCGTGGCCTGAATTCCCCTCCAAAATGCCAAAGCATTATAGATTTTTTGCATAGGAAAAATATTCACTTTGCATTTATTCAAGAAACCCATTATTTAGAAGCAGATGTAAACAGATTTCAGCATAAAATCTTTCATATTGTAAATGCATTCAATTCAATTCAATTCATTTATTTTTGTAACGCCCAAAATCACAACAACAGTTGTCTCGAAGGGCGTTCATGTTTTGGTTGATGGGGGAAACCGGAGTACCCGGAGGAAACCCATCCAGACACGAGGAGAAACATGAAAAACTCCACACAGAAAGGCCTGGGCGACCCAGGGATCAACCAAACCTTCTGCTGTGAGACATGAGCCACTCAGCCACTGTGATATACACACAAAAACACAACAACACACAAAAACACACAAAAACACAACAACACACAAAAACAAACAACACACAAAAACAAACAACACACAAAAACAAAACAACACACAAAACAAAATAACAGGAAAAATCAGACACAACAGGAAAAATCAGACACAACAGGAAAAATCAGACACAACAGGAAAAGGCGAGGGGGAGGAAGACCAGACGAGGAGGAGGAGGGCCAGGCGGGGAGGAGGAGAGGGTCCAGCTGTCATCGGGGCATCTGAAAGAGATACACTCCACAGGGGGAGTGGGACAGGGGACAACATGTGAATAGCATTGCTGATGAGAAAATAGGACAAAGTAGAGGATAGTGCTCAGGTTGCCATACTTCCCCCAGCTAGTTACTCCTACTGCAGCTTATCTTATCCCGGGTTTGTCCCTAACTCCCTCACTATGTAACCTGGTCTATACCGAAGAGGAAGGTTTTAAGCCTGGTCTTAAATACAGAGACTGTGGGGGCCTGTTTAACATCAGCAGGGAGTTGATTCCATAGCACAGGAGCTTGGTAACTGAATGCTCTCCCTCCCACTGTACTTTTGGACACTCTAGGAACCACTAAAAAAAGTGGCGATCTTAAATAGTCTTTATAACGAAACCTCAGAGCGTCCCACAGCGGCTGAAGCACAGAACCATCCGGAAAGAAGTCGATCCAAATGAGACGAGTCGAGAGGTCCATGGTACAAAAGGATGAAGTTTGTGAAAGAGAAGGAGAGTGTGAAAGAGAAGGAGAGTGTGAAAGAGAAGGAGAGTGTGAAAGAGAAGGAGAGTGTGAAAGAGAAGGAGAGTGTGAAAGAGAAGGAGAGTGTGAAAGAGAAGGAGAGTGTGAAAGAGAAGGAGTGTGTGAAAGAGAAGGAGAGTGTGAAAGAGAAGGAGTGTGTGAAGGAGAAGGAGAGTGTGAAAGAGAAGGAGAGTGTGAAAGAGAAGGAGAGTGTGAAAGAGAAGGAGTGTGTGAAAGAGAAGGAGAGTGTGAAGGAGTGTGTGAAAGAGAAGGAGAGTGTGAAAGAGAAGGAGTGTGTGAAAGAGAAGGAGAGTGTGAAAGAGAAGGAGAGTGTGAAAGAGAAGGAGTGTGTGAAAGAGAAGGAGAGTGTGAAAGAGAAGGAGAGTGTGAAAGAGAAGGAGAGTGTGAAAGAGAAGGAGTGTGTGAAAGAGGAGTGTGAAAGAGAAGGAGTGTGTGAAAGAGAAGGAGAGTGTGAAAGAGAAGGAGTGTGTGAAAGAGAAGGAGAGTGTGAAAGAGAAGGAGAGTGTGAAAGAGAAGGAGTGTGTGAAAGAGGAGTGTGAAAGAGAAGGAGTGTGTGAAAGAGAAGGAGAGTGTGAAAGAGAAGGAGAGTGTGAAAGAGAAGGAGAGTGTGAAAGAGAAGGAGAGTGTGAAAGAAGTTGGAGCTGAAGTTGAAGCTGAAGCTGAAGCTGAAGCTGAAGTTGAAGCTGAAGTTGGAACTGAAGCTGAAGCTGAAGCTGAAGTTGAAGCTGAAGCTGAAGCTGAAGTTGAAGCTGAAGCTGACTCTGACCTGTGTGCGCTGGTTCTGCTGCTCCTGTTTTGTATTTCAAACCGATCGAGTTCACACAACCGAATTATTTATACGCCCGGCTGCAGGTAACAGATTTCAACAGGAGCAGGTGACGCGTTTCGTCCAGTTCATCCTGATGTTTAAACTCCTTTAACATGTTTATCTTTTATTTAAACTTTAATATAAGTTTATAAAACGTCTGTCATTGGGGCCACAGCTTTACTGTTTTCGCTACAGAATGTTGAATAAGGAAATCGATTCATAAACTCGTGCAAATAGAAACTAATTTATGCAACAAATCTTTAAAACTGTAAAAATGATCCTAGTGTTTCATAATTAGGACAGGGCAGTTTAATAATGTGTCAGGGACAGACGCAAAGAGACTCAGTTTGCACAAAACAGAATCTCTGAAATGTAGTATGCCATAAATAGAATACTGGAGGAATATTTGGGAATGGTCTCAGAGTTAGAAACGCGGATCCGCTCATTGGAGGCTCTGACCCCGAGTTACAGTCAGGTAGCAGCAGTAGGGACCGCGGACCGCAGTAGCTTTAGCGTAACTAGTGAGACTAGCCCCCCAGCGCAACCCGTGCAGCCGGGATCAGACCAGGACAGGTTTGTGACGGTTAGAAGAAAGCGTAGGACAGGCCAGGGACACAGGGTTGAGAGTAGAGAGCTCCCCGTCCAGAACAGGTTTGCTCCCCTGAACTGGACCCGGGACACTTTAGTCATAGGGAGCTCCATAGTCAGGGACGTGGAACTGCCTGCAGCTTCCACGCGGTGTTACCCTGGAGCCAGACTGGGTGACATCGAGGGGAATCTTAGGCTTTTAAAGAAAAGTAAGAATAGGTACCGCCGGATCGTTATACACGCGGGGGGTAACGATACTCGGCGCGGTCAGTCAGAGGTGGTTAAGTTACAGATAGCTGCAGTCTGTCAATTGGCTAAGTCGATGTCGGAGTCCGTGTACTTCTCTGGCCCCTCCCAACCTACACCAACTGTGAAATGTACAGCCGCTTTTCAGCAGTCAACCAGTGGTTGACCAACTGGTGCCCGCAGAATGGTGTCGTCTTCATAGATAATTGGAGGGCATTTGAGGGGAAGCCTAGGCTTATACGTAGAGACGGCATCCATCCCACGCAGGCTGGCTCCGCCCTGTTAGCTCAGAATATGATTGCTAGTCTAGATTGACCAGGTAAGACTAGCACGCAGAATAGCTCAGGGAAGCACAGTGATAGTGACGTTAGGGAGCAGTTTAGACCAGTGAAGCACAACTCAGTCAGAGGGAACAGCTCCAAACAGACAGAGACTGTGTGTGCCCCACGTGCCCCACGTACAAAAAGCACAAATAAAACACCCCTAAACTCTGACAAGGAAGCTGTCAGATCTCATAACTTAACAAAAATAAATAAATGTGCCGCAAATAAACAAAATGATAAGTGTGTAAAATGTGGACTGCTAAACATCAGGTCTCTTTCCTCCAAATCTCTTTTAATAAATGAACTAATTGGCGACCTTAATATTGATCTGTTAGCCCTAACTGAAACATGGCTTCGGGAAAATGACTATGTTAGACTAAATGAATCTACACCATCAAGTCACATGAACTTTCAGAGTGCCCGGAGCACAGGTGGAGGTGGTGGTGTGGCCCTCATCTCTCATTCTAGTCTAATTCTCAGCCCCAAACCCAACTATACTTACCTCTCCTTTGAAAGCCTCACACTCTCCATTACGTGCCCCAATTGGAAAAAGCTGTTATATTTATAATAATTTATCGACCTCCTGGTCCATATGCCGACTTCCTGACAGAGTTTTCTGATTTCATCTCAAGTTTAGTCTTGAACTGGGAAAGGATTGTTATAGTTGGAGATTTCAACATACATGTAGATAACGGCAGTGATTGCCTCAGTGATGCTTTTGGCTCCTGGATGGGATCGGTTTCACCCAGAGTGTGAATAAGCCGACTCACTGTCACAATCACACTCTAGATCTCGTTCTAACCTACGGTATTGAGATTAATGATCTAATTGTCCTTCCTCAAAACCCTATACTCTCTGACCATTTCTTAATTACCTTTCAATTTATACTAAAAGACTATCCAGCCCCACAGAAAAAAACTATAATGAAAAGAACATTATCAGATAAATCGGTTACAGAGTTTAAAGAAATTATTGAGCCATTACTGAAAGATATGTCATGTGACAATGAAAATAATTTTAATCCAATTGTCACTGATCAATTGTTTGACAGAACAATGCTCACCTTAAAATCTGCTCTCGATGTTGTAGCTCCGCTAAAACAGAAAAGCATTAAACCAAGACCTCCGGCTCCATGGTACACGTTACAGCTCAGGACACTCAAACAACATGTAAGACGCACAGAGAAGCTTTGGCGCCGCTCGCGCTCTGAGCAGTCTCTGAAGGCATGGAAGCTCTGCCTGCTCACTTATAAGGCCGCTCTGCGGAAAGCCCGAACTAGATACTATTCAAATCTAATAGAAGTAAACAAAAATAACCCCAGATTTCTGTTCAGCACTGTAGCCAGGCTGACAAACTCCCACACTGCTAATGAGTCTCTTATCCCCTCCAACATTAGTTGTGATGACTTTCTTCACTTCTTTGATTACAAAATTACAACCATTAGAGACAAAATCAACAAAGCTACTCCAAAAATCAGCTCTGAGCAAATCCAGTCTGTAATGTCCCACATGGATCCTCTAATAATATTAGATAAATTTACTCCTGTTGATGAGGTGGAGATTACCTCAGTCATCATGTCGTCAAAACCATCAACCTGTTTGCTCGACCCTATTCCAATCAGACTCCTCAAAGAAGCCCTCCCCCTAATAATAGATTCCATCATAACATAATAAATATGTCGTTAGAAAATGGCTACATTCCTCAGTCCTTTAAGTTTGCTGTGATTAAACCCCTTTTGAAAAAACCTAACCTAAATCCTGATGAACTAGTCAACTATAGACCTATCTCTAATCTTCCCTTCCTCTCAAAAATTCTAGAACGAGTTGTGGTGAAACAGCTCTGCCGCCACCTGCAGGACAATAATATATTTGAAAAATTTCAATCTGGATTCAGAGCTCACCACAGCACAGAGACTGCACTGCTTAAAGTAACAAATGATTTACTACTAGCTGCTGATAACGGGCTGGCTTCAGTCCTGGTCCTACTGGACCTCAGTGCAGCGTTTGACACCATTGATCACAACATTCTACTGCAGAGGTTAGAATGTGACATTGGAATCAGAGGGACCGCCCTCAAATGGTTTAAATCCTATCTATCAGATAGGTACCAGTTTGTTAGTATAAACCAGAGCACCTCTCCCTGTTCTAAAGTAGCCTGTGGTGTTCCACAAGGATCTGTGCTTGGTCCAATCCTATTTACTCTGTATATGTTGCCATTGGGGAACATTATCAGAAAACATGGCATTAATTTTCACTGCTACGCTGATGACACTCAGCTGTACTTATCAATGAAACCAAATCAGACTGATCAAATAGATAAACTCAGTGCCTGTGTGAAGGACATCAAAACCTGGATGACCTTGAATTACCTGCTCTTAAATCCTGAAAAAACAGAGGTCATTGTCGTTGGTCCCAAAGGTCAAAGAGATTCTCTGTCAGACCAGATAATCTCACTCGACAATGTGAGTTTAGCTTCTAGCCCTACTGTAAAAAATCTTGGAGTCCAATTTGATCAAAATCTCTCATTCACAGCCCATGTAAACCTAGCTTGTAAAACCGCATACTTTCACCTGCGAAATATAACTAAAATTAGAAATATTTTACCTAAAAACGATACTGAAAAACTCATCCATGCATTTGTTACTTCCAGACTTGATTACTGTAATTCTCTGCTCGCCGCCTGCCCCAAAAGTACTATAAAGTACTATAAAGTACTATAAAGTACTATAAAGTACTATAAAGTACTATAAAGTACTATAAGGAGCCTCCAGTTGGTCCAAAATGCAGCGGCCAGAGTCCTAACAGGAACTAAAAGAAGAGACCACATCAGTCCTGTACTAAAATATCTGCACTGGCTTCCTGTCGAGCTTAGAATCAAATTCAAAGTCGTCCTCCTGACATACAAAGCCCTAAACGGTTTGGCCCCATCCTATCTGCAAGATGCTATTGTCCCGTACCAGCCAAACAGAGCACTCCGCTCTCAGAATGCAGGACTATTAGTGGTTCCTAGAGTGTCCAAAAGTACAGTGGGAGGGAGAGCATTCAGTTACCAAGCTCCTGTGCTATGGAATCAACTCCCTGCTGATGTTAAACAGGCCCCCACAGTCTCTGTATTTAAGACCAGGCTTAAAACCTTCCTCTTCGGTATAGACCAGGTTACATAGTGAGGGAGTTAGGGACAAACCCGGGATAAGACAGGCTGCAGTAGGAGTAACTAGCTGGGGGAAGTATGGCAACCTGAGCACTATCCTCTGCTTTGTCCTATTTTCTCATCAGCAATGCTATTCACATGTTGTCCCCTGTCCCACTCCCCCTGTGGAGTGTATCTCTTTCAGATGCCCCGATGACAGCTGGACCCTCTCCTCCTCCTCGCCTGGCCCTCCTCCTCCTCGTCTGGTCTTCCTCCCCCTCGCCTTTTCATGTTGTGTCTGATTTTTCCTGTTGTGTCTGATTTTTCCTGTTGTTTTGTTTTTTGTGTCTTGGCAGCACGGTGACTGAGTGGCATCACTCATGTCTCACAGCAGAAGGTTTGGTTGATCCCCGGGTCACCAGGCCTTTCTGTGTGGAGTTTTTCATGTTTCTCCTCGTGTCTGGATGGGTTTCCTCCGGGTACTCCGGTTTCCCCCATCAACCAAAACATGAACGCCCTTCGAGACAACTGTTGTTGTGATTTTGGGCGTTACAAAAATAAATGAATTGAATTGAATTGAATGCATTTACAATATGAAAGATTTTATGCTGAAATCTGTTTACATCTGCTTCTAAATAATGGGTTTCTTGAATAAATGCAAAGTGAATATTTTTCCTATGCAAAAAATCTATAATGCTTTGGCATTTTGGAGGGGAATTCAGGCCACGGCATTTAAAGAGAGTACATTAATTCTATCCATGTGAAGTGGAGTCTTTCATACCATAGTCTTTGTACAGAAGAAATAGATAAATAATATAAACCAGGACCTCCATACCTCCCACCCCACAGAGAAAAAAAACCCTCATACAGACCAGAAACCCACTAACCCAAATAAGTAAATAATAACAGACCCATGCCGCATCAAACCCACCCAAATATTTATACCAGCTGTCAAAGGCCAAGCTTAGTCCCCTCCCCCCTCCATTTATAATTGTGATAGACTAATTTAGACAGAAAACCAAACAAACCACACAGGCAGCAGAGATTTCTAATTAAGCATAATATTTTAACATAAAATTGCTGCTGCCTCTACACATTCTGCGTCTGACCAAATCCTGATGTCATTTTGTCCATAACTAACCATAATGATTTAAAGAAAGGTTGACCAGGATAGAGTCTGCAGTGAGTCTAACTCTATAGTTTGGGCCGATTGGAACAGTCAGTTTAAGCGTAGTCTCTTACCCTGGCAGCCGCGTATCCAGTGCAAGGGAGAGTCATTCAGCCCTTCCCCAGGTCAATCTTTATCAAGTGAAGCCAGGAACTGTTCGGCTTGCCCAGGCTCAGTGAAAAGGTGACTGTCATACCCTCGCTGAAGTTTAATAGTGGCCGGATAAAGAAGAAACGCATCAAATCCTTTGACGCGAGCCTCGTGCATCGTTTTATAACACGCTCTCCGGTGTTTAGACGTAAATCAGTAATAGAATCTGATTTACGATTAAGTTTGAGGAGGGAGGCCGCGTGTGACCGTCTATGCTGTCGCCATGACACCGGAAGTATTATTAATAATAATAATTGACAACAAATACATAAAAAGATTAGGGTTAGCAAGGAATGGGCGCGTTGCTAGGGGCGTTGCTAGGGGGTACTGCCCCTTGAGTGAGTCTCACCAAAACCTCGCCTCTTTTAATGCATTGTACAGGACACACACACACACACATTTTACATTTAAATCTAAATAACCAATACCACCATTAGGACCACAAAACTAACATAGAGCAATATTGACCCACACTGAGTATGACAGCAATAATAAAACCTGTTATCGTTATCTTTACTTTTATTATTATTATTAGTATTACTTTATCTCCGCACACACACTCACACACACTCACACACACACACACACACACACACACACACATATTTACAAAGAAAACCAAGACAGAATAATGCATATACCCCCCCCCCCCCCAACACTTTTACACATCAACACAACTTTCTCTGTAAATAATAAGCTGTAAATATTGTATGTGTTTCTATGTCACTGGGTGTTCTTCAAAATAAAATAAGAAAAAAAAAAGATCCTGTACTACACAAAATTGATTCTATTCTTGTGAGCTTTAAGCCATGTTATAATGTTGTTACTTCATAAAAAAAATAAAAAAAACAAAAAAAAAACTGGTTTATTAGTCTGTCTACATATCCAATGCTCAAAATGCTCAGTCTCCCCTTGTGATGTTGTGGTTTACAATATATCTGTAATGAGCAAGACAGATTTAGCTCAATTATATGAAAACTAGGTACAGTCACTTTAAACAGCAAATTCTACCATAGAATCCTGACTGTTCTCCAGCTCACATTTAAATGAGGCATTCTATAATGTTGTCATGAAGTCATGTGACCAGCTCTAGGACACTCACCTAGCAACCAGTAACAGTTCTCGTCACCATGGCAACCGTGACAAAGAAATCCTTTGACAAAGCGATTCTTTGACACGAAGTGATTCTTTGACACAAAGCAATCGATTTGTAGTACTTGTTAGATCAAACTCAACAGTCACAACAAAGTCAATTCAATTTTTCAATTCAATTCAATTTTCAAGTGCTCTTGTATTGCTCTTGTATTGTTCGTGTATTGTTCGTGTATTGCTCTTCTGTTGCTTAGATATCTAATTTTTTGACCAACCTAAATACATACTGAAATGGCTTCAGGATATTCCTCCAGACCAGATCAAACCCCGTTGAAGTTAGGGGAGTACATCGTCTTGGATGTACTTGGGGAAGGGACTTATGGTGCAGTCACTAGATGCTTTCACCCTCAAACTTTAAAGGTCGTGGCAGTTAAAACCCTGAAGAACGACGATGGCTTTCTCGAAGACGAAGTTCAGATCTTGGAGGATTTGCGCCTCTTACAACCAGACAAGTACAATATTGTCAGGTTCATTGAATACTTTGTGGAACAGGACTCCGAATGCATGGTATTTGAAACATTAGACAGGAGCCTGCTCGACTTTGTGAACATGAGAAGAAAGGTATTGTCTTTGTGTGAGCTCCGTCCAGTGGCACAGCAGCTCCTGGTGGCCTTTGACGGTCTCAAGACGGCTGGGATCATTCATGCAGACCTAAAGCCAGACAACATCATGCTGGTGAACCACAGTAAGCAGCCTTTTAAAGTCAAACTCATTGACTTTGGCCTTGCTGGTTATGCAGACACGATGCACGGTGAGGACATATGGCAGCCTTTTCCATACCGAGCTCCAGAGGCCACTCTAGGCTGCAAAGTCACTGAGGCTGTGGACATGTGGTCTCTAGGCTGCACTCTGGCAGAGTGTTTCACAGGATCCCGTCTTTTCAGTGTACACTCAGCCTACGACAATCTCAGGACCATCGTCGAACTGGTAGGACTTCCAAGCGAAAAAGTGCTCCAAAAAGCACATCTGTCTTTAGATTACTTTGTAAGCCCTTCTGGTGACTTCACACAGTGGAGACTTAAAACCTTAGATGAGTACTATGGCAGTCAGAGAGAAGACATGCCCAAGGTCCCAGATGGTCTAGCTGGAAAATTCAGCTCTTTAGACAGTGTTTTTCAGGGGTCTCATACAAGAACGGGAGACCCAGAGCACAGAGACAGATTGGCCTTTGCTGATTTCATAAAGAGACTTCTGGACCTGGACGATGAGATGAGAATCACTCCCAAGGAGGCACTCCATCACCCCTTTGTGACGATGGAACATCTGATCGGTGATGACAGTGAATACAGTGAGAACGCTCGTGGCCTCATGGCCTTAGCTCTTAAAGGGTCCACCACTGTGTCTGATTTGAGCCCTCCTGAACAGCCCAGTCCACACGTCCCACAACATGTACCAGAGCCGCTCCGAGATGAGGAGGAAGCAATAAGACCCACCCAAACACTGGAGCACATAGACAACACAAAGTGTTTCAACCAGGGTATTCTAGAGACTCCAATGGACAACGAGGAAAACATGCAACCTGTCAAGTACGTCAATGGGTTTTTCAATTTGGACCTTGAAGATCAATTGTTTATGACGACTGACATCCACGAAGAAGAAGGACTTAGCTCTGTTTCATCTGACCGCCCTAAGAAAGCACAGAGGAAAACGGAGCATTTAGATTATACTTTCTCATGTGCTCACACAACACAAGAAACACAAGGACATGTCGCTCTACCTACAACACCTATTGAGCCTCTTCCACTAAAAACCGACATTCAAGGTTCTAGTTGCGACATCAGTTTGTTTGAGGAGACGTTAGAAAGTCCAGATGAAGACGAAATGATCCCAAGCCCCTCGCATACTTATCCCACAGAGAGTGAGGCAAAAGATAAATTTATAATACATTGTGAACCTCCGACTCAAAAGACGAAAATTGGATCGTGGCTCAAAATTAAAAGTAAACCATCCGCAAAAATGACTGAAACCTGCAATCAGTCACAGGGTGAAAAACGTCGACCAACAACATGGTGGAGACGAGTGTTTAGATTTAAAAAGAATAAGTTTCATCCAGAGGCAACTGGGGCCCAAAGAGCACAGGAGGACCAAGCTCCTGAAGACATGTGCTGCCACATCTTAAAACATCAGTGCGAGAAAATGTGTAGGGAAAATGTCTGCTTTCCACACAACAATAGGTCAGAAGGTGGAGAAGAGCCACCACCAAAGACATCGTGGTGGAAACAACTGTTTAAACGCAGAAAAAATAAGGTTAATCTCTGTTTGGCATATAGGGGCCCAACAGTGATCGGTGAACGTGCTCCTGAAAACGAGCTGATGCCGATTCTTCACCGACTAAAACATCTTAGCCTTTAGAGACAGTTTCCACATAGAGTAAAAGAATATAAAATCCTTCATCTGAAAGAAACTTAAGAACCTGAGTTCTTAAATTTCCTTCAGGTTCTTACGTTTCCTTCAGGTTCTTAAGTTTCCTACATCTGAAGGAAACTTAATTAAACTTCAGATGAACAATTTTAATTGTTCTAATTAAAATGGTTCATCTGAAAGAAACTTAAGAACCTGAGTTCTTAGGTTTCCTTCAGGTTCTTACGTTTCCTTCAGCTGAAAGAAACTTAAGAACTCAGGAAAATATAATGAGTGAGTATTTAAGAAGATGAGAAGAAGGTTCAGACACAACCATATTTGATTACACAGGCCACTTTACAGCACAGGAATAGCAGGGTAATATGTTTATTACACTGTTATTGAAGTAAAGTGAGCCGCTGTAATCCCCCATTCGTCCAGGAGTAGCTAGTAGGTGGTAGCTAGTCAAGTGTGATCCCATCTTCTCTACAAATTGTTCTAATTAAAATTGGCAATAAAAAATACAAAAATACAAAATCATAAACTTGTTGGTTATTGACGTGACCCGAGTGCTCCGATGACCACGGACACCATTGATGCTGTCACCTTCCAGGCCTTCTTTTTTTTTATTTTTTTTTTTATTATTTGTCTTGGGCAAATAGACATCTTTTCTCTTGCATAGCCTGGGCAGCCACAATCGATGTCAATCAACATGATACAAGAGACAAGGAAAAATAAACAAAAACAGACAGCAAAACACACACCAAAAAAAGAGTATCTCCGACTGCCCAAAAAGGAGTGGGAAGAAGAAAACTTATTTAATCCCACCCCCTCTGCTATTATTTCTTAATTTTAGCATACTTTACTTCCTTTTCATGATTGTATTACATGATTACATTGGGGACTATGAGTTAAACTCACGCAACTTATGTGTCACATCATATTGGATAAGGTGCCAACAATGGTAAGGAAAGTTATTAATACCAACAATGGTAACGGACAGTAAATACCAACAACTTCTCCAGTTATTCTTTGAGCCTCTGGTATTTCTCACTTGGTACTGCAATGTCCACCACAACGGCTTTGCTCTGTTGTAGTATATAAGTATATATATAGTATTAAAATCTCCCCCCAAAGAATGAATGTTGTAGCTGTGGTGAAGTACAGACAGAAAATGGTTAGCATATTTTAAGAGTCTCTAACAGGTCAGGTTGTTGCTACACTGTTAGTCTTGTGTTTACCAACCTGGGTCGCCTCGATGTCTGAGGACTTTAGCTTAGCCTGATAGCGTCTCACCTGAGTTCAAGAGCTGTTTGACTGGGTTAATGTTAACCAAAATGAGTCTGACAGACGCAGAGACAGAGAGAGGACAGAGGACACAGAGGGGACACAGAGGGGACACAGGGGGGACACAGAGAGGACACAGAGGGGACACAGAGAGGACAGAGAGGGGACAGATTTTTAATGTAACGCGGCGGCTGCAGTTTCGCCGTGTCCCTTCATATAAAGTGCATGTTACAGACTTGTGTCTTTTATTCCGCTGACGTTCATTCTCTGTTGAAGGTTTACTGTTTGACGTCGCCTGAACTCAGCTCCAAATGGAACTCCCAAAGAGACGTTTACGAGCGTTATAACCAAGACATGTGAGGAGAAACATCTGAAACACCCAGAGGCCCCGGGCTCATGTTGCATAAGTTTGTTTCTTGTTTTGTTTATAGATTTGATGCTTTGATCCTGAGATTTGAAGAGCCCGACTCCAGAAATCGCTGGGACAGTCCGCTGTTTACTGTGCAGCCGGACGACACGCTCCCCTTTGAGGCCATTTCTGACGCACTTTTGAAGCGAAAAGCTCCGCCTCCAAACCAGTCCACGCAAAGTGTAGGTAACACTGAATCAGCTGACGTGGCAGAGCAGAACAAACTGACATGTGTTTCATTCTCAGCAACCGCTGTCGTCAGCGAACTTCCTGTACGAGCTGGACAGGGTCACTCAGGACGTGCTGATGGTACGTTTTTATTTATACAAACAGAAATGTCCGTGTCTTTTTACGTGAACATACAGCGTCGTTTGACTAAAGCTGAAACTCTCCACACTCCATCAAAACGCTGCCCATTTGTGCTTTTTTTTACTATAACATTTTAAACTTTTTCAGCACATTAAACATGACGCACACAAAACACAGTCCTGTCCTGACTCTGACATGGGACAGTCCGCTCCATAGACCAAAAACTCAAATACCAAGAGTTCAGAGGCTAAACGGCTCCGTGCGAACTCATGTTTATAACATGGTGGTTTTCAGTCCAAAAAAACATTTAAAACACAAGATTCTGCTAAATGTTTTAATAATTTAGCAGGTTATAAAGTTTCAGAAATAGATTTTAAATTAAAGTTTTGGTTTTGTGGTCGTTAGATCCACAGAGCTGATTAAACCTGAGCTTTCAGACTTTTATTTATTTAATTTTTAATTTTTTCTTAGTCTGTGGGAAAAATGAAAGAGAAATGTTCTTGAGCAGGTGCCGTCTCTGGAGCCTCGTCCACTTAAACTAAACATTTAATGTCCTAATGGAAGACAGGGCTGGGATTTAATACGTTTTCTTCTTCCTGCTCCTTTTTCAGCTTAAATGTGTTTAAGTGAACCTGATACATGAGCTCAAAATAAATGAATAAATAAATAAATTCAATGAGATGAGACTGTGACTCATTCAGCGTTTGTGACTTTTCAGAGAAAATTCTTGTGAAAATGTTCTATATTTTATAATTCACAAACGTCAAATAAACAGAGAATCAGCCAATCATCTGTTTATACACGAACAAAGCAGTAAAGTACACACACCTCAAATTTATACTCGAGTATAGTTTACAGTGTGTACTTTTACTTTTACTTGAGTACATCTGAGAGCAGTATCTGTACTTCCACTACATTTTTGAACAGGACTGAAAAGTAAAAGTATTTTTCTTATTGTGTGAGACCTGCTGAGGGTTTATTTTTAACACGTAGAATTTAAACAAAACAAAAATAAACGAATAAAAACAGAAAAAAACGACTGATTCATTTGTTTCTGTTGAACAAAATTCAGCTCAAATCTTTATCAAAATCACCACATTTGAAGTTTTATAAGACTCAAAATCTGTGAGAAATACTTTTACTTTTTACTCTTTAAAACAGGCACTTTTAGTAGATTTTTTCATGTGATACTTGAGTATTTTTTGCTCCCGTGTGTGTACTTTGTGTACTTTTACATATAATGATGTTGTTCCGTTTGTTTTCGCTGTTTCGTTCTAACGATTCTTCACATAATGTCAGTGTTTATCTTCGTGTCGTCTGTCGCTCTGGTCACATATTTGTATTAAACACCTTTGAACGTGTCGTTTACTCGCGGCTGACGTCAGGTGAACGACTCTATTGACGCTTCGTGTTCTTTAAAGCTCCGGCCTCTGTAATTATTCAAAGTTTAAACGTTCAGGTTCGATTTGTTTATTCTCGCCTGATTGGCTCTTTCTGGTTCATCTGATTGGTTTTTCTCCCTCTGTATTTACGGGTCATTTTCAACGCACAAAAGACCAGCGTTTCGGGCGATTCTATAACGATCCCAGGAGCAACTGATAAAATATCCTTTGACCTTTGACCTTTTGTTTTTAATGGTCCCATATCACACAAAACTGACTCTTGTAGCTTTAATCCATGTTCTACTGTTCCCTCCTCAAAAACAGACCTGGAGTTGTGTTTTGTTTCATTCTCACATGTTTGAGTCACTTTATTATTTGTCTGTTACATCTCCAAAGATCAAAATGCGACGTTCCACCTTGTGATGTCATCAAGTGGTAGTTTTCAAGTGAACTCCTCCTTTTACCTTTAGTTCAGTCGAGATAAGAGACGACTCCAGGACTGAAATGATTCAATTCAATTCATTTATTTTTGTAACGCCCAAAATCACAACAACAGTTGTCTGAAGGGCGTTCATGTTTTGGTTGATGGGGGAAACCGGAGTACCCGGAGGAAACCCATCCAGACACGAGGAGAAACATGAAAAACTCCACACAGAAAGGCCTGGGCGACCCGGGGATCAACCAAACCTTCTGAGACATGAGCCACTCAGCCACCGAGATATACACACAAAAACACAACAACACACAAAAACAAACAGCAGGAAAAATCAGACACAACAGGAAAAATCGGCCAGACGAGGAGGAGGAAGACCAGACGAGGAGGATGAGAGCCGGGCGAGGAGGAGGGCCAGGCGGGGAGGAGGAGAGGGTCCAGCTGTCATCGGGGCATCTGAAAGAGATACACTCCACAGGGGGAGTGGGACAGGGGACAACATGTGAATAGCATTGCTGATGAGAAAATAGGACAAAGTAGAGGACAGTGCTCAGGTTGCCATACTTCCCCCAGCTAGTTACTCCTACTGCAGCCTGTCTTATCCCGGGTTTGTCCCTAACTCCCTCACTATGTAACCTGGTCTATACCGAAGAGGAAGGTTTTAAGCCTGGTCTTAAATACAGAGACTGTGGGGGCCTGTTTAACATCAGCAGGGAGTTGATTCCATAGCACAGGAGCTTGGTAACTGAATGCTCTCCCTCCCACTGTACTTTTGGACACTCTAGGAACCACTAAAAAAAGTGGCGATCTTAAATAGTCTTTATAACGAAACCTCAGAGCGTCCCACAGCGGCTGAAGCACAGAACCATCCGGAAAGAAGTCGATCCAAATGAGACGAGTCGAGAGGTCCATGGTACAAAAGGATGAAGTTTGTGAAAGAGAAGGAGAGTGTGAAAGAGAAGGAGTGTGTGAAAGAGAAGGAGAGTGTGAAAGAGAAGGAGAGTGTGAAAGAGAAGGAGAGTGTGAAAGAGAAGGAGAGTGTGAAAGAGAAGGAGAGTGTGAAAGAGAAGAAGTGTGTGAAAGAGAAGGAGAGTGTGAAGGAGTGTGTGAAAGAGAAGGAGTGTGTGAAAGAGAAGGAGAGTGTGAAAGAGAAGGAGTGTGTGAAAGAGAAGGAGAGTGTGAAGGAGTGTGTGAAAGAGAAGGAGAGTGTGAAAGAGAAGGAGAGTGTGAAAGAGAAGGAGAGTGTGAAAGAGAAGGAGTGTGTGAAAGAGAAGGAGAGTGTGAAAGAGAAGGAGAGTGTGAAAGAGAAGGAGAGTGTGAAAGAGAAGGAGTGTGTGAAAGAGAAGGAGAGTGTGAAAGAGAAGGAGAGTGTGAAAGAGAAGGAGAGTGTGAAAGAGAAGGAGAGTGTGAAAGAGAAGGAGTGTGTGAAAGAGAAGGAGAGTGTGAAAGAGAAGGAGAGTGTGAAAGAGAGTGTGAAAGAGAAGGAGAGTGTGAAAGAGAAGGAGTGTGTGAAAGAGAAGGAGTGTGTGAAAGAGAAGGAGAGTGTGAAAGAGAAGGAGTGTGTGAAAGAGAAGGAGTGTGTGAAAGAGAAGGAGTGTGTGAAAGAGAAGGAGAGTGTGAAAGAGAAGGAGTGTGTGAAAGAGAAGGAGAGTGTGAAAGAGAAGGAGTGTGTGAAAGAGAAGGAAGTGTGAAGCTGAAGTTGAAGCTGAAGCTGAGTGTGAAGCTGAAGCTGAAGCTGAAGTTGAAGCTGAAGCTGAAGTTGAAGCTGAAGCTGAAGCTGAAGTTGAAGCTGAAGCTGAAGCTGAAGCTGAAGCTGAAGCTGAAGCTGAAGCTGACTCTGACCTGTGTGCGCTGGTTCTGCTGCTCCTGTTTTGTATTTCAAACCGATCGAGTTCACACAACCGAATTATTTATACGCCCGGCTGCAGGTAACAGATTTCAACAGGAGCAGGTGACGCGTTTCGTCCAGTTCATCCTGATGTTTAAACTCCTTTAACATGTTTATCTTTTATTTAAACTTTAATATAAGTTTATAATACGTCTGTCATTGGGGCCACAGCTTTACTGTTTTCGCTACAGAATGTTGAATAAGGAAATCGATTCATAAACTCGTGCAAATAGAAACTAATTTATGCAACAAATCTTTAAAACTGTAAAAATGATCCTAGTGTTTCATAATTAGGACAGGGCAGTTTAATAATGTGTCAGGGACAGACGCAAAGAGACTCAGTTTGCACAAAACAGAATCTCTGAAATGTAGTATGCCATAAATAGAATACTGGAGGAATATTTGGGAATGGTCTCAGAGTTAGAAACGCGGATCCGCTCATTGGAGGCTCTGACCCCGAGTTACAGTCAGGTAGCAGCAGTAGGGACCGCGGACCGCAGTAGCTTTAGCGTAACTAGTGAGACTAGCCCCCCAGCGCAACCCGTGCAGCCGGGATCAGACCAGGACAGGTTTGTGACGGTTAGAAAGGTAGACAGGCAGGACAGGCTGAGAATAGGACTAGCAGCCAGGGACACAGGGTTGAGAGTAGAGAGCTCCCCGTCCAGAACAGGTTTGCTCCCCTGAACTGGACCCGGGACACTTTAGTCATAGGGAGCTCCATAGTCAGGGACGTGGAACTGCCTGCAGCTTCCACGCGGTGTTACCCTGGAGCCAGACTGGGTGACATCGAGGGGAATCTTAGGCTTTTAAAGAAAAGTAAGAATAGGTACCGCCGGATCGTTATACACGCGGGGGGTAACGATACTCGGCGCGGTCAGTCAGAGGTGGTTAAGTTACAGATAGCTGCAGTCTGTCAATTGGCTAAGTCGATGTCGGAGTCCGTGTACGGCCGAGAAGGACTGTCAACATGGACCAAAGGAGAAGTAAGGTTGGATACACACAGTTGTGGACGTAAAACACATTAAATAGTTATATGGAAATTAATATTGACACAAATGAGGAAGATAAAATCTATGATATTGAATCTGATGTCGCACATAAGTTATTAACACCTGGAGAAAGTCATTATTTTACAGTTCAACAGTTTAACACCAGAACAGACAAGGTCTCAGATAAAGCACTTTCCATCATTCACCTCAATAGTCAAAGTTTGAAAAATAAGTTGGATAAAATTAAAGAGCTGTTCAGTGATTTTAAACACGCCTTCAAAGTAATTGCTATCACTGAAAGTTGGTTAAAGGACACACATATTGATAAAGTACAGATTGATGGTTATAACATGTTCTATATAAACAGGGTTAATAAAAAAGGAGGAGGTGTTGCCCTCTATGTGGATGTAAATCTAAAATGTAAACTGGTTGAACAAAAAACGATAACTGGGAGTGACTTGATGGAATTGATTACCATAGAAATCATTAATGATAATGGGAAAAACGTATTAATTAGTTGTGTGTATAGACCGCCTGGGGCTGGTGTTGACTTATTTACAGATCAGATCCTTGAAATGTTTGAGAACGTTAACAAATCAGTTATTTTGTGTGGTGACTTTAACATAGACCTGGGAAATCAAGCAGCAGCAAATATCTTTCGGAATTATATGGAAACAGTTGGTCTATGCCCGATGATAACTAAACCAACTCGTATTACTGGTCATAGTGCGACTATCATAGACAATATATATACAAATATACATGGTGATATTATCAGTGGTATCTTTATGGCAGATGTGAGCGATCACCTTCCTGTATTTATTATCTGTGAAAAATTGTGTTTTGATGAGCTTGCGCAGGATGTAACAGCAATGCTAATAAGAGATAAATCTAGTAAGGCTCTGGAGGCCTTCAGAGAAGACCTTGAAAAACAAAATTGGAATCATGTATATACAAATAATTTAAATAGTGCTTATAACGCTTTCATGACAACGTTTCTCAATTTATATGACAAAAACTGCAAAATTACAAAAATATGTGCACACGATAAGAAAAATACTCTTAATCCATGGATGACAAACGGATTGAAAAACGCATGTAGGAAGAAAAATTGTCTTTACAGAAGGTTTCTCAAATTGAGAACAAAAGATTCAGAAGTTAGGTATAAAAAATATAAAAACAAGCTTGTATCAATTATGAGAAGACAAAAAAAAAGATTACTACACCAAATTATTGGATGCGAACAAAAACAATATAAAAAATACATGGGGTATAATAAACACGGTCTTGCAAAAAGGTAAGGTAACTTCAAATATTCCAAACTATTTTACAAAAAATAATGTAGATATTTTTGGGAAAGAAGAAATTGTAAATGAATTTAATCATTACTTTTCTAACATTGGCCCAAATTTATCAAACAATATCCCAAAAGAAAGCAACAATGATGGAGCAATAGCTGATAATGTAAACAGTATGTTTTTGGAGAGTGTGCAGGCAAATGAAGTCTTGACAATTGTTCAAAATTGTCCAAATAAAAAATCTAATGATTACACTGATATTAATATGTTATTGATCAAGAAAGTGATAAACGTTGTTATTGAGCCTTTCACATATATATGTAATCTTTCATTCAGCACAGGAATATTTCCAGATCACATGAAAGTGGCCAGAGTCATTCCACTTTTTAAAAAAGGAAATAAAAATGATTTCTCAAATTATAGACCTGTATCACTGCTTTCGCAGTTCTCAAAAATTTTAGAGAAACTATTTGTTAGCAGATTAAATAAATTTATTGGAAAATACAAAATTTTAAGTAAGAACCAACATGGATTTCGTTCCAATCATTCAACCGCCACAGCATTAATGGACCTGGCTGAAGAAATCACTAATGCCATGGACAAGAAACAATATTTAGTTAGTATCTTTGTCGATCTTCAAAAAGCATTTGATACTCTAGATCATGAAATATTATTACAGAAGTTATACAAGTATGGTATACGAGGTGTACCACACAAATGGGTCACAAGTTACTTAACGAACCGTTATCAATTTGTGGAAATTAACAACATAAAATCAGAACATCGTCAAGTAACGTGTGGGGTACCTCAAGGTTCGGTCTTGGGGCCAGTACTTTTTCTCCTTTATGTGAATGATCTTATGTCTGTATCAAAATTACTAAATTGCATCTTGTTTGCTGATGATACCACATTATTTTACTCAGGAAAAAACATAAATGAGGTTATAAAAAATGTAGAAGATGAGTTTCAAAAAATATTAAAATGGTTCAATGCTAACAAGCTATCTATAAACATTAGCAAAACTAAATTTATGGTCTTTAGTTGTAAGAAGAAAGATTTAGAGGTAAGATTATTCACACAAGGATTAGAGATAGAAAGAACAAGTACATTTCGTTTTTTAGGAGTTATGATTGATGAACAGCTGACGTGGAAGTCCCACATAGAGCAAGTAAGATCAAAAGTATCACAAACCATAGCCGTATTACACAAGGTGAAAGAGTCTCTCAACAGAGATGCATTGTTCTTATTGTATAACACATTGATCGTTCCATATTTGACATATTGCATTGACGTGTGGGGAAGTGCTTGTAAAACCTACATTGAACCAGTTTTTCTGTTACAGAAGCTATTAGAGTTATCAATGGAAGTGGATATAGAGAACATACAAATCCAATTTTTATTCAGTTAGAAACGTTGAAATTTAACGAATTGGTGGAATATGGCATTCTTAAAACCATGTACAAAGCTCATCAAAAAGTGTTACCAGAGAAGTTGCAAAATAGATTTCGAAAGAGAGAAAATAGATATCAATTAAGAGGAACTGATGTAGCCTAGAAAGTAATATTAAAGAATCCAAATCCATTTATATGTTTAAGAAAAGTTTGAAATTATCATTATTAAGAAGATATATAACTGATATGTGACAGGATGATTTTGTGTTTTTTTTGTTTGTTTTTTGTTGTTGTTTTTTTTTTTCGTAAAGTAGCTGTACATTTATGTTTGACTTTGTATAATGTAGTGAATAAGAGTCAGAGTTGATGGGGGGCAGATATTATAAGCTTTTGCTTCCTTCTGTGCCCTTTCATTCACTTAACAAAAATTGTACAAAAGCCGTAATACTGTATGAAGTTATAAGGATTGTTTTGTTTTAATGAATGAAATAAAATAGTAAATTGAAAATTGAAAAAAAAAAGAATAGGTACCGCCGGATCGTTATACACGCGGGGGGTAACGATACTCGGCGCGGTCAGTCAGAGGTGGTTAAGTTACAGATAGCTGCAGTCTGTCAATTGGCTAAGTCGATGTCGGAGTCCGTGTACTTCTCTGGCCCCTCCCAACCTACACCAACTGTGAAATGTACAGCCGCTTTTCAGCAGTCAACCAGTGGTTGACCAATTGGTGCCCGCAGAATGGTGTCGTCTTCATAGATAATTGGAGGGCATTTGAGGGGAAGCCTAGGCTTATACGTAGAGACGGCATCCATCCCACGCAGGCTGGCTCCGCCCTGTTAGCTCAGAATATGATTGCTAGTCTAGATTGACCAGGTAAGACTAGCACGCAGAATAGCTCAGGGAAGCACAGTGACAGTGATAGTGACGTTAGGGAGCAGTTTAGACCAGTGAAGCACAACTCAGTCAGAGGGAACAGCTCCAAACAGACAGAGACTGTGTGTGCCCCACGTACAAAAAGCACAAATAAAACACCCCTAAACTCTGACAAGGAAGCTGTCAGATCTCATAACTTAATAAAAATAAATAAATGTGCCGCAAATAAACAAAATGATAAGTGTGTAAAATGTGGACTGCTAAACATCAGGTCTCTTTCCTCCAAATCTCTTTTAATAAATGAACTAATTGGCGACCTTAATATTGATCTGTTAGCCCTAACTGAAACATGGCTTCAGGAAAATGATTATGTTAGACTAAACGAATCTACACCATCAAGTCACATGAACTTTCAGAGTGCCCGGAGCACAGGTGGAGGTGGTGGTGTGGCCCTCATCTCTCATTCTAGTCTAATTCTCAGCCCCAAACCCAACTATACTTACCTCTCCTTTGAAAGCCTCGCACTCTCCATTACGTGCCCCAATTGGAAAAAACAAAAAGCTGTTATATTTATAATAATTTATCGACCTCCTGGTCCATATGCCGACTTCCTGACAGAGTTTTCTGATTTCATTTCAAGTTTAGTCTTGAATTGGGAAAGGATTGTTATAGTTGGAGATTTCAACATTCATGTAGATAACGGCAGTGATTGCCTCAGTGATGCTTTTGGCTCCTGGATGGGATCGGTTTCACCCAGAGTGTGAATAAGCCGACTCACTGTCACAATCACACTCTAGATCTCGTTCTAACCTATGGTATTGAGATTAATGATCTAATTGTCCTTCCTCAAAACCCTATACTCTCTGACCATTTCTTAATTACCTTTCAATTTATACTAAAAGACTATCCAGCCCCACAGAAAAAAACTATAATGAAAAGAACATTATCAGATAAATCGGTTACAGAGTTTAAAGAAATTATTGAGCCATTACTGAAAGATATGTCATGTGACAATGACAATAATTTTTATCCAATTGTCACTGATCAATTGGTTGACAGAACAATGCTCACCTTAAAATCTGCTCTCGATGTTGTAGCTCCGCTAAAACAGAAAAGCATTAAACCAAGACCTCCAGCTCCATGGTACACGTTACAGCTCAGGACACTCAAACAACATGTAAGACGCACAGAGAAGCTTTGGCGCCGCTCGCGCTCTGAGCAGTCTCTGAAGGCATGGAAGCTCTGCCTGCTCACTTATAAGGCCGCTCTGCGGAAAGCCCGAACTAGATACTATTCAAATCTAATAGAAGTAAACAAAAATAACCCCAGATTTCTGTTCAGCACTGTAGCCAGGCTGACAAACTCCCACACTGCTAATGAGTCTCTTATCCCCTCCAACATTAGTTGTGACTTTCTTCACTTCTTTGATTACAAAATTACAACCATTAGAGACAAAATCAACAAAGCTACTCCAAAAATCAGCTCTGAGCTAATCCAGTCTGTAATGTCCCACATGGATCCTCTAATAATATTAGATAAATTTACTCCTGTTGATGAGGTGGAGATTACCTCAGTCATCATGTTGTCCAAACCATCAACCTGTTTGCTCGACCCTATTCCAATCAGACTCCTCAAAGAAGCCCTCCCCCTAATAATAGATTCCATCCATAACATAATAAATATGTCGTTAGAAAATGGCTACATTCCTCAGTCCTTTAAGTATGCTGTGATTAAACCCCTTTTGAAAAAACCTAACCTAAATCCTGATGAACTAGTCAACTATAGACCTATCTCTAATCTTCCCTTCCTCTCAAAAATTCTAGAACGAGTTGTGGTGAAACAGCTCTGCCGCCACCTGCAGGACAATAATATATTTGAAAAATTTCAATCTGGATTCAGAGCTCCCCACAGCACAGAGACTGCACTGCTTAAAGTAACAAATGATTTACTACTAGCTGCTGATAACGGGCTGGCTTCAGTCCTGGTCCTACTGGACCTCAGTGCAGCGTTTGACACCATTGATCACAACATTCTACTGCAGAGGTTAGAATGTGACAATGGAATCAGAGGGACCGCCCTCAAATGGTTTAAATCCTATCTATCAGATAGGTACCAGTTTGTTAGTATAAACCAGAGCACCTCTCCCTGTTCTAAAGTAGCCTGTGGTGTTCCACAAGGATCTGTGCTTGGTCCAATCCTATTTACTCTGTATATGTTGCCATTGGGTAACATTATCAGAAAACATGGCATTAATTTTCACTGCTACGCTGATGACACTCAGCTGTACTTATCAATGAAACCAAATCAGACTGATCAAATAGATAAACTCAGTGCCTGTGTGAAGGACATCAAAACCTGGATGACCTTGAATTACCTGCTCTTAAATCCTGAAAAAACAGAGGTCATTGTCGTTGGTCCCAAAGGTCAAAGAGATTCTCTGTCAGACCAGATAATCTCACTCGACAATGTGAGTTTAGCTTCTAGCCCTACTGTAAAAAATCTTGGAGTCCTATTTGATCAAAATCTCTCATTCACAGCCCATATAAACCTAGCTTGTAAAACCGCATACTTTCACCTGCGAAATATAACTAAAATAGAAATATTTTACCTAAAAACGATGCTGAAAAACTCATCCATGCATTTGTTACTTCCAGACTTGATTACTGTAATTCTCTGCTTGCCGCCTGCCCCAAAAGTACTATAAAGTACTATAAAGTACTATAAGGAGCCTCCAGTTGGTCCAAAATGCAGCGGCCAGAGTCCTAACAGGAACTAAAAGAAGAGACCACATCAGTCCTGTACTAAAATATCTGCACTGGCTTCCTGTTGAGCTTAGAATCAAATTCAAAGTCGTCCTCCTGACATACAAAGCCCTAAACGGTATGGCCCCATCCTATCTGCAAGATGCTATTGTCCCGTACCAGCCAAACAGAGCACTCCGCTCTGAGAATGCAGGACTATTAGTGGTTCCTAGAGTGTCCAAAAGTACAGTGGGAGGGAGAGCATTCAGTTACCAAGCTCCTGTGCTATGGAATCAACTCCCTGCTGATGTTAAACAGGCCCCACAGTCTCTGTATTTAAGACCAGGCTTAAAACCTTCCTCTTCGGTATAGACCAGGTTACATAGTGAGGGAGATAGGGACAAACCCGGGATAAGACAGGCTGCAGTAGGAGTAACTAGCTGGGGGAAGTATGGCAACCTGAGCACTATCCTCTGCTTTGTCCTATTTTCTCCTCAGCAATGCTATTCACATGTTGTCCCCTGTCCCACTCCCCCTGTGGAGTGTATCTCTTTCAGATGCCCCGATGACAGATGGACCCTCTCCTCCACCCCGCCTGGCTCTCCTCCTCCTCGTCTGGTCTTCCTCCCCCTCGCCTTTTCCTGTTGTGTCTGATTTTTCCTGTTGTGTCTGATTTTTCCTGTTGTGTCTGATTTTTCCTGTTGTGTCTGATTTTTCCTGTTGTTTTGTTTTTGTGTGTTGTGTGTTTTTGTGTGTTGTGTGTTTTTGTGTGTTGTGTGTTTTTGTGTGTTGTGTGTTTTTGTGTGTTGTGTGTTTTTGTGTGTTGTTGTGTTTTTGTGTGTATATCTCGGTGGCTGAGTGGCTCATGTCTCACAGCAGAAGGTTTGGTTGATCCCTGGGTCACCAGGCCTTTCTGTGTGGAGTTTTTCATGTTTCTCCTCGTGTCTGGATGGGTTTCCTCCGGGTACTCCGGTTTCCCCCATCAACCAAAACATGAACGCCCTTCGAGACAACTGTTGTTGTGATTTTGGGCGTTACAAAAATAAATGAATTGAATTGAATTGAATGCATTTACAATATGAAAGAATTTATGCTGAAATCTGTTTACATCTGCTTCTAAATAATGGGTTTCTTGAATAAATGCAAAGTGAATATTTTTCCTATGCAAAAAATCTATAATGCTTTGGCATTTTGGAGGGGAATTCAGGCCACGGCATTTAAAGAGAGTACATTAATTCTATCCATGTGAAGTGGAGTCTTTCATACCATAGTCTTTGTACAGAAGAAATAGATAAATAATATAAACCAGGACCTCCATACCTCCCACCCCACAGAGAAAAAAAACCCTCATACAGACCAGAAACCCACTAACCCAAATAAGTAAATAATAACAGACCCATGCCGCATCAAACCCACCCAAATATTTATACCAGCTGTCAAAGGCCAAGCTTAGTCCCCTCCCCCCTCCATTTATAATTGTGATAGACTAATTTAGACAGAAAACCAAACAAACCACACAGGCAGCAGAGATTTCTAATTAAGCATAATATTTTAACATAAAATTGCTGCTGCCTCTACACATTCTGCGTCTGACCAAATCCTGATGTCATTTTGTCCATAACTAACCATAATGATTTAAAGAAAGGTTGACCAGGATAGAGTCTGCAGTGAGTCTAACTCTATAGTTTGGGCCGATTGGAACAGTCAGTTTAAGCGTAGTCTCTTACCCTGGCAGCCGCGTATCCAGTGCAAGGGAGAGTCATTCAGCCCTTCCCCAGGTCAATCTTTATCAAGTGAAGCCAGGAACTGTTCGGCTTGCCCAGGCTCAGTGAAAAGGTGACTGTCATACCCTCGCTGAAGTTTAATAGTGGCCGGATAAAGAAGAAACGCATCAAATCCTTTGACGCGAGCCTCGTGCATCGTTTTATAACACGCTCTCCGGTGTTTAGACGTAAATCAGTAATAGAATCTGATTTACGATTAAGTTTGAGGAGGGAGGCCGCGTGTGACCGTCTATGCTGTCGCCATGACACCGGAAGTATTATTAATAATAATAATTGACAACAAATACATAAAAAGATTAGGGTTAGCAAGGAATGGGCGCGTTGCTAGGGGCGTTGCTAGGGGGTACTGCCCCTTGAGTGAGTCTCACCAAAACCTCGCCTCTTTTAATGCATTGTACAGGACACACACACACACACACATTTTACATTTAAATCTAAATAACCAATACCACCATTAGGACCACAAAACTAACATAGAGCAATATTGACCCACACTGAGTATGACAGCAATAATAAAACCTGTTATCGTTATCTTTACTTTTATTATTATTATTAGTATTACTTTATCTCCGCACACACACTCATACACTCACACACACACACACCTACGTGTTTATATTGCATGGTGGGGACGCAAGACAAATACTATCGTGGTGGGGACCACCCTTTCTGAAGGTTCTGCAGCATTGAAAAAAATCAGGCTACATATTGAAACCTCCGGGAAAACAGACGTCACTTCAAATTATCAATTAGTCAAAGTAATGTTCCTTCACCTGACAAATACTAACTCCGTGGGGATTTCAGGTTTTTATGCCGCAGTGAGGTCACGTAAACACTCTGTCTGACTTTTATATCTCT
Organism: Periophthalmus magnuspinnatus; assembly: GCF_009829125.3. Classification (NCBI taxonomy): domain Eukaryota; kingdom Metazoa; phylum Chordata; class Actinopteri; order Gobiiformes; family Gobiidae; genus Periophthalmus; species Periophthalmus magnuspinnatus. The sequence continues at coordinate 1,008,515 of NC_047139.1, read as the reverse complement.
CTTGGGACCACTTTACCCAAATTCAAGGGTAACTTACTCGGTGGGGACAGAATATAATATTAAGTTCTCAATTGCAATGCAAGTTCACTTAAAGGATGTTAATGGCATAAATCCTTTGATTATGCAATTTAATAAGGTTTAAAACAAAAAAATTGCCAATAACAATTAAGGTATACTGTATGCCAAGCCATGTTAAAAATCAACACAAGTCTGCAAGAATATAGGCAACAAGGTTACAACTTTTTAATAACTTAGCAGAACAGCTATAATACAAAACCATCAACATTTTTTGCCATTCACAGCAGACGTACAAAATAAAATTTGAGGAATAAAATTTCCCTTCATACAAACTTAAACTACGAGTTTGACTTCAAACTTGAACAACTTAACAAATCTGTTTTGAATTAGTTGAAATATTAACATTTGTGACAGCCAATATTGCAAAATGCTGAGCAGGTTAAATTTTCCTTTTCAGGGCTGTAATTCGATTCTTAACATAAAACTTAAGTGCTAGCCAATCTCTTCTTTTAAGAGCATTTTTTTCCATTTTGATACAGTTCTCACAATCATGCTTTCCTGGTACCTTACAGGTTGTGATGAAGAACATCATGTGTCTTTCCACAGCAGCAACCTCGTCCTCATCCCATTTCTTTCTCTTACTAAGTGTTTGCCCTATAGAGGAACATAAAGAAATTACATTTTGTATTTACATTGCTTTGTCAAACTAAGACCATGAACACTAAGCAGATTTACCTTTAGTGCTTTTCAGCTGTCTAGACCCTTTGTGTGCATTTGTAACCTGGGTAGTAGTCACAGTGTCCTCCTGTGGAGGGTGCACCGTCCCGCAAGTCTCACTTGCTCCCGTGACTAGATCTACAAGAGAAAAAGAAAAGCAATTGAGCTACATAAAAAGTACATAACAGTCTAGTAGTCATGTTGTCTACTGGATAGTATTACAGGTGGGTTCACTTTTGTCTGTAGTTCATATCAGAGTGGGAATATTTAAATCATAAATAGAAAGACGTGCATATCTCAATCTAAACCAGTGTCTCTGTGGTGCAACCAATTAACTGGTGACCTTTACAGTTTGTGCACATCTTTTATCATTTTTTGTAATGTTTTAACCAAGAATAGTAGCATATTTTGTAATCATAAATAGTGATTAGTCCAGTTACATGTTTTGAAATAACTGAATGACTTGGTAATGAGTGATTAAAGTTGATTACTGAGGTTTTGCTCAAGCTTTAGATATTTTACACTCTTAAATCACAAGTGATATATGTTAGGGGTACATTAATGAATTATCTTCAAATGCATCTTATTTCTAACATTTAACAGTCTATTTATGTTTATGAAGACACAGATATGAGAATGGAAAGTTGGCGAGAGCTTACCTGGTGAGTCTGACTTATAGCCTGATTCCTGGTCTTGCTCAGTTTCATTTGAGTCTAGAGGATCTTCATCTTGGTCACTGTCGAAGTGCACATTCTCTGTGGAGAGATGAATATGAGTAAACACACTGCCCAAAGAACTGTATGAAACATTTAAAACTCTCAAAAGGAAAAAGTCAATTTGATTAAAGGTATTATTAAGTAAAGGCAAGTATTAAGGACAAGAAAAAAGTGCATTGCTTAAGACTTTAAAAAAACAACAACATTCATAATGAGTGTATTCAGGCATATGGATGCCTCACACATTTGAGACTCAACACTTGGACATGCTTTTGAGGAGTCAGTCACATGAAATCTATGAATTTTAGAGGAAACATATGCAAACATAAGTGACTATAATTTGCAAATACAATAAAAAAATGTATGCATGCTACTGTTGATTGGAGAGAGCCAAAATAGAAATGACAAAGACAAATGTTTGATACCTTCTGGATTAATGTTGATCTCATCAAGGGACATTCCTTTGAAGGCTGCTACACGCCCCTGCTCCAGAGCCAAGAGTACTTTGCTGATTTTAGCAAGTTGGAGAGTTCCTTCGGGAAGTCTATAAAACTGCCTGTGCACCCTAATGTCATGCCCTAAAAAGTCAGCAAGCTGATCTAACTCAGTATTACTTAGGTTTAAGACCTGAGACAGGGTTGCAGTTTGTTTCCGTAGTTTTGTTGAAGTCAGACTGTCAGGGCTTTTCGCACCACAAGCCTTGGCAAAGTACCGAAGACTATCAGAGCCACGGTAGCAAGTCAAACTGGATGGTCTTGCAAATAGGTATATGTTCTCTGTGAGAATCCCACATTCCTGTCGTTTGCTGACAAGCAAATCCAATGTTTGTTGCATTGCCGGACTCAAAAGCACAGGGACCTTTCTTCCACGTTTGCCTCTAATCTCCAGTCTTCGGAAATGCTGACAGAGTCTCTTCTCTAGATCTGAAAGGGCAAGATTCACATCCTCCTGTGAATCCGACACATTTTGGGATATATAGGCAGAGAGGGGAATTTTTGATACTTCTCCAGATCTGCGTCGGTTAAACAAAATAACTTGTGTCAAAATAACCTTTGTCAGCTGTGTGTATGTCTGAAGCGATGTGACTGAGGACAGCTTGTGGAAAAGATCTTCTTGCTCAGCATCCAAAAAAGAGTGAAGTGTTTGGACGTCTTTTGTAAAAGGGAGCAACTGTGGCCTGTTCCACTTTGACTCATTAAGAGTTCTAAGGGACGCGGATGATATTAGTTCATTCCACCTGGCTTCGTAAACTCTGCGAAATGTTTGAGCTTCCTTTGCTGCATTTTCGTCACCATTCACATTGGCACGGCTTTCAACAAGCAAGGAGACTTTTTGCAAGCTATATCCAATCTTCAAAGCTAGACTTGGGCAACTGTAGGAATGCTTTTCAGAATTGTACCCTGCCACTTCTTTTACAGCTTGAACGACATGCATAAAATTTGCAGGTTGTACGTGCTCTTTAATAGTCTTCAGGTGAGTGGTTTTTCTCGAGCACAACAGCAGTCTTCCAAGCTCCCTCAATTTCTGACGTATATACTCATGTTTGCTGGGATCATATCCAAGCTTATTGTACAGATGTTCACCATATTCCATTATACAGGCATCAGATTTGATTGCATGGAACACATCATCTTGCAACATGTTGTTGATTAGCTTCCACAGCTGAGCCGTTGTTCCCGTTGGTGGAGGAGTTCCATAGCCACAGAGGGCCTGGATACGTGTTCTGCCAGGTTTCACTGGAATACAAGGTTTGAATTTGCACAGTTTCATGTGCCTCCAAAGGACTTTCCTCAGGAAAAGACCCTGACAATATGAACAATGTAGATAGTCCTCAGCTTGAACAGGTTGACTGGGCTGCTGTCGTGCTACAAGAATTCCAACACCAGAGTCCAGAACTTGCACATTGTGTGAAAAATTGCCCTTGTTTCTTAAATGTTCCAGCTGCAGTAGTCTTTCCTTAGAGTTTTTCGGGAAGGAAAAAGCCCTTGCAACTTCTGCCTCATCTCGATGAGCACGTTCCAAATGCCTTGCCATCTTAACAAATCCCTTTTTACAGTACAAACAGTATTGCTTTTTGCTGTACATTCTAGATCCATCATCTTTTTTAAAAACAGCAGGTATGAAAAGTGAACTGTTGTTTGTTTTACTTATAGAAGAATCTGTACAGGGTAGGTTTTGCTCTGAATTTGATGCAGAGTTTTCTATTATTGGTTCAGTCACTTGCTTGCTTGAGCATCTCTTATGACTCCTGTTTTGTTTCCTTACACGTGATCTCCCTCTCTCACTTTTCTGATTTTTTGTATTGTCCAGTTCAGCAAGTGATTGTGACTCCTTTCCAGTGTGCACTATCATGCTTGGAAATCTGAGCTTATTAATTTTCTCATCAGCTATGAGCATCTCACTGGTGTCTGTATCTTCAGAAGAGTCTTCTCCACTTTTAGGGATGTACTTTTCTCCACTGTCATCCGAGGTGGAATCAAATAGCTCATCTGAATCAGGATCAAATAGCTCATCTGAATCATAATCAAGGGGCGCTCTCATCTTAAGGAAAGAGAAATAAAATGAATAATGCAGGTAAACGCCGTAAACAATATTGTGCACATTTAATACATGGAAACAACCATCAAGTGTTTATTTAAAGTGCACACCTCTATGCTTTTTGTTCTCCTCAGCTTTGGAATAGATGTGTCAGTGATGGTCAAGTCACATTCAGAGGATGGACCTGATGCCTGAGGTGTAAATAAACCTGCTTAATTATATAGCACTAATACACAAAATGAACAATGACAGTGTAAAGACCTTACCTCACAGCTTTCGGTAGGTGCTTCATTAGAATTTGTAATATTTACAACAGGAGAGCTTCCAGCTCTTATTCTTGTAAGTCCTTCATCCTTTGCCTGTGGAAGGAAAAAGAAAATATTTTAAGTGATTTAAAATATAAGCTAATTAAATTAAAAAGCTTTAAACTAAAAAAAAGCATCAACATTGAAGTGACAGGTGTTATACTTACAAGTAACAAAATCAATGTGCGTGCAATTTGGAATCTACAGTAAAGAATGATTGTGCCCGCAGGAAAAAAAATGTGCTTGGAAACAAAACTTGCACCAAATTCAAAACCATATTATTACTGAGAAACATTGGCCCCCACAAATAATGTGCGCAAGACACAAACTACAGTAGATTACAGAATGCGTGTCCCTACAAAGTCAGAAACCCGGAGTGTGTTTGGAGTCCCCACCAGGTCGGAAAAAACATTGTGTTTGGAGTCCCCACAAAGTCAGAAAACCGGAGTGTGCTTAGAGTCCCCACGAGTAATGTGTTTACGACAATATCCAGATTCAAGTATGCAGTCCCAATGCAGAGTGAAGTTGGGGTCCCCACCAAGTCAGAAAACCGGAGTGTGCTTAGAGTCCCCACGAGTCAAAAAAAACAGTGTGCTTGGATCCATGTCCCATTATACAGTTCAACTAGTCTGGACTAAAATAGCACAAGAACTAAACAGTGCTGTTCACACTGACTCTTACTTGTACAACGAGTACTGGAGGTGACTCTGGAGTCATCTCTACAGGTCTGGACAGGTGAGGATCAGATGACTTGGCTGCTGGAGGTTGTTCCTCAGTCTGCAAAAAAACATTTTATATTCATATATACAGCATAAATCTGTAAATATAAATCTAAATATAATATGTAATACAAGTATGATACACACACACACATATATATATATATATATATATATATATATATATATATATAAAAAGCTCCACACAAACCAGGCTTGCTAGATGCAACAAGTTATCAAGCCTTTAAAAAAGTCACAAACAAGTTATCTGAGCACTTCAATTAAAAGTTATTGTTTTGTCCATTGATTAAAAAGCCCGTGTTACTGCAGAACAAATGCCATATTTTAAATAATAGCCTAATTTAACTTTAACAACTTTAAATGGGGCAAGAATGGAGGATGACATTTTTGTACATTTTGGGTTTAAAGTTTTTGCATAACATAGTATTTAAACTATACAAAAAACTCATACTATACAAAAAACTCATGAAAAAGTGGGGCTTATCAAAACAGCATGTTCCAATAGGAAATAATCTTCTGAATTTCTACTACTAAGTTATTTTAATACAATTTTAGTCCAAAACAAAAAATGTTGCATTGCACCTGTGTGGCAAGTTTCCTACACATTGACCACATGGCATCCCCATATACAATTAATCATCCATGGTTAGGTGAAGACAAGTCCTTTGTCTGTTTTTGGTTAGAAGACACCTCTTCTCCTATAAATACTGCTGACTGGTGTGACCGATTGACCCAAGAGACAACTTACGTGGGGTGAAGGTGACACTTCAAAAGTTTTCCTATAGGTCTGCTGAAGCTCCACCCCCTGCGGGGCTTGCCTACATCCTACAAGCAACTTTATAAAAACTGTATGTTGCTCCTGTTATCTCTATCTCTCTCTATACTTAGACATACTGGACATATGGATTAGACATATGTATTTTATATCACAAGAGACAGCCGAAACTCTGGCTGGTATCATGATACCATGCATAATATTAAACTTTATTCTTTTATATAAGAAACCTTTGGCCTCCATCATTTTTATTCTGCAACCAGAAAATCATGCTTCCAGTGACATTTCCTTAAACTGATTACTTGATCCATTTAAGGAAAAAAGTCCAAGGGGGAAAAAAAATGACCATCAGTAAATACATACCTGTGTTCTCCATGGACAATCACTTCCACCATAGTCATATGTTACTTCTTCTCCTGGCTGAATGTCCCTTGAAGCAAACAGACAGAGGTGTGGTTTGGCCTCATGCATAATCCTCTTCATTTTGCAATTCGGATGACGGTGGTCATCGTTGACAAGTCGTCCCAGGCTGCCATCTTCTTGTGCTGCGTCAATGCTTAAAAGAAAGATTAAAGCTGTCATATTACCGGTAGTGCATTAATTGCAATTAATTTATTAACTACCGTCATAGTTAAAGTGTTATACTTTTTAATCGCATTATTATTATTTTTAATCTCTGACTTCTGTTTCCATTTTCAAGTTGCATGTGAAGCCTAATTGGCTGTCATGGATCTGGTTGGGGACTAACTATGTTTTCTTTTGCCTATTTGAAGTATTTTCTTGATGGTATTCAGCATTTTTTTCAGTTGTAGAAGTTCACTCAGTGCTTAGTAATTGTATAACTCAGAACATGTTGATAGTATTTTATGTGCACCTGATGTTTCAGCACTTTATTTCAGTTGTACACATTCAGTCAGTGCTTAGTAACTGTATAGCTCTATATGTTGAGAGCATTTGAGCATTTTTGTATTTAGAAATATTTAGAGATCGACAAAAGTACAGTGATATCTCCTGGTGATCAAAACTAGTCTCAAATACAGAGGGATGTAAACAGCTCAGAAAGCATCGGTTCATATGTGAAAAACAATAATGGGTTCATAAAGCCATAATTCTTTTGTTGTATATCAACCTTTTGCATCCGCTACAATAATATAATTGATTTAAATGAAAAACAAAACAGAAAACTCATGTTGAGGGTTTTCCTCATGAATTTTTGGTCAGATTAAAAATAGATTAATTAGATTAATAAATTACATAACATAAATAATTAATTTCATACTTTTTTTTAATCTATTAACAGCACTGAGATTTTATATATATATATATATATATATATATATATATATATATATATATATATATATATATATATATATATATATGTATATATATATATATATATATATATATATATAAAGCTTCTGTGTCAAAACTTTTAAGTTCCAGCCTTGCATTTTAAATGTTTTAATTCACTATGCCCATGTCCTTATAAACGCTTTATAAGCATGTAAATAGAATAGTGCCATGGAACGAGTACCTTCTTTCTGTTCCTGTTGAGTTTCATTTTGCACATGAGACAAAGAATACCCTCTCCATCTAATTAGAAATGAAAAATGGGCAGTGTAGCATTCAGAATTTACCACCACATCTTCTCTCTCCAATAGAAGTCAAACATGAAAACGGTACATCTTTGGTGATAGGTCCTCTTCCTCCTTTCTGCCTCCTCAAAATTTATCAACGTCCCTCTGTATTCCACCACAAAATCTCCTTTTGAGAAATGTGACTTTGCAAAGACCCCTCGCCCTGTGCAAACAAATAATACAAATTGTTAAAACCTATGAATTGAAATACAACCTATTAAATACATACATAACATAACATAACCATGTCATCATAACTCATGATAAACAGATGTTTTATAATCTACACAAGTGATGTCATGGACTAACATTTGGCATGTAAAAAAAACAACAGACAATACCTTTATAGGAGTTGATGTACATAATTTCAAGTTCTTCTGTTTTATCAACTGCTTTCTCAATGTGGTCTGTCGCATCTTGGAGGGGAGTCCTCCGCCTTCGTCTTCCAGCCATCAGAACTGTATAATATAATTAAAACACAAGACCAATTAAGGAGCAGTCCTTGATTTTGCACATGAACAGGGTCTCACAAAATTGAAAATTGTAATACATGGTTCAAATGCATCCAAACTTTTCTTCATGCACTTATAACACCCCAAATTTTTCTCAAGTCCATTTCAAATGATGTTACACAACTTATCTGACTGTCACAATAACGTCAAAAACTGCAACTTGCCTCTGATTATAAAAAATGTAAAGGTTTTCAAGAAGTACGTTTGGGGGGAAATTTACATTTTGAAATAGACTAAAAGGACAAAACACTTTATTTCCCCTGGAACACTGAAAAAAATCAAGGATAGCTCCAACTATTTGTTTGTTTTACATTACAAAAATATTACTGCATTGCAAATTAATGAAATACATTGTCAAATTGAAAATATATTCAAATAGTATTACAAAACGCATTTTCAATTTGCAAAATACATGTGAATTTAATAATTAAAATAATTAATCTTCCATAGACGAAGCTCATGTAAAAGTGGGAAAAACACAAGTGGTACCGGTGAAAACTACCGAGCCACGGGACACAGCGCTCAGAACCAGGGCTGTCACGGGTAAAACGGGACAGGTGGTCTAATCTACCGGACACGTGCGTGCACGCATGTCCCGCATGCACGGGCTATACAACTAGCCTCAATGCTAAGATAGGATAGCTAACCTCATGTTAGCACATATATATCACATATATAGCACATCCACAAGTACAGAATTCACTCTATTAACGCTAACACATCAATCACGCGCTAGTTGCATTTCTCATAATAGTAGCTGGCATGCTTTTAACTAGACAAAGTTAACATAACTCACCTGTCGTGATCACAACAACTCCCCACACCTCCGCGCTGACACTTCCTCCTTCTCTTCCGCCAATCATGTCACGTGGCTTTGCGAATAGCAACTAAAACTACCTTACAAACGTGTCCGATCGATATGTTTTTATTTGACCTTTTTTATCCTAATATATGTCTGGCGAAAAGAAAGTATTTACACTCTGCGATAGAGAAAAAAAAAAAAAAAAAAAATGAACGTGACCCCGATTGTTGCCTTCTTCCGGGAAGAACGTCCTATCAGAGCACGTGAATGATTAGATTGACTGTGTAAACAGCCTATAGGAAACAGTGCTGCGCTGTAGTTGACGGACTGTCAGAGAGAGTTGTTCATCATGTATAACACGGGTTTAATGGACAATTTGTTGACTTTTTGTGATGGGAATATAAAATACAGCGAACGCGAGAGTGGCACGTGTGTCTGGGCTGTACAGAGCTGTCACAAAGATGACCACGATGTTGAACAGAGCTCCGCTCCACGTCACTGTAAGTCTACTGCTGATTGAACACGTCAATCATTTTTAACTTTATGAAAAGCTTTATCATGTTGAATACAAATAGGTATTCCCGTGATTTACTGTTGGTAAATGTTAGCTATTAGTTGTGAAATATGGCGGAAAAAATTGCTAATTCCTATTAATTCCTAGTAATGGTGCATTAAGGAAATTTTCTTTCTTGATAATTTAATTTGTCTGTTAACTTAGTGCTTTTAATTCCTATTGATAGTATATTTATAAATAGTAATATTTATTATTTATAACACTCATCAAGGGTCAGGGGGACTTAAAACAGCCTAAATCCTTCATTGTGTGTTTGAGCATGCGCAGTAAGCCAAGTGTGTAACTTACATGCAGTACCATGTCTGACGATTGGGGGCGATACTGAGGTAAACACACTTAAGCACATTTTTCCGGTTTTTATGACATGGTGGGGTTAACCTTAAAAATCGGCCTACGCCATTGCTGTGACCTTCTTATCATTGAATTCAATGGTCAACTTGGTGGGGTCCAGCATTTTGGTCCCCACCAAGATTTTGGTCCCCACGTCGTTGGTGGGCTGTCAGGTGCCGGTCCCCATCATGTAATAAAAACAAACACACTCACACACACACACACACACACACACACACACATATTTACAAAGAAAACCAAGACAGAATAATGCAGATACCCCCCCCCCCCCCCCCCCCAACACTTTTACACATCAACACAACTTTCTCTGTAAATAATAAGCTGTAAATATTGTATGTGTTTCTATGTCACTGGGTGTTCTTCAAAATAAAATAAGAAAAAAAAAAAGATCCTGTACTACACAAAATTGATTCTATTCTTGTGAGCTTTAAGCCATGTTATAATGTTGTTACTTCATAAAAAAAATAAAAAAACAAAAACAAAAAACTGGTTTATTAGTCTGTCTACATATCCAATGCTCAAAATGCTCAGTCTCCCCTTGTGATGTTGTGGTTTACAATATATCTGTAATGAGCAAGACAGATTTAGCTCAATTATATGAAAACTAGGTACAGTCACTTTAAACAGCAAATTCTACCATAGAATCCTGACTGTTCTCCAGCTCACATTTAAATGAGGCATTCTATAATGTTGTCATGAAGTCATGTGACCAGCTCTAGGACACTCACCTAGCAACCAGTAACAGTTCTCGTCACCATGGCAACGGTGACAAAGAAATCCTTTGACAAAGCGATTCTTTGACACGAAGTGATTCTTTGACACAAAGCAATCGATTTGTAGTACTTGTTAGATCAAACTCAACAGTCACAACAAAGTCAATTCAATTTTTCAATTCAATTCAATTTTCAAGTGCTCTTGTATTGCTCTTGTATTGTTCGTGTATTGTTCGTGTATTGCTCTTCTGTTGCTTAGATATCTAATTTTTTGACCAACCTAAATACATACTGAAATGGCTTCAGGATATTCCTCCAGACCAGATCAAACCCCGTTGAAGTTAGGGGAGTACATCGTCTTGGATGTACTTGGGGAAGGGACTTATGGTGCAGTCACTAGATGCTTTCACCCTCAAACTTTAAAGGTCGTGGCAGTTAAAACCCTGAAGAACGACGATGGCTTTCTCGAAGACGAAGTTCAGATCTTGGAGGATTTGCGCCTCTTACAACCAGACAAGTACAATATTGTCAGGTTCATTGAATACTTTGTGGAACAGGACTCCGAATGCATGGTATTTGAAACATTAGACAGGAGCCTGCTCGACTTTGTGAACATGAGAAGAAAGGTATTGTCTTTGTGTGAGCTCCGTCCAGTGGCACAGCAGCTCCTGGTGGCCTTTGACGGTCTCAAGACGGCTGGGATCATTCATGCAGACCTAAAGCCAGACAACATCATGCTGGTGAACCACAGTAAGCAGCCTTTTAAAGTCAAACTCATTGACTTTGGCCTTGCTGGTTATGCAGACACGATGCACGGTGAGGACATATGGCAGCCTTTTCCATACCGAGCTCCAGAGGCCACTCTAGGCTGCAAAGTCACTGAGGCTGTGGACATGTGGTCTCTAGGCTGCACTCTGGCAGAGTGTTTCACAGGATCCCGTCTTTTCAGTGTACACTCAGCCTACGACAATCTCAGGACCATCGTCGAACTGGTAGGACTTCCAAGCGAAAAAGTGCTCCAAAAAGCACATCTGTCTTTAGATTACTTTGTAAGCCCTTCTGGTGACTTCACACAGTGGAGACTTAAAACCTTAGATGAGTACTATGGCAGTCAGAGAGAAGACATGCCCAAGGTCCCAGGTGGTCTAGCTGGAAAATTCAGCTCTTTAGACAGTGTTTTTCAGGGGTCTCATACAAGAACGGGAGACCCAGAGCACAGAGACAGATTGGCCTTTGCTGATTTCATAAAGAGACTTCTGGACCTGGACGATGAGATGAGAATCACTCCCAAGGAGGCACTCCATCACCCCTTTGTGACGATGGAACATCTGATCGGTGATGACAGTGAATACAGTGAGAACGCTCGTGGCCTCATGGCCTTAGCTCTTAAAGGGTCCACCACTGTGTCTGATTTGAGCCCTCCTGAACAGCCCAGTCCACACGTCCCACAACATGTACCAGAGCCGCTCCGAGATGAGGAGGAAGCAATAAGACCCACCCAAACACTGGAGCACATAGACAACACAAAGTGTTTCAACCAGGGTATTCTAGAGACTCCAATGGACAACGAGGAAAACATGCAACCTGTCAAGTACGTCAATGGGTTTTTCAATTTGGACCTTGAAGATCAATTGTTTATGACGACTGACATCCACGAAGAAGAAGGACTTAGCTCTGTTTCATCTGACCGCCCTAAGAAAGCACAGAGGAAAACGGAAGCATTTAGATTATACTTTCTCATGTGCTCACACAACACAAGAAACACAAGGACATGTCGCTCTACCTACAACACCTATTGAGCCTCTTCCACTAAAAACCGACATTCAAGGTTCTAGTTGCGACATCAGTTTGTTTGAGGAGACGTTAGAAAGTCCAGATGAAGACGAAATGATCCCAAGCCCCTCGCATACTTATCCCACAGAGAGTGAGGCAAAAGATAAATTTATAATACATTGTGAACCTCCGACTCAAAAGACGAAAATTGGATCGTGGCTCAAAATTAAAAGTAAACCATCCGCAAAAATGACTGAAACCTGCAATCAGTCACAGGGTGAAAAACGTCGACCAACAACATGGTGGAGACGAGTGTTTAGATTTAAAAAGAATAAGTTTCATCCAGAGGCAACTGGGGCCCAAAGAGCACAGGAGGACCAAGCTCCTGAAGACATGTGCTGCCACATCTTAAAACATCAGTGCGAGAAAATGTGTAGGGAAAATGTCTGCTTTCCACACAACAATAGGTCAGAAGGTGGAGAAGAGCCACCACCAAAGACATCGTGGTGGAAACAACTGTTTAAACGCAGAAAAAATAAGGTTAATCTCTGTTTGGCATATAGGGGCCCAACAGTGATCGGTGAACGTGCTCCTGAAAACGAGCTGATGCCGATTCTTCACCGACTAAAACATCTTAGCCTTTAGAGACAGTTTCCACATAGAGTAAAAGAATATAAAATCCTTCATCTGAAAGAAACTTAAGAACCTGAGTTCTTAGGTTTCCTTCGGGTTCTTACGTTTCCTACATCTGAAGGAAACTTAATTAAACTTCAGATGAACAATTTTAATTGTTCTAATTAAAATGGTTCATCTGAAAGAAACTTAAGGAGCTGAGTTCTTAAATTTCCTTCAGGTTCTTAAGTTTCCTTCAGCTGAAAGAAACTTAAGAACTCAGGAAAATATAATGAGTGAGTATTTAAGAAGATGAGAAGAAGGTTCAGACACAACCATATTTGATTACACAGGCCACTTTACAGCACAGGAATAGCAGGGTAATATGTTTATTACACTGTTATTGAAGTAAAGTGAGCCGCTGTAATCCCCCATTCGTCCAGGAGTAGCTAGTAGGTGGTAGCTAGTCAAGTGTGATCCCATCTTCTCTACAAATTGTTCTAATTAAAATTGGCAATAAAAAATACAAAAATACAAAATCATAAACTTGTTGGTTATTGACGTGACCCGAGTGCTCCGATGACCACGGACACCATTGATGCTGTCACCTTCCAGGCCTTCTTTTTTTTTTTTTTTTTTTTTATTATTTGTCTTGGGCAAATAGACATCTTTTCTCTTGCATAGCCTGGGCAGCCACAATCGATGTCAATCAACATGATACAAGAGACAAGGAAAAATAAACAAAAACAGACAGCAAAACACACACCAAAAAAAGAGTATCTCCGATTGCCCAAAAAGGAGTGGGAAGAAGAAAACTTATTTAATCCCACCCCCTCTGCTATTATTTCTTAATTTTAGCATACTTTACTTCCTTTTCATGATTGTATTACATGATTACATTGGGGACTATGAGTTAAACTCACGCAACTTATGTGTCACATCATATTGGATAAGGTGCCAACAATGGTAAGGAAAGTTATTAATACCAACAATGGTAACGGACAGTAAATACCAACAACTTCTCCAGTTATTCTTTGAGCCTCTGGTATTTCTCACTTGGTACTGCAATGTCCACCACAACGGCTTTGCTCTGTTGTAGTATATAAGTATATATATAGTATTAAAATCTCCCCCCAAAGAATGAATGTTGTAGCTGTGGTGAAGTACAGACAGAAAATGGTTAGCATATTTTAAGAGTCTCTAACAGGTCAGGTTGTTGCTACACTGTTAGTCTTGTGTTTACCAACCTGGGTCGCCTCGATGTCTGAGGACTTTAGCTTAGCCTGATAGCGTCTCACCTGAGTTCAAGAGCTGTTTGACTGGGTTAATGTTAGCCAAAATAAGTCTGACAGACGCAGAGACAGAGAGAGGACAGAGGACAGAGAGGGGACACAGAGAGGACACAGGGGGGACACAGAGGGGACACAGGGGGGACACAGAGAGGACACAGAGGGGACACAGAGAGGACACAGGGGGGACACAGAGGGGACACAGGGGGGACACAGAGAGGACAGAGAGGGGACACAGAGAGGACAGAGAGGGGACAGATTTTTAATGTAACGCGGTGGCTGCAGTTTCGCCGTGTCCCTTCATATAAAGTGCATGTTACAGACTTGTGTCTTTTATTCCGCTGACGTTCATTCTCTGTTGAAGGTTTACTGTTTGACGTCGCCTGAACTCAGCTCCAAATGGAACTCCCAAAGAGACGTTTACGAGCGTTATAACCAAGACATGTGAGGAGAAACATCTGAAACACCCAGAGGCCCCGGGCTCATGTTGCATAAGTTTGTTTCTTGTTTTGTTTATAGATTTGATGCTTTGATCCTGAGATTTGAAGAGCCCGACTCCAGAAATCGCTGGGACAGTCCGCTGTTTACTGTGCAGCCGGACGACACGCTCCCCTTTGAGGCCATTTCTGACGCACTTTTGAAGCGAAAAGCTCCGCCTCCAAACCAGTCCACGCAAAGTGTAGGTAACACTGAATCAGCTGACGTGGCAGAGCAGAACAAACTGACATGTGTTTCATTCTCAGCAACCGCTGTCGTCAGCGAACTTCCTGTACGAGCTGGACAGGGTCACTCAGGACGTGCTGATGGTACGTTTTTATTTATACAAACAGAAATGTCCGTGTCTTTTTACGTGAACATACAGCGTCGTTTGACTAAAGCTGAAACTCTCCACACTCCATCAAAACGCTGCCCATTTGTGCTTTTTTTTACTATAACATTTTAAACTTTTTCAGCACATTAAACATGACGCACACAAAACACAGTCCTGTCCTGACTCTGACATGGGACAGTCCGCTCCATAGACCAAAAACTCAAATACCAAGAGTTCAGAGGCTAAACGGCTCCGTGCGAACTCATGTTTATAACATGGTGGTTTTCAGTCCAAAAAAACATTTAAAACACAAGATTCTGCTAAATGTTTTAATAATTTAGCAGGTTATAAAGTTTCAGAAATAGATTTTAAATTAAAGTTTTGGTTTTGTGGTCGTTAGATCCACAGAGCTGATTAAACCTGAGCTTTCAGACTTTATTATTTAATTTTAATTTTTTTTTCTTAGTCTGTGGGAAAAATGAAGAGAATGTTCTTGAGCAGGTGCCGTCTCTGGAGCCTCGTCCACTTAAACTAAACATTTAATGTCCTAATGGAAGACAGGGCTGGGATTTAATACGTTTTCTTCTTCCTGCTCCTTTTTCAGCTTAAATGTGTTTAAGTGAACCTGATACATGAGCTCAAAATAAATGAATAAATAAATAAATTCAATGAGATGAGACTGTGACTCATTCAGCGTTTGTGACTTTTCAGAGAAAATTCTTGTGAAAATGTTCTATATTTTATAATTCACAAACGTCAAATAAACAGAGAATCAGCCAATCATCTGTTTATACACGAACAAAGCAGTAAAGTACACACACCTCAAATTTATACTCGAGTATAGTTTACAGTGTGTACTTTTACTTTTACTTGAGTACATCTGAGAGCAGTATCTGTACTTCCACTACATTTTTGAACAGGACTGAAAAGTAAAAGTATTTTTCTTATTGTGTGAGACCTGCTGAGGGTTTATTTTTAACACGTAGAATTTAAACAAAACAAAAATAAACGAATAAAAACAGAAAAAAACGACTGATTCATTTGTTTCTGTTGAACAAAATTCAGCTCAAATCTTTATCAAAATCACCACATTTGAAGTTTTATAAGACTCAAAATCTGTGAGAAATACTTTTACTTTTTACTCTTTAAAACAGGCACTTTTAGTAGATTTTTTCATGTGATACTTGAGTATTTTTTGCTCCCGTGTGTGTACTTTGTGTACTTTTACATATAATGATGTTGTTCCGTTTGTTTTCGCTGTTTCGTTCTAACGATTCTTCACATAATGTCAGTGTTTATCTTCGTGTCGTCTGTCGCTCTGGTCACATATTTGTATTAAACACCTTTGAACGTGTCGTTTACTCGCGGCTGACGTCAGGTGAACGACTCTATTGACGCTTCGTGTTCTTTAAAGCTCCGGCCTCTGTAATTATTCAAAGTTTAAACGTTCAGGTTCGATTTGTTTATTCTCGCCTGATTGGCTCTTTCTGGTTCATCTGATTGGTTTTTCTCCCTCTGTATTTACGGGTCATTTTCAACGCACAAAAGACCAGCGTTTCGGGCGATTCTATAACGATCCCAGGAGCAACTGATAAAATATCCTTTGACCTTTGACCTTTTGTTTTTAATGGTCCCATATCACACAAAACTGACTCTTGTAGCTTTAATCCATGTTCTACTGTTCCCTCCTCAAAAACAGACCTGGAGTTGTGTTTTGTTTCATTCTCACATGTTTGAGTCACTTTATTATTTGTCTGTTACATCTACAAAGATCAAAATGCGACGTTCCACCTTGTGATGTCATCAAGTGGTAGTTTTCAAGTGAACTCCTCCTTTTACCTTTAGTTCAGTCGAGATAAGAGACGACTCCAGGACTGAAATGATTCAATTCAATTCATTTATTTTTGTAACGCCCAAAATCACAACAACAGTTGTCTGAAGGGCGTTCATGTTTTGGTTGATGGGGGAAACCGGAGTACCCGGAGGAAACCCATCCAGACACGAGGAGAAACATGAAAAACTCCACACAGAAAGGCCTGGGCGACCCGGGGATCAACCAAACCTTCTGCTGTGAGACATGAGCCACTCAGCCACTGTGATATACACACAAAAACACAACAACACACAAAAACAAAACAACAGGAAAAATCAGACACAACAGGAAAAATCGGCCAGACGAGGAGGAGGAAGACCAGACGAGAAGGATGAGAGGAGGTGGGTGGAGGAGGGCCAGGCGGGGAGGAGGAGAGGGTCCAGCTGTCATCGGGGCATCTGAAAGAGATACACTCCACAGGGGGAGTGGGACAGGGGACAACATGTGAATAGCATTGCTGATGAGAAAATAGGACAAAGCAGAGGATAGTGCTCAGGTTGCCATACTTCCCCCAGCTAGTTACTCCTACTGCAGCCTGTCTTATCCCGGGTTTGTCCCTAACTCCCTCACTATGTAACCTGGTCTATACCGAAGAGGAAGGTTTTAAGCCTGGTCTTAAATACAGAGACTGTGGGGGCCTGTTTAACATCAGCAGGGAGTTGATTCCATAGCACAGGAGCTTGGTAACTGAATGCTGTCCCTCCCACTGTACTTTTGGACACTCTAGGAACCACTAAAAAAAGTGGCGATCTTAAATAGTCTTTATAACGAAACCTCAGAGCGTCCCACAGCGGCTGAAGCACAGAACCATCCGGAAAGAAGTCGATCCAAATGAGACGAGTCGAGAGGTCCATGGTACAAAAGGATGAAGTTTGTGAAAGAGAAGGAGAGTGTGAAAGAGAAGGAGAGTGTGAAAGAGAAGGAGAGTGTGAAAGAGAAGGAGAGTGTGAAAGAGAAGGAGAGTGTGAAAGAGAAGGAGTGTGTGAAAGAGAAGGAGTGTGTGAAAGAGAAGGAGAGTGTGAAAGAGAAGGAGAGTGTGAAAGAGAAGGAGTGTGTGAAAGAAGTTGAAGCTGAAGTTGGAGCTGAAGTTGGAGCTGAAGCTGAAGCTGAAGTTGAAGTTGAAGTTGAAGCTGAAGCTGAAGCTGAAGCTGAAGCTGAAGCTGAAGTTGAAGCTGACTCTGACCTGTGTGCGCTGGTTCTGCTGCTCCTGTTTTGTATTTCAAACCGATCGAGTTCACACAACCGAATTATTTATACGCCCGGCTGCAGGTAACAGATTTCAACAGGAGCAGGTGACGCGTTTCGTCCAGTTCATCCTGATGTTTAAACTCCTTTAACATGTTTATCTTTTATTTAAACTTTAATATAAGTTTATAAAACGTCTGTCATTGGGGCCACAGCTTTACTGTTTTCGCTACAGAATGTTGAATAAGGAAATCGATTCATAAACTCGTGCAAATAGAAACTAATTTATGCAACAAATCTTTAAAACTGTAAAAATGATCCTAGTGTTTCATAATTAGGACAGGGCAGTTTAATAATGTGTCAGGGACAGACGCAAAGAGACTCAGTTTGCACAAAACAGAATCTCTGAAATGTAGTACGCCATAAATAGAATACTGGAGGAATATTTGGGAATGGTCTCAGAGTTAGAAACGCGGATCCGCTCATTGGAGGCTCTGACCCCGAGTTACAGTCAGGTAGCAGCAGTAGGGACCGCGGACCGCAGTAGCTTTAGCGTAACTAGTGAGACTAGCCCCCCAGCGCAACCCGTGCAGCCGGAATCAGACCAGGACAGGTTTGTGACGGTTAGAAGAAAGTGTAGGACAGGCCAGGGACACAGGGCTGAGAATAGGACTGTAGCAGACCAGGGACACAGGGTTGAGAGTAGAGAGCTCCCTGTCCAGAACAGGTTTGCTCCCCTGAACTGGACCCGGGACACTTTAGTCATAGGGAGCTCCATAGTCAGGGACGTGGAACTGCCTGCAGCTTCCACGCGGTGTTACCCTGGAGCCAGACTGGGTGACATCGAGGGGAATCTTAGGCTTTTAAAGAAAAGTAAGAATAGGTACCGCCGGATCGTTATACACGCGGGGGGTAACGATACTCGGCGCGGTCAGTCAGAGGTGGTTAAGTTACAGATAGCTGCAGTCTGTCAATTGGCTAAGTCGATGTCGGAGTCCGTGTACGGCCGAGAAGGACTGTCAACATGGACCAAAGGAGAAGTAAGGTTGGATACACACAGTTGTGGACGTAAAACACATTAAATAGTTATATGGACATTAATATTGACACAAATGAGGAAGATAAAATCTATGATATTGAATCTGATGTCGCACATAAGTTATTAACACCTGGAGAAAGTCATTATTTTACAGCTCAACAGTTTAACACCAGAACAGACAAGGTCTCAGATAAAGCACTTTCCATCATTCACCTCAATAGTCAAAGTTTGAAAAATAAGTTGGATAAAATTAAAGAGCTGTTCAGTGATTTTAAACACGCCTTCAAAGTAATTGCTATCACTGAAAGTTGGTTAAAGGACACACATATTGATAAAGTACAGATTGATGGTTATAACATGTTCTATATAAACAGGGTTAATAAAAAAGGAGGAGGTGTTGCCCTCTATGTGGATGTAAATCTAAAATGTAAACTGGTTGAACAAAAAACGATAACTGGGAGTGACTTGATGGAATTGATTACCATAGAAATCATTAATGATAATGGGAAAAACGTATTAATTAGTTGTGTGTATAGACCGCCTGGGGCTGGTGTTGACTTATTTACAGATCAAATCCTTGAAATGTTTGAGAACGTTAACAAATCAGTTATTTTGTGTGGTGACTTTAACATAGACCTGGGAAATCAAGCAGCAGCAAATATCTTTCGGAATTATATGGAAACAGTTGGTCTATGCCCGATGATAACTAAACCAACTCGTATTACTGGTCATAGTGCGACTATCATAGACAATATATATACAAATATACATGGTGATATTATCAGTGGTATCTTTAGGGCAGATGTGAGCGATCACCTTCCTGTATTTATTATCTGTGAAAAATTGTGTTTTGATGAGCTTGCGCAGGATGTAACAGCAATGCTAATAAGAGATAAATCTAGTAAGGCTCTGGAGGCCTTCAGAGAAGACCTTGAAAAACAAAATTGGAATCATGTATATACAAATAATTTAAATAGTGCTTATAACGCTTTCATGACAACGTTTCTCAATTTATATGACAAAAACTGCAAAATTACAAAAATATGTGCACACGATAAGAAAAATACTCTTAATCCATGGATGACAAACGGATTGAAAAACGCATGTAGGAAGAAAAATTGTCTTTACAGAAGGTTTCTCAAATTGAGAACAAAAGATTCAGAAGTTAGGTATAAAAAATATAAAAACAAGCTTGTATCAATTATGAGAAGACAAAAAAAAAGATTACTACACCAAATTATTGGATGCGAACAAAAACAATATAAAAAATACATGGGGTATAATAAACACGGTCTTGCAAAAAGGTAAGGTAACTTCAAATATTCCAAACTATTTTACAAAAAATAATGTAGATATTTTTGGGAAAGAAGAAATTGTAAATGAATTTAATCATTACTTTTCTAACATTGGCCCAAATTTATCAAAGAATATCCCAAAAGAAAGCAACAATGATGGAGCAATAGCTGATAATGTAAACAGTATGTTTTTGGAGAGTGTGCAGGCAAATGAAGTCTTGACAATTGTTCAAAATTGTCCAAATAAAAAATCTAATGATTACACTGATATTAATATGTTATTGATCAAGAAAGTGATAAACGTTGTTATTGAGCCTTTCACATATATATGTAATCTTTCATTCAGCACAGGAATATTTCCAGATCACATGAAAGTGGCCAGAGTCATTCCACTTTTTAAAAAAGGAAATAAAAATGATTTCTCAAATTATAGACCTGTATCACTGCTTTCGCAGTTCTCAAAAATTTTAGAGAAACTATTTGTTAGCAGATTAAATAAATTTATTGGAAAATACAAAATTTTAAGTAAGAACCAACATGGATTTCGTTCCAATCATTCAACCGCCACAGCATTAATGGACCTGGCTGAAGAAATCACTAATGCCATGGACAAGAAACAATATTTAGTTAGTATCTTTGTCGATCTTCAAAAAGCATTTGATACTCTAGATCATGAAATATTATTACAGAAGTTATACAAGTATGGTATACGAGGTGTACCACACAAATGGGTCACAAGTTACTTAACGAACCGTTATCAATTTGTGGAAATTAACAACATAAAATCAGAACATCGTCAAGTAACGTGTGGGGTACCTCAAGGTTCGGTCTTGGGGCCAGTACTTTTTCTCCTTTATGTGAATGATCTTATGTCTGTATCAAAATTACTAAATTGCATCTTGTTTGCTGATGATACCACATTATTTTACTCAGGAAAAAACATAAATGAGGTTATAAAAAATGTAGAAGATGAGTTTCAAAAAATATTAAAATGGTTCAATGCTAACAAGCTATCTATAAACATTAGCAAAACTAAATTTATGGTCTTTAGTTGTAAGAAGAAAGATTTAGAGGTAAGATTATTCACACAAGGATTAGAGATAGAAAGAACAAGTACATTTCGTTTTTTAGGAGTTATGATTGATGAACAGCTGACGTGGAAGTCCCACATAGAGCAAGTAAGATCAAAAGTATCACAAACCATAGCCGTATTACACAAGGTGAAAGAGTCTCTCAACAGAGATGCATTGTTCTTATTGTATAACACATTGATCGTTCCATATTTGACATATTGCATTGACGTGTGGGGAAGTGCTTGTAAAACCTACATTGAACCAGTTTTTCTGTTACAGAAGCTATTAGAGTTATCAATGGAAGTGGATATAGAGAACATACAAATCCAATTTTTATTCAGTTAGAAACGTTGAAATTTAACGAATTGGTGGAATATGGCATTCTTAAAACCATGTACAAAGCTCATCAAAAAGTGTTACCAGAGAAGTTGCAAAATAGATTTCGAAAGAGAGAAAATAGATATCAATTAAGAGGAACTGATGTAGCCTAGAAAGTAATATTAAAGAATCCAAATCCATTTATATGTTTAAGAAAAGTTTGAAATTATCATTATTAAGAAGATATATAACTGATATGTGACAGGATGATTTTGTGTTTTTTTTGTTTGTTTTTTGTTGTTGTTTTTTTTTTTCGTAAAGTAGCTGTACATTTATGTTTGACTTTGTATAATGTAGTGAATAAGAGTCAGAGTTGATGAGGGGCAGATATTATAAGCTTTTGCTTCCTTCTGTGCCCTTTCATTCACTTAACAAAAATTGTACAAAAGCCGTAAAACTGTATGAAGTTATAAGGATTGTTTTGTTTTAATGAATGAAATAAAATAGTAAATTGAATTGAATTGAAAAATTGAAACGCGTGTGTACATGCTATGAACACGTGTGTGTACATGTTCTGTTGTGTGTTTGTGCGTTTGTGTGTGTGCTCTGTTGTGTGTTTGTGTGTTTGTATGTCCTCTGTTGTGTGTTTGTGTGTTTGTATGTGCTCTGTTGTGTATTTGTGTGTTTGTATGTGCTCTGTTGTGTGTTTGTGCGTTTGTGTGTTCGTGCTCTGTTGTGTATTTGTATGTTTGTGTGTGCTCTGTTGTGTGTTTGTGTGTGCTCTGTTGTGTATTTGTGTGTTTGCGTGTGCTCTGTTGTGTGTTTGTGCGTTTGTGTGTTCGTGCTCTGTTGTGTATTTGTGTGTTTGTGTGTGCTCTGTTGTGTGTTTGTGTGTGCTCTGTTGTGTGTTTGTGTGTGCTCTGTTGTGTGTTTGTGTGTCCTCTGTTGTGTGTTTGTGTGTGCTCTGTTGTGTGTTTGTGTGTTTGTGTGTGCTCTGTTGTGTGTTTGTGTGTGCTCTGTTGTGTATTTGTGTGTTTGTGTGTGCTCTGTTGTGTGTTTGTGTGTCCTCTGTTGTGTGTTTGTGTGTGCTCTGTTGTGTGTTTGTGTGTTTGTGTGTGCTCTGTTGTGTGTTTGTGTGTGCTCTGTTGTGTGTTTGTGTGTGCTCTGTTGTGTGTTTGTGTGTTTGTGTGTGCTCTGTTGTGTGTTTGTGTGTGCTCTGTTGTGTATTTGTGTGTTTGTATGTGCTCTGTTGTGTATTTGTGTGTTTGTGTGTGCTCTGTTGTGTGTTTGTGTGTGCTCTGTTGTGTGTTTGTGTGTGCTCTGTTGTGTGTTTGTGTGTGCTCTGTTGTGTGTTTGTGTGTTTGTGTGTGCTCTGTTGTGTATTTGTGTGTTTGTGTGTGCTCTGTTGTGTGTTTGTATGTGCTCTGTTGTGTATTTGTGTGTTTGTGTGTGCTCTGTTGTGTATTTGTGTGTTTGTGTGTGCTCTGTTGTGTGTTTGTGCGTTTGTGCGTTTGTGCTCTGTTTTTGCATCACTTTAAACTTTCACTGACTTGTCTTTTTCTCCTGCAGCTGAAGGACTTGGACTTGGAAAAGGCTGGACTCCAGTTTATATCGTACCAGGAGCTGCAGGCGGCGGTCAGCGAGAAGCAGACTGAGGAGGCGGAGTCTGAGCGGACCGAAGGGGCGGAGTCTAAGAGGACCGAAGGGGCGGAGTCTAAGAGGACAGAAGAGGAAGATTCTGAGAGGACGGAGGGGACAGAGACAGAGCAGACCGGAGAAATGTCGTCTGAGCAAACTGAAGAGGAGGGAGTCCATCTGGTGGAGAACATCCGCCTCCAAGAACGTCCAAAAGGAACCGAGGTCCAGCTGCTCGGTCTGAGGCTCGGACTCAACACGGTCACAGTCATGACCCAAAAGGTCACAGTCTGCCTCCGGTGTAACAGGTACGAGCCGCGTCAGAGTTATGTCCCTCTCAGCAAAACAGTTTGCTCTAGTCTTAGAACGCAGACAATTAAACTTCTCCACAGATGAAAACGGAGCTCAGGAAAAGCTCAGACCCTTTTTTAAATTTTTTTATGGCTTTTAAACAGACGTCACTCCATTTCAATTCTACCATTGACTTCAGCCGCAACCGTCTCCAACCAGCAGAGGGCGATAGAAGCTATAAAAGCATAAAACATGAACATCAATGTCTACAGCTGTTAGCTTCATTAGCACGGGGCTGTTAGCTTCATTAGCACGGGACTGTTAGCTTCATTAGCACGGGGCTGTTAGCTTCATTAGCACGGGGCTGTTAGCTTCATTAGCACGGGGCTGTTAGCTTCATTAGCACGGGGCTGTTAGCTTCATTAGCATTCATTTATTTATTTTAAAAAATATCCCATAGGACCCCCCACCCTCCCACCCCAACCCAACCCTCCACCTACCCTGTCATCCCTCCCAACCCCGCCCCCCAGAGTCCTCCTCCATTTTGTATTTTTTAAATTTATTTTATTGTCATCAATGGGATGACAATAATTGCCATCCCATCCCATAGGAATGGCAGCATAGGTTCACGCTGCGACTCGGGGGGTCCTGGTGACCCCATCAAAGTCTTTCTCCGTTGATTTAGTTATTTTTTTGTTTTTTGTTTTCCACAAACGGACTTGTGGGGTCTCCGGGACCCCCGGCGCTCCACTATAGGTTCACGCTGCGACTCGGGGGGTCCTGGTGACCCCCTTGGGGAGCACAAGGGTTAAAAATACAGATGATCACCTCCGGGCCTGTTCATAGCGACAGAAGCTGAAGCATTACCATGGCAACCAGAGCCTCGTTCAGACGTTAGCTTCTGAAAGATGGAGCGCACTCCAACAGGAGATAAGCCCCACAGTTTGACACACACTGATGCAAATTACAGATGTGCCGCTCTGAGGAATAAACAAACAGATGGACGGATACGACGCAGATCGTGTCAGAAAATAGAAAATGTCATTGTTTTCACTGGAGAGTTGATTTGAGCCAAAGAAAAGTCACATGACGTAAGAATATTTAAAAAGAGCTGAACGCAGAATATCAGAGTTAATGTGAGTTTTGACAACGAACGGCTCTTTTGAATGAGTCGGCTCTTTTGAACGAACGGCTCTTTTGAACGAGTCGGCTCTTTTGAACGAACGGCTCTTTTGAACGAGTCGGCTCTTTTGAACGAACGGCTCTTTTGAACGAGTCGGCTCTTTTGAACGAACGGCTCTTTTGAACGAGTCGGCTCTTTTGAACGAGTCGGCTCTTTTGAACGGCGTCTGTTTGTGTCTCATTTGTCTTCATTTTTACACAGATTGACGCTGTAGAATCAGGACAGAAAAGACTTTTTATGGACTTTATACTGGAGTGAGAGCTTTGTGCAAGAACATAATGACATTTAGTTTTAAAATGATTATTATAGACATGTTTTATTTGGATCATTTACAATTCCAAAGGGTAAACTCCCACCACTTAAAAAACCCCAAACAAACATCTGAGCCTCGGCCGCGTCTCTCTGGGATCAGTTCGTGGACACGGCTCTTTGACATGAACAAATCCAAAAGACTCGGATCCCACAGAGAAAGTCCAATAACGAGTCGCACTCTCAGGACACAACAGTCCAAAGTTTGAACACACCGTCTCTGGACAGGACTCTGGACACACCTGTATGTGTCTCTGTCTTTAGGACAGGACTGTGGACACACCTGTCTCTGTGTCCCTCGCTCGTCCAGGTCTCATTGTAGTTTGTTGTTGTTGTAATTGCACTCTTTGAACACTAGATGGCAGTGTTGCACTTTGACTTTGCTCCTCACAAAATCCAGTTTCAGTTTTGTAGTTTTGTTCATAGAAAAACTTGTTTGTCCATTTTTATTTTTGATATTTAGTACTTTTGGACAGACTAGTGGTTTGTAGTGGTACTGCAGACCATGTTTCAGGCTTTGATGTCTAAAATGTTTGAGTTAAAACACAACAAAACATTTTCTCATGACCTGGATATTAACAGATTTTACAGAAGCATTTGTTGGTTTCAAATGACAGTCCTCTTTTATTAAAACTCCAAAAAAATGAACTGAAATTAAAATTCTGTTGCCAATTTTCAATAGATTCTGTCTCTCTGAAGCGAAACATGTCGGCTGTGGCGTGTTTCAGATGTTTATGTCCCGAATATGTGCAGTTTGTTTTTTATTTTTGGTAAAATATCAGTTTACAAAGAGATGATGAGTAATATTGTTGTTTTTTAACACAGTGGTGAGTATTTCAGAGGAGCCTTTGATTTTTAGCTGTAAAAATTCACACATTTCTCATTAAGATTTTACAAATTTAATTTATATTTTCATTCATGTGGAAAAAAGTTGAATATCCAAAAGTAAAATACACAAATATTCACAAGAAACACAAGGAGGAGCTCGCACCTCCACAAACCCGACTCTTTGATGCATCCTTAGCGTTTGATAGCTCGCACCTCCACAAACCCGACTCGCTGTATAAAAACATGATCCTTTATGATTTGACCGTCTATTTTTCTAATAAAGCTTTATCTTCGTCTTCCTGTTTCTAGGCAACAGGTCAGAAAATAGAAAGTTCCACACTGTTCTTTAAAAGTACATCTGGACACTGTGTCTGCGCCTCGTTAAAGAGCGTGGAGGTCTTAAAATGGCCGCCACATTAACGGCCTTCTCTGTGTAGCTAACGGCCCTCGTCGCGCTGCTCTTTAGTCTCCCCCGTAAACGCCGCTGTCTGCTTTTGTTTACGGCGTCTTCGCGGTCGGGACGATTCCGCCTCATAAACGAGGATCATAAAAGATCAGCGGCTCTCTCCTCTGCTCCTCGGAGAATACACCGGCTCGCCGTAAAACAGACGCGCTTTGTAAAAAGGAAGCGGTTTCATTGAGAAGAGCCCAGTAAAAGTTTGGACATAAATTAAACAGCTGTGTCCTGATAAAGAACGTTTCAGATGATGTTTTGGTTTGTGAATCTGCCGCCGGAGCAAACACAGAGATGTACGTGAATATTTTATACAAATGTGTAAATGTTTATGATGTTGGTTTGTGTTATGAACTTAAACCCATCACTGTGCTCCTCCTCTGCTCCTCTGCTCCTCTGCTCCTCTGCTCCTCTCACCCTGGGGAGACTTGACCTCTGACCTCTCAGCTCTGGTTGTGGACTGTGTGGTGGACAGTGGGTGTGGCAGATGGACCTCCTGCTCCTCCAACTCCCATGATTCCTTTCAAAACCTGCCTCATGTGGCAGGATGAGCCAGTCCCAAAGCCTGGGCCCTGGGACTGACGTTTCCGTGGTCCAGGTCCAGAGCTCCAGGTCCAGAGCTCCAGGTCCAGAGCTCCAGGTCCAGAGCTCCAGGTCCAGAGCTCCAGGTCCAGAGCTCCAGGTCCAGAGCTCCAGGTCCAGAGCTCTAAGTCTAATATTAACTAAATGAATAAAGTGAAATGTTTTTGATGCTTTTTCATGTTGTTCTTGTTCTTTGTTGGGGCTTTGTTGCTTTAAATGCTGCAGATATGAGACATGTTTAATGTTGACAGGACTCACATCGACAGCTATTTTCTGTTTATATCTGATTTTTTCATCTTAATGATGATGGTTTATGTGAACTGCTGTTGTTCTCCTGTTGTTCTCCTGTTGTTCTCCTGTTGTTCTCCTGTTGTTCTGCTTCACTCCATACCCCTCCCTCTCTCCTGTCTCCTCCCTTCTCACCCCTTGCCCCTCACCCTTCCCTCCTCACTCCCCTGCTCCTTACCCCTCGCTCCCTACTACTCGCTCTTCGCTCCACGCCCTCGCCTGTCCCTCCTCGTTCCTTCACCCCCCTCCTCCTCCTCACTCCTTCCTCCCTCACTCCCCCGCGCCTCGCCCCTTGCTCCTCACTCCTCCTCACCCCCCGCTCCTTGCCCCTCACACCTCCTCCCTCCTTGCCCCTTGCTCCTCCTCACTCCCCCGCTCCTTGCTCCTCCTCCCTCCTCACCCCTTGCTCCTCCTCACTCCCCTGCTCCTTACCCCTCCTCACTCCCCCACTCCTCACCCCCGCTCCTTGCCCCTCACACCTCCTCCCTCCTCACCCCTTGCTCCTCCTCACTCCCCCGCTCCTCACCCCTCCTCACCCCTTGCTCCTCACTCCCCCGCTCCTCCTCCCTCCTCACCCCTTGCTCCTCCTCACTCCCCCGCTCCTCACCCCTCCTCACTCCCCCGCTCCTTGCTCCTCCTCCCTCCTCACCCCTTGCTCCTCCTCACTCCCCCACTCCTTGCTCCTCCTCACTCCCCCGCTCCTCCTCCCTCCTCACCCCTTGCTCCTCCTCACTCCCCTCCCTCCTCACCTCTTGCTTCTTCTCACTCCCCCGCTCCTTGCTCCTCCTCCCTCCTCACCCCTTGCTCCTCCTCACTCCCCCGCTCCTCACCCCTCGCCTCCTGCCCCTCGCTGCCCCATTAACTTTGTATTAAGTCTGTCTTTACGAGCGCACAAACAAACTGTGTCCCGTTGAAGAAAATCTAATATTGTTTTTATGGATTTGGCAATAACAGAGTAAATAACGCCACTCGAGTCGCCGTAGTAACTGCGTTTACAAGCACGCTTTTTAAATTTTATTATTTTTATTAGCAACTTTGGAATTACAAGCGAAACGAAAAGGCTCATTTGACCTTCTGAGTTGGTTTTGTGTCTGGCCACGAAAACGTAGAAACCTCGGCACATTTTTCCATTTAAATTCATCAATAAAAAAAACATTTATATAAAAGAATTCTGTCTGAGTAAAGTTGAAATCTGATTCACAGCTCGAGTTTTACATTAAACATCAGATTCCCTGTGGAAAAACTCACAAAACAACTGAATTTTTGAGCCGTTTTGATTTCAGAAAAGATTCAACTTGTGTCATTGTTTTTTTTAAGCCTCGAGTCACATTTAACGTCTCTGATTTTTACTGTTTTAAAATCGTGAAAAACAAAACGAGCTCATGTTGAACCGTGGAACATCCTCATGACTCACCAGGATGAGTTTATAAGAGCTTTACACCACTCAACAACCAGCATGCTAACATACCCTTCCTGATTATTGAACAATAAAATGCTTTCAAATTTCACAGTTCACAGTGGAGCATTAACATCTCCATGGAAACAGACTGAAGAAAACATCGACAAAGTGAATCTAGATGTTTAATATAATGTTCATTTGGAAAATTTAATGGTTCTTACTTTAGCAGTGTTTGATTTACACTGATCCGTCTCTCCTCACTCCTCACCCCTCACTCCTCACCCCTCACTCCTCACCCCTCACCTCTCACTCCTCACCCCTCACTCCTCACCTCTCACCCCTCACTCCTCACCTCTCACTCCTCCCTCCTCACTCCTCACTCCTCACCTCTCACTCCTCACCCCTCACCCCTCACTCCTCACCCCTCACTCCTCACCTCTCACCTCTCACTCCTCACCCCTCACTCCTCACCTCTCACTCCTCACCCCTCACTCCTCACCCCTCACCTCTCACCCCTCACCCCTCACTCCTCACCCCTCACTCCTCACCCCTCACTCCTCACCCCTCACTCCTCACCCCTCACTCCTCACCTCTCACTCCTCACCTCTCACTCCTCACCTCTCACTCCTCACCCCTCACTCCTCACCCCTCACTCCTCACCTCTCACTCCTCACCTCTCACTCCTCACCCCTCACCCCTCACCTCTCACTCCTCACCTCTCACTCCTCACCCCTCACTCCTCACCCCTCACCTCTCACTCCTCACCCCTCACTCCTCACCTCTCACTCCTCACCTCTCACTCCTCACCCCTCACTCCTCACCCCTCACCTCTCACTCCTCACCTCTCACTCCTCACCCCTCACTCCTCACCCCTCACTCCTCACCCCTCACTCCTCACCCCTCACTCCTCACCTCTCACTCCTCACCTCTCACTCCTCACCCCTCACTCCTCACCCCTCACCTCTCACTCCTCACCCCTCACTCCTCACCCCTCACTCCTCACCCCTCACTCCTCACCTCTCACTCCTCACCTCTCACTCCTCACCCCTCACCCCTCACCTCTCACTCCTCACCTCTCACTCCTCACCCCTCACTCCTCACCCCTCACCTCTCACTCCTCACCCCTCACTCCTCACCTCTCACTCCTCACCCCTCACTCCTCACCTCTCACTCCTCACCCCTCACTCCTCACCCCTCACTCCTCACCTCTCACCTCTCACTCCTCACCTCTCACTCCTCACCTCTCACTCCTCACCTCTCACCTCTCACTCCTCACCTCTCACTCCTCACCTCTCACTCCTCACCCCTCACCTCTCACTCCTCACCCCTCACTCCTCACCCCTCACTCCTCACCTCTCACCTCTCACTCCTCACCTCTCACTCCTCACCTCTCACTCCTCACCCCTCACCTCTCACTCCTCACCCCTCACTCCTCACCCCTCACTCCTCACCTCTCCCTCCTCACTCCTCACCCCTCTCACTCCCCTCTTGCCCCTGCTCCTCGCTCCTTTTTTCATTATGTCTGTTCTGGGGCAGGACACATTTTGCTCAAATACATAAATAAAAATCAGGTTCAGAGGCTTTAAAGCTACACTATGTAACTTTTTCTCGTGTTAATGCTTTTCTCATTAATGAACATGATTAATTGTACTTTGTGTTGCCTTCAGCTCAGAGCATAGAGTTTATTTAAGCTCCTCACTCCAAACACTGGACTGTTTCAAACTACTTTTTCCTCCTGTTTAGCCCCAAATTGTTCATTTTTATTTCATTTCTTTTGGTTTCCAGCGCAGTCTCTGGTCTAAGTGGAGCCGCCAACATCCTGATCACAAACTGGAATCATGAATTTTGTTTCTTTGTTCGAAAATGTGATTTAAAAGAAAATTCTGTTCAGATTTTTGTCATTTTTGTGCCATTTCTTCTGTTCTCGTGTAACTGCTGCATCTGATTGTTCCTCAAAGTTCATCTTCATTAGATTGTCCAAACGTCCTGGGTTATGATTTTAATCAAGGGGGGCTAACTAGAGGCATGTCTCTGTCTGAAGCTCTGATACTCTGGTCCTGGTCTAGTCCTGGTCTAGTCCTGGTCTAGTCCTGGTCTAGTCCTGGTTTAGTCCTGGTTTAGTCCTGGTCTAGTCCTGGTTTAGTCCTGGTTCAGTCCTGGTCTAGTCCTGGTCTAGTCCTGGTCTAGTCCTGGTCTAGTCCTGGTCTAGTCCTGGTCTAGTCCTGGTCTAGTCCTGGTCTAGTCCTGGTCTAGTCCTGGTCTAGTCCTGGTCTAGTCCTGGTTCAGTCCTGGTCTAGTCCTGGTCTAGTCCTGGTCTAGTCCTGGTCTAGTCCTGGTCTAGTCCTGGTCTAGTCCTGGTCTAGTCCTGGTTCAGTCCTGGTCTAGTCCTGGTCTAGTCCTGGTCTAGTCCTGGTCTAGTCCTGGTCTAGTCCTGGTTTAGACTCTTTATATGTCAGTTGTTTAATGACATACATGTTTCAGTCTGTGGAGCTTCTTCTTTCTTCTTGTTTCCTCAGATTCAAAGTCACGTCTCAAAAGCTCAAATCATCTGAAACATAAAAACATAAACCTCACGTTTTAAACATGGAGCAGTTTAATAAAAAAATTTTAAAAACTAACTTTTTACAACAATAAAAGTGGAAAATCTTGAATTTGAATCTTTTCATTTCTTAAAACACGTTCAGTTTAACGAGGCTTGTGGAGTTTTCTCTCTTCTCTGCAGGTTTCACGTGTGGAAACTGCAGCGTTAAACATGACCTTAAACAAAGCTCCGTTTAGAACAAACCTGCTCCTTAAAGACACGTCGCCTTTGAAAGGCCCAGAAACAAAGAACGACGTCAAAGAGCCGCACTTCTGACAGAATAGACCTGGTTAAAGAGGCGAGTTCAGCCAGATCTATTTTTTAAACCTTTTTTCCATGTTCTGCTGTTCCCTCATGAAAAACACACGTCTGAGGAGGTTTTAGACTCATCCATGTTTGAGTCGTCTAGAGCAGGAGTCCCCAACCTTTTCTGCACCACGGACCAGAACAATGTAGCTTTTATTTTCACCGTCTACACTCGGCAGATAAATGTGGCAAAAATAAGTAAAGTGCATAAAAAATACAACTCGACAAACCGCCGCATCAGTGTGAGCTCTGTGCTTGTTTCTTCTTTCCTTCTTGCTCACGTTTGTTTCTTTGGAAGTTTTAAAGGTTTCATTGCCTCATTTGCTTTTCCCACATATTCCACAGAGCCGACTCGGTGTGAGACTCACCTGTGGAGACAAACACATATTTAAGTAGGACTCCTGGTGGTGTCTGTTAAATTGTCGTAACGGTGGGTGTAGGTGCGGACCAAAGGATGCAGATCTCGGGACAGATTTACAGTGTTTTATTTACAAAGTGCGGGATTCAAAGTCAATAGTAATAGTCACAACTGGGGGCAGGAGGCAGAGCGGGCGGGCGCAGGACGGGACAAGGTAGGACAGACCAGAACCGGAGCGGGAGCGGAGATAGCCAGAACCGGGACAAGACGGGACCAGGAACAGGACCAGGAGAGACCGAGCAGGAATAATCCAACAGGTGAGAGCCAAGGCGGAGGACGGGAGACGAGCCGGGAACCCAGACGGGACAGGAGGCGAAGACAAAGGGTGAACTTTACCGGAGCTGGAGCGCAGAGTCAGGAGCAGGAACGAGCGGGAGAACAGGCATGTTTACACGCGGACGATCTGGCTCCGAGTGTATTCTGCCGAGCCCTCAAATACTCGGCAGCAGGTGATGGTGATTGCGGTGATGTGCTCCAGGTGCGTGCAGGAGGAGTCAGGGACTCCTCCCAGCTCCAGGCAGACAGGTAGGGGAGGGGGAGAGGACACAGGAGGACAGGAAAAACAGACACCGTGACATAAATTTATCTTTCTTTTTCTTGGAGGTCGTAGTCTCCTCTTCTGGCTCCTCAGTTTGTCCTTTTCCCCTTTGTTAAAGGCTCTCCAAAGACTTTTGTTTTGGCTCATTTTCACTCACTTGTGGCTCTTTTGTGCGTCGTGTCTGACGTGTTACACGTGAAACGTCATCGCGGAGACACGAGCAGATCCAGCACAGATAGAATAAACTTATCACTACATCAAACAGATGTCGGTGGTGATTTCCTGTCAGGATTTTCATTATACATCTACTGTTAAACCTTTCCTGCTTCGGTCCCTTGACCGTGGTCAGGAGACACAGGGGAGATCCGTCTTCTCCAGGGCCGAAGCGTCGCTCTTCCTCTGGGTTTAACTCCCTGTTCTCAAAGTTGTTTGGACTGTGAGCTCAAAGACCCCAGTCTGTTTCTCCAGAGTTGGTGTTTTTATTATCTGTACTGCACTGAAATAACACATCACTACTGCTCTAACTCACACACTCTCACACACTCTCACACTCACACTGTCTCACTCTCACACTGTCTCACACTCACACACTCACCCCCCCCCCCCCCCACACACACCCCCACACCCACCCTCTCACACACTCACACACTCACACTATCACACTCTTACACTCACACACACTCACACACACTCACACTCTCACACACACTCTCACACACACTCTCACACTGTCTCACTCTCACACTGTCTCACTCTCACACTCTCACACTCACACACTCTCACACTCTCTCAGTTAATACAACTTATTAGTAAATCCCTCCTCTTTAATACACAGAAGTAAATCCCTCCTCTTTAAGTAAAGTAAACATCTCCACCTCATCTCAAATTTGCAGCGTCCATTTTGAATTTGAAATATTTTAAAGCAAAAAAACTGAATAAATTGCTTCTGGCCCAAAGTACAATAAAAAGCGCATTAATATTCTGCGTCCGAGGCGTTTAAACGTGTGTGGATGTATTTTACAGCGTTATGTCGGACTCCGTGTTGTGACTTTGAAGCTGACTTTGGAGGAAAAAGCAGAGAGAGAGACGGCGCTCGAGGGGCTGTGGAGTTTTGCATATTTCCCTTTAAAAAAAAAAAAGGCAGAATTTGTAAAGCAAAACAGTTTGGCAAATGTCCCGCACGTTCGGCCTTGAGCGTTTGTTTCTCAGCGAAAGGTCCAGGAATTAGACCTGACCTCCTCCACCTCCCGACGGCGCTAAGGAGATTCAAAAACCCTGTGACTCTCCGCCCACTAACCCAAGGATCAGCGGTTTGAATCCCAGCTTCAACCTGCTGTCATTGTGTCCTTGGGCAAGACACCTCAGCTCCCAAGAAATCCAAGATGTTTAGACCTGGTTTAGTTCTGGTTTAGTCCTAGTTTAGTTCTGGTTTAGTCCTGGTTTAGTCCCAGTTTAGACCTGGTTTAGTCCTGGTTCAGTCCTGGTTTAGTCCTGGTTCAGTCCTGGTTCAGTCCTGGTTCAGTCCTGGTTCAGTCCTGGTTTAGTCCTGGTTCAGTCCTGGTTCAGTCCTGGTTCAGTCCTGGTTCAGTCCTGGTTCAGTCCTGGTTTAGTCCTGGTTCAGTCCTGGTTTAGTCCTGGTTCAGTCCTGGTTCAGTCCTGGTTTAGTCCTGGTTCAGTCCTGGTTTAGTCCTGGTTCAGTCCTGGTTCAGTCCTGGTTCAGTCCTGGTTTAGTCCTGGTTTAGTCCTGGTTTAGTTCTGGTTTAGTCCTGGTTGTTTAGTCCTGGTTCAGTCCTGGTTCAGTCCTGGTTCAGTCCTGGTTCAGTCCTGGTTCAGTCCTGGTTTAGTCCTGGTTCAGTCCTGGTTTAGTCCTGGTTCAGTCCTGGTTTAGTCCTGGTTCAGTCCTGGTTTAGTCCTGGTTTAGTCCTGGTTTAG
This sequence comes from Periophthalmus magnuspinnatus, assembly GCF_009829125.3. Classification (NCBI taxonomy): domain Eukaryota; kingdom Metazoa; phylum Chordata; class Actinopteri; order Gobiiformes; family Gobiidae; genus Periophthalmus; species Periophthalmus magnuspinnatus. Next base: position 974,102 of record NC_047139.1, on the reverse strand, counting down.
TCCTGGTTTAGTCCTGGTTTAGTCCTGGTTTAGTCCTGGTTCAGTCCTGGTTTAGTCCTGGTTTAGTCCTGGTTCAGTCCTGGTTTAGTCCTGGTTTAGTCCTGGTTCAGTCCTGGTTTAGTCCTGGTTTAGTCCTGGTTTAGTCCTGGTTCAGTCCTGGTTCAGTCCTGGTTGTTTAGTCCTGGTTCAGTCCTGGTTTAGTCCTGGTTTAGTCCTGGTTCAGTCCTGGTTTAGTCCTGGTTTAGTCCTGGTTTAGTCCTGGTTTAGTCCTGGTTTAGTCCTGGTTCAGTCCTGGTTTAGTCCTGGTTCAGTCCTGGTTCAGTCCTGGTTCAGTCCTGGTTTAGTCCTGGTTTAGTCCTGGTTCAGTCCTGGTTCAGTCCTGGTTCAGTCCTGGTTTAGTCCTGGTTTAGTCCTGGTTTAGTCCTGGTTTAGTCCTCGTTCAGTCCTGGTTCAGTCCTGGTTCAGTCCTGGTTCAGTCCTGGTCTAGTCCTGGTTTAGTCCTGGTTTAGTCTCAGTGTGTGGACCATGTGGAGACTCAGGTAAAACAGATGGATGTGTTATATAATCTTTATATCTTTATATATTTTTATCTTTATATCTTTAAAGTCACAGTTGTGTGACGTGATTAAATTAAACTAAACAAACCCGGGACAGTTATGATTATTTGGATATCGACAAATTACTGGAAATTAACTAAATTTAAGGAGATATAAAAAGAGACGAAGGTGAACTTTGTCAAAACCTGTTTGTGTGACTTTGCCCGTGTCCTGCGCCCCCTTGTGGCCACAGTGACCTTTGCGCCGCTTCAGATTTGTCACTGTTTTCGTCCGAGGATGTTTCTGCTTCGACTCCAGAGCCGCGGTGACAAATGGAGCCTGACCCCGTGGACCAGACCTGGACCAGACCTGGACCAGACCTGGACCAGACCTGGACTCGGGGCTGGACTCTTCTCTGGACTCTGGGACGTCTTTGAAACTGTCCTCCATCATTTGGTCTGGACACGAAGGACCAGGCAAAGTCGCTCTCCCTCCAGGTTAAAGTCGGATGAAAGTGACTCTGTGGGATTTAAAAGCTTGTGTCTTTATGGTTCTCATGTCTGTTATAATTTACACTTTTTAAATCACAATATTCATCTAAAACCACGTGATAAAAGAAACTGCGGCGTCCAACGGGAGCTGACGTTGCCGCAAACTGATCTAAAAAGTCGATTTTGGAGAACAGGTCTGATTTAAATAGTTTTGAATGAAATAACTAAACAGAAAATGTCACACGTGTCGTCTACTGTTTAAAAAAAACAAAAAGTAACTTGTAAATGTTTGCTTTAAAGTCCTGTGTCCACCGTCCCGTCTTTGGGCTTGAATAACGTCTGTTTATTTACGCCGACAGAGAAGACGAGGAGCTTTGTGGCAGCTTTTGTTTCGTGTGGACGGACGCAGTAATTACACAGATATTACCCATAAACCAGGTGGACACATCCGCAGTGTGACGGAGACACAGCGCGCTCTGGCCTGTAGGGGGCAGTGCGGCACCAGCCTCCTCGGTCTCTCCTCTGTTTCAATCTGTCTCTCTACAGTAGAAGCATCAGCGCCGCTCCCTCATCCCCCGCTCCTCTTTCCCTCTCTCTCTCTACAGCGGAAGACATCAGTTCCTCTCCCCCCTCCTCCTCCTCCTCTCCTCCACTCCTCCTCCTCTCCCTCCTTCTCTCTCCAGCAGAGTGCCTGGTGCAGATGTTTGAGAGGAGGACGTGTCTCACAAACACACGGGACGCCCTATAATAAAGTGAAGAGAAAACGTGCCTCTGTTTGTGTGAGGGGAAAATACAGTTTGCATTTAGAAATGTTTCAGTTTTTTTTTTTTCTGATGTTTTGTCTTTGTCTCACCGGCCACACCGTCCTCTGGGTTTCCACACACGAAGGCGTTTTGTGTCTGGAATCAACCGATACAAGAGCGTGACCTCTGAAGTCGTCTTAAATGTCCGTACTCTACATGATCCTGGGGTTTTATTCCACTATTTTGTCCCTAAATCAAGATATGAACATTAAAAACAGACAAACCAGGTGCAGTCGGTCCAGACGTCGCTCCCTCCGGCCTCAGCACCAGCGTCTGTGATTGGCTCTTTGGTCGATATGATACTTGTGGTCGGAATTCCACATATGGATCCCATATTGTTCCTGTACCTGCTCCGGCCTGGACGAGCTTCATCTGGAGCTGAAGCTGTGGTGACGTCTCGCTCAGTCACGTCTTTATACAGACTGTGTTTAAGAACAAGAGTCTGGATTATTAATACTCCAGAATAAAGACAGAGGAGTGGGTGAACGAGGGAGGGTGAAAACAAAAAAAGGAACTACAAAATATATACAATATGGAACAACAGTCCAACCACACGCTTTAGTTTATTTCTTGTTTTTAGAGCTTTATTCCCTGTCTTTAGAGTCTTATTCCCCGTCTTTAGAGCTTTATTCCCTGTCTTTAGAGTCTTTTTTCTGTCTTTAGAGTCTTATTCCCTGTCTTTAGAGCTTTATTCCCTGTCTTTAGAGTCTTATTCCCCGTCTTTAGAGCTTTATTCCCTGTCTTTAGAGTCTTTTTTCTGTCTTTAGAGTCTTATTCCCTGTCTTTAGAGCTTTATTCCCTGTCTTTAGAGTCTTATTCCCCGTCTTTAGAGCTTTATTCCCTGTCTTTAGAGTCTTATTCCCTGTCTTTAGAGTCTTTTTTCTGTCTTTAGAGTCTTATTCCCTGTCTTTAGAGCTTTATTCCCTGTCTTTAGAGCTTTATTCCCTGTCTTTAGAGTCTTATTCCCTGTCTTTAGAGCTTTATTCCCTGTCTTTAGAGTCTTATTCCCTGTCTTTAGAGCTTTATTCCCTGTCTTTAGAGCTTTATTCCCTGTCTTTAGAGTCTTATTCCCTGTCTTTAGAGCTTTATTCCCTGTCTTTAGAGCTTTATTCCCTGTCTTTAGAGTCTTATTCCCTGTCTTTAGAGCTTTATTCCCTGTCTTTAGAGTCTTATTCCCTGTCTTTAGAGCTTTATTCCCTGTCTTTAGAGCTTTATTCCCTGTCTTTAGAGTCTTATTCCCTGTCTTTAGAGCTTTATTCCCTGTCTTTAGAGTCTTATTCCCTGTCTTTAGAGCTTTATTCCCTGTCTTTAGAGTCTTTTTTCTGTCTTTAGAGTCTTATTCCCTGTCTTTAGAGCTTTATTCCCTGTCTTTAGAGTCTTATTCCCCGTCTTTAGAGCTTTATTCCCTGTCTTTAGAGTCTTATTCCCTGTCTTTAGAGTCTTTTTTCTGTCTTTAGAGTCTTATTCCCTGTCTTTAGAGCTTTATTCCCTGTCTTTAGAGCTTTATTCCCTGTCTTTAGAGTCTTATTCCCTGTCTTTAGAGCTTTATTCCCTGTCTTTAGAGCTTTATTCCCTGTCTTTAGAGTCTTATTCCCTGTCTTTAGAGCTTTATTCCCTGTCTTTAGAGTCTTTTTTCTGTCTTTAGAGCTTTATTCCCTGTCTTTAGAGCTTTATTCCCTGTCTTTAGAGCTTTATTCCCTGTCTGGCAGTTCATTATTTGATTAGACCTGGCCCTCTCCAGTTTAAGGCTCATATTTTCATAGATACTGTGGACTATTGTGGCTCAGTTAAATTGATATCATTAATAACAGTCAGCATGAGCCCGGCGCTTCATGCATACATAATGGGCTCTGTGTTGAGGACGCAGGGGGACGGCTCAATTAAAAACATAACTTTAATCTGTTCAGAATAACAGGCTGGTGGAGTCATGTATAATTTTAATAATAGAAACAGGTCCATTTCCTCCTGTTCAAACCACAAACCTGATAACGACATTTCACTGGAGCCAGCTGCACATTTTCTTTTCCGTGTTTGTACATTTATGACCATAGACTGTTTAGAAGCACAAAGGGACTGAGGGTCCGACATGAACGTCCGTGTGTCCTCCGTGGGACAGTTCCGCTCGGCTCCATCTAGATTTTGTGATGGTCACCGTACTTAGCTGGTTTTACTTGTTTGTTGTTGTTTTTTTTTGCAGATCCCGTTTCTTGGGCCCATCTTGCACCTCAGCCTCCGACCCAGCTTCCTACGACCGATTGGAACACCTCAGCCTCCGACTCAGCTCTCTACTACCTGCTCTGTCAACCAACATTCACATTCACCTGTTTGTGATAAACTCTGTCACACTTTTACCCCAGACGTTACGACAATAACGGACAAATCAGACGCCGTCTTCCCCACAAGTGGCTCCTGCCAGCGACAGGGTCTTTGATTGGCTCTTTGGTTGCTATGATACTTGCAGTTGAAATTCCAAATATGGCTCCAAATCGGCCCCTGTAACTGCTCCAGCCTCGAAGAGCTTCATTTGACTGGAGCTGAACGCTGCGGGCGGCGTTTCACTCACTTAGCCGAGAGTCTGATTTAAATACGGAGAAATGGGCGGAGACGGGGGGTGTGTGGAAACAAAATACATGCAGTACAGAAGAACAGTCCAAACGATGGTCCAGATGTGTCCTTTCCCATAATGCACTGGGTAACATTTTCAGTGGAGCTGACATACAAAGCTAATAGCGTGACATTTTGTAGCGTGTGCGACCGCTGTGAACTGTGTGCATAGATTTGTAGAGTTTAAAGGGCACAGTGTTACACCTGGACATGGTCCAGAAGAGGTCAGGAAAAAAGAAGGTGTTTTATTTGCCACGTCCAGACGAATCGCTCTGTGTATTTTAATTTTTTTTTTTATACATTTTGTCGTCCTTTATACATTCAAACATTTTCTTTTTTTAAATTCATTTTATGTATTTATTTTCTTTACTTTCTTTTATTTTCTTTCTTTTCTTTTCATTTTATTTCTTTTTTATATCTTTTTTTATTTCTTTTTTTATTTTATTTTCATTTTCTTTCATTTATTACATTTTGATTTTGGATGTTCGAGGTCCCTGGTCCCAGTCTCTCGTATCGTTTTGTTTTATCATGTTTTTTTAAGACTCACCCGAGACACGTCCTCCAGCTCCTCCGGTGGGACGCCAAGGCGCTCCCAGGACGGACGTGGAGGAGCGGCGTCTCTACTCCGAGCTCCTCCAGCTCCTCCTCACTCTCTCTCTAAAGGAGCGCCAGCCAAACTGCAGAGGAGGTCCATTTTGTCCTCTTGTGTCTGTGATCTCGTCCTTTCGGTCCCAGACTCAGACGCTCCATCCTCCCCTCAGTCGAGAACAAGACGCCCAGATACTTGAACTAAACTAAAAAGTAAAAAATAAATAAAAATGTACTGACCTTCCTGGACCAGGCAGATTTAGAACATGTTCAGGTCAAAGTCCAGTCCATTTTATTTAAACGGCACATTTCACAAACAAATGCAGTTTCCAAAGTTCTGCACAAACACATTATAAATAAAAACAACTAATTAAGTAAATCAACATTTAGACTAGAATCAAATAGAAACATTAAAATAATAAATATGTGAATAAAAGCAATAAAACAATAAAATCAAATAAAAGTCCACTGTACGACTTTAAACATCTGTGACACACAAACATATTCACACCAGGCGTCTTTAAAAATAAACCAAGTTGCTACGGGAACCAAACGTCCTGGTCCAATCAGGTGAGTTTATTTCACCGGTGACCAGCCTCTCGTCTTCGTAAAGTGTGTGTTCTGTTTAACTCGCAGACGTGACGTGTTTAACCCTCACGTCACACAGTTAGAAATGATAAAGTACAAAATCTAAATTCCATCGCACGTTTTGTTTTTGCGTTTCAGCTCGAGCGTTGAGTTTCTGCTGCGGCGTCGTCAAACAGCAGAGCGGCGGTTTACATCACAGCCCCACTCGGCGCGTTCTGCTGCGTTTGAACCGGCGTCGCGGCGGGTGGCACGAGAAGAAAGGAAAAAATAAGAGTCATAAATACAACTAAATAAAAAAACTGAGAGAGCGCTGCTTTTGAGATGAACGGATCCACCACGCGCCACAAGAACAAGCGGCGCCGCTCGTCTGTCGAAGCACAAACTGAACCCCGCGCTCTGCAGACACGAGGGATAGGCCCAAGAGCAGGGCTGCAAATCACAAAGGATGTCATCATTTAGGTAACGTACGCTCGGCGGCCAGGAAAAAAATATGATCCCGTCTCCGTCGACTGTAAAACACGTCGTCGGCCTCGCGGTTTGAGCCTCTACGAAGTCAGAAAACGGATGTGATTCTTGCGTCGGGTTTAGATTAGTTTCATATTTCAGTCTGTGTTTTTATAAATGTGCTCTGCGAACGGACTCTTTTTAAAACGCCAATCTACGCCGCGCTCGAAAATTCAATTAAATATAACGTCTGGAGTCGTGTAGCACCACAGGGCGGAACGATGTAAACTCGTTTTTTTTTTTTTTTATAGTTTTGTTTAACTCTATAGTGTCAGACGCCATCGCGGTCGTGGACTTTCCATTGCCGTAACTCCTCAAACGATTGCGCTTCGTGTCAATCCCAACGGCGTCTCATTCGATGCGTCAAAGGAAAAATAAGGATGAATGTGTAAAATAGAGGAAGTTGCGTGAAAAAAGGCAAAAAACCATCTCCTCCAGAACCGCACGAGCCTCCACCGCCGGACAATGTAACATCCCGAAAACGGAAAACTGCTTTTGCACAAACAGACTTTTCCCACAACGAAATAAAACAACGGAACAACCTCCACCTGAAATAAGAACGACCACAAACCAAACGACATCCTCTGGACTAAAAAAAACGGCTTTGGGACATTACAAACTAAACTAAAATCCGCCTCGTTTAACCGGAGTTTCGTGAACTTTTTTTCGCCCAGAGTCACGTGACCCGACTGTAGTGATCTGAGCGCGACTCTAAGTGAACGACGCTCTGTTTACGTTATTCTGGAAGTCGTGGTGGACGTCGCAGTCGTCGCTCGGGTTGTATTATTTTACACGGGGCTGATCTCGACGGCGAATCGTGAGGCGTTGACTTGTCGGTCACATGATCATCGAACGTTTTAAACAAACAAACACGGCTTTATATAAGATTTTAGCTGCACAACCTTTCCGTTTAAGTGAACAACCAGACGTGACATCGCAAAGAAAGAGTTTACTCGGAATCACGGCAAAAGTGGGCGTGGCAGAATGAGGTCGGTGAAGTTTGTCCAGGTCTGATCCATCGTAAAAGCCAAAAGTAAATATAAAAACTGCACAAAAAGTTGTTTCGAGGTCACTCTCCTGCGCGGTCACTCTCCTGCGCGGTCACTCTCCTGCGCGGTCACTCTTCTGCGTGGTCCTGTGGGGCGCCCCAAGGGTCAATCCCGGGGCCCCTTCTGTTCATTCTCTACATGATATTATGTGTTCAGTGTTTGAAAGTAAAAACATTCACTGAAAATACACATTCTGAATATTCATTTTGAGTCATTCTGGTACAGTTACTCTTTCATTTGGTGGTATTCAGAGTAATTACTTTCCTAAAATCAAGTACATGGCAGTACTTCATCACACTGCTCCAGATTAAAGAGAAAAATGTAGAACAAACAGAACAAACTGTGGAACAAACATAAAACTGTTTTCAGTCCTGTGTTGCATCTTAACAATATAATTTAAATGTGACTGTGTAAAAGTATTATACGTAGAACACAGTACTCTGACCATGTATCAGAATACTTTACAACACCTTTTAATGCAGTATTCAGTGTTTTGTAACTAAATATATTTTCAAGTATTTTTCCCAGCAGTGATGTTTTACTAAACACAAAAAAGAACAATATGTGTTTTTTTTCACTTGTTCAATCAAATAAACAATCTGGGGCCACTCCGATATCTGACCCCCCAGTATCTGACCCACAATATCTGACCCCCCTTGACATCTGACCCCCGATATCTGACCCCCAGCACCACTCCGCTCTGTGTTTTCGGTCTCACACTCCGCTCTGTGTCTCTGTGTTTTCGTCTCACACTCCGCTCTGTGTCTCTGTGTTTTCGTCTCACACTCCGCTCTGTGTCTCTGTGTTTTCGTCTCACACTCCGCTCTGTGTCTCTGTGTTTTCGTCTCACACTCCGCTCTGTGTCTCTGTGTTTTCGTCTCACACTCCGCTCTGTGTCTCTGTGTTTTCGTCTCACACTCCGCTCTGTGTCTCTGTGTTTTCGTCTCACACTCCGCTCTGTGTCTCTGTGTTTTCGTCTCACACTCCGCTCTGTGTCTCTGTGTTTTCGTCTCACACTCCGCTCTGTGTCTCTGTGTTTTCGTCTCACACTCCGCTCTGTGTCTGTGTTTTCGTCTCACACTCCGCTCTGTGTCTCTGTGTTTTCGTCTCACACTCCGCTCTGTGTCTCTGTGTTTTCCGTCTCACACTCCGCTCTGTGTCTGTGTTTTCCGTCTCACACTCCGCTCTGTGTCTCTGTGTTTTCCGTCTCACACTCCGCTCTGTGTCTCTGTGTTTTCCGTCTCACACTCCGCTCTGTGTCTCTGTGTTTTCCGTCTCACACTCCGCTCTGTGTCTCTGTGTTTTCCGTCTCACACTCCGCTCTGTGTCTCTGTGTTTTCCGTCTCACACTCCGCTCTGTCTCTGTGTTTTCGTCTCACACTCCGCTCTGTGTCTCTGTGTTTTCGTCTCACACTCCGCTCTGTGTCTCTGTGTTTTCGTCTCACACTCCGCTCTGTGTCTCTGTGTTTTCGTCTCACACTCCGCTCTGTGTCTCTGTGTTTTCGTCTCACACTCCGCTCTGTGTCTCTGTGTTTTCGTCTCACACTCCGCTCTGTGTCTCTGTGTTTTCGTCTCACACTCCGCTCTGTGTCTCTGTGTTTTCGTCTCACACTCCGCTCTGTGTCTCTGTGTTTTCGTCTCACACTCCGCTCTGTGTCTCTGTGTTTTCGTCTCACACTCCGCTCTGTGTCTCTGTGTTTTCGTCTCACACTCCACTCTGTGTCTCTGTGTCTCTGCGTCTCCGGTCGCACAAACGACAAACACTCGTTGTTTTCTATGAATAAATCAGAAAAACTCAAACACATTTGAATTTAAAATGTAAAAGTGAGATTTTCCCAAACAGACGGCGCTCGGCTGAATCTGGAAACAGAACGAGACGCCGCAGCAGATCTGATGATGTAATGAGATGCAAACTGGACTGAGCCGAGTGAGCCGCAGAGTGAAGAGGAGGAGGAGGAGAGGCTGAGGAGGCGGAGGGTTCTGCTGCTGCGGTAGAGCAGGTTAAAATGAATGTGTCAGTGGCTCAGAAGACAGTTTGTACCATGTCCCTGGAATCGTGTCCTCTCTTTGTCCCAGGTGCTGTGTCCTGTTTGTCCCGGTCATGTCTCCTCCGTCTATCCCAGTCATGTGTCCTCTGTCTGTCCCGGGCATGTGTCCTCCGTCTGTCCCGGTCATGTCTCCTCCATCTGTCCCAGGCACCGTTTCCTGTTTGTCCTGGGTGCCATGTCCCGTTTGTCCCGAATGCCGTGTCTTCTTTCCCGGGTGATATGTCCTTTGTCCTGGGCACCTTGTCCTCTTTCCAGAGTGCCGTGTCCTCTGTCCCAGGAGCCGTGTCCTCTCTTTGTCTGGGACACCGTGTCCTTTCTCCTGGGTGCCACGTTCTGGTCACCATGTCTTCTGTTTGTCCCTGGCACCGTGTCCTCTGTCCTGGTCACAGTGTCCTCCGTCTGTCCCAGACGCCGTGTCCTCCGTCTGTCCCAGACGCCGTGTCCTCCGTCTGTCCCAGACGCCGTGTCCTCCGTCTGTCCCAGACGCCGTGTCCTCTGCTCAAAGACATGCTCCACATTCGTCCTGTGTGCGTTGACATTTGTGTCCCCACAGTCGGGGGAAATCAGCACAAACTCTCACATATTTGATTATGAGGTGCGACGTGAAAACACTTCCCCCGCGGCTCCGGCGTCTTCAGTTCCCACCTGACTCCTGTCTCCAGGTTCAACACAAACTGGGACTTGGTTTTATCTTGTGGCTGTTTCTTTTTTATTTTCATTTCTGACCCTCGTCTTCTCTGAGACAAAAGGACAGGACCAGGACAAGACGACATTTATGCGCAAAGGTTTAAGATTTTTGTGATAAAAACTGGGACTGAAACAACGACTGGTGCATTTGTCTGAAACTGATCGAACAGAACGAAGACATCAGTGTGTCTGCTCAAGAAAAATCATTTTGGTTTAGTCCTGGTTTAGTCCTGGTTCAGTCCTGGTTTAGTCCTGGTTTAGTCCTGGTTAATTCCTGGTTTAAAGCGACACACTGTAGTACTTGTACTCTTGTGTCATATATAGTATTATAGTATTATATTGTAGTACTTGTACTCTTGTGTCATACATTGTAGTACTTGTACTCTTGTGTCATACATTGTAGTACTTGTACTCTTGTGTCATATATAGTATTATATTGTAGTACTTGTACTCTTGTGTCATACATTGTAGTACTTGTACTCTTGTGTCATACATTGTAGTACTTGTACTCTTGTGTCATATATAGTATTATATTGTAGTACTTGTACTCTTGTGTCATACATTGTAGTACTTGTACTCTTGTGTCATACATTGTAGTACTTGTACTCTTGTGTCATACATTGTAGTACTTGTACTCTTGTGTCATATATAGTATTATACTGTAGTACTTGTACTCTTCCTTCAGTCCCGGTGCACAGAGGCCGAGGCGGCGGCTGCTCTCCCCAGAGATCAGATGCTTTATTGGGCTACAGTTTGTGTAAATGGGGGTGAGGTCTGGAGCTGAGGACGTCCAAGGACAAGAGGAGCCAGGGCCCAGACACAAAACCAAACAGGAAATGAATATATAGAGATCCATTAAACACGCTGCCCCTGATTTTTACTCTTACAAACGTGAAAAACTCTGCACTAGTTCATTTTCAGTTTACAGAGGATCCAAAGTCCCTCCAAACATCCTCATGACTCACCACGATGAGTTTACACGAGCTTCACACAACAACACTTAAGAGCCATTCAGGTTTGACTAATGTCTTATTTATCAAGACGCCATTTTGTTCATCTCCACTGTGCCACGCCCCCTGTGCCACGCCCACTGTGACACGCCCACTATGACACGCCCCCTGTGACACGCCCACTGTGACACGCCCACTGTGACACGCCCACTGTGACACGCCCACTGTGAAGTCCGCACTTCCTTCTGCAGTTTTATTTTTGTTTGTTTTATTAAGTTCTTTTAGGTGAATATTGTGATTTAAAATGTGTAAATTATAATAAAATGATCCACAGAGATGAGAACCATAAAGACACAAGCTCAACAGGGCTGATTTCATGAAGTTTCTATAATAAATTTTACTCAAATATCCAAAATCCCCTTTGTAAAAACATCCATTTAAACGTAAACCTGACTCTGTGCGTCTGTAATTATTTCCGTATTAAAAAAATGTCTTATTTTCAGATAAACATTAAAGTATAAAAATATCCACCTGCATCGCCCCACGACAGACACAAAAAACAATAATATGACATTTAAGACTCTCAATTATTGTGCTAATCATAGTCTGTTTATATAAATGCACAGAGCTAACCTGTTAGCCGCCGCGTTCCAAACAGGAAGTGATCATGTGCGCACTTCCTGCTCCATCGACTCTGGCTCCAATTCACTTTCTGTGTAAAAACTGTGTCCTCTCCCTCGGTAAAATCTGTCAACTGGACACAAAGACTGGACACAAAGACTGGACACTGCCTCATATCTGTCTGCATAGAGGAGCTAGCTACACCGACGCTAACACACCTGTCTGTCTGTTTGTTGGTCTGTTGAGCTACATTAAGTGTGCACTGTGCCCGAGTCATACTTAGCATATTCATACCGCTCTTGATGGCTGCTTTGACACCTATTAGCATCCTGTCTCGCTCTGTTGTTCTCTTTGTTTCCTTTGTTTGGTTTGGGTCTGAGGACGGAGTTATAGACGGGGAAGGATTGTCTTTCCTCACAAAAATAGCTTCTTTGACTCCAAACCATTTATTTTCTGTGGCTCAGATCTGACCCTCGCTCTCTCACTCTCTCTCTCTCAGGGGCGTTACCTTCAACAACCTCACTCCTGATTGGCTGTTTGGTTGCTATGATACTTTTAGTCGCACTTCCTAACGTGTAACTCTGCTCTGCTGTTAGCCACTTTAACCGCTCGGGCCTCGATTAGCTTCATTTAAACGCTGTGGGGTTAATCGATAACAAACAAAAACTCTGTAAATCAAAGGCGTGATGCCCCCCCCCCCTCCCCCCTCGCCCCCCCCCCCCCGTGACCCCTGACCCCGGAGCCTCTTCACACCGAGGAGGCCCCGCTCTGATTTAGCCTCCTAAGTCGTTAGCGCGATAGCTTTTTAATTGTTGCTAATGGACTTTCTGCGGCGCGGCGAGTGTCCCCAGCCTCCCATCCACATAATCACCTCCATCACCTCCATCACTGCGCCTCCTCTTTGGACCGTCCTCACCCACTCTCTCCCTCTCTTCTCTCGCCTCATTCTCTCTCTTCCCCTCTTTCCATCAGTCCTCTCCCTCTTTCTCCTCCTCTCTTCTTTCTTTCCTCTGCTTTTCTCTTTTCTCTTCTCTCCATCCTCTCTTTCTCTGTCTCTCTTCCCCTCCCCTCTTCTCTCTCTCTCTTTTCTCTCCCTACATTCCTTTACCCTCTTTCTTTGCTCCCCCTCTCCTCACCTTCCCTCTGTTCCTCCTCTTTCCTCTCCTCTTCCTCCCTCCTCATTCTTTTACCTCCTTTCCTCTGTTTTATCATAATGGAATCGATATCAAGTATCGAGTATCGAGTCTTTTGCCTCACTTCACTCCTCCACATTTTCTTTGTGAAGTTGCTGGTCAGAGGCTCCACAGATGTGACCTCTGACCTCTGACCTCAGGCTCTTGATGTTTTAAATGTTTTAAATCAGTCCTGCTGAGCTTGTGTCTCTATGGTTCTCATCTCTGAGGATCATTTTGTTTCATCATTTTGAGAATCAAAACAAACAGAACTGACCACAGACTGGACACATGACTCCTGTCCTCCTCTCCTCCATCTCCTCTCTCTCCTCCTCCACTCCTCCCTCTCTCCTCCATCTCCTCTCTCTCCTCCTCTCTCCTCTCCTCCTCTCTCTTCTCCTCTCCTCCTCTCCTCCCTCTCTCCTCCCTCTCTCCTCTCTCTCCTCCTCTCTCCTCCCTGTCTCCTCTCCTCCCTGTCTCCTCTCCTCCCTCTCTCCTCTCCTCCCTCTCTCCTCTCCTCTCCTCTCTCCTCTCCTCCCTCTCTCCTCTCCTCTCCTCTCTCCTCTCCTCCCTCTCTCCTCTCCTCTCCTCCCTCTCTCCTCTCCTCCTTCTCTCTTCTCCTCCCTCTGTCCTCTCCTCCCTCCCTCTCTCCTCTCCTCCCTCTCTCCTCCTCTCTCCTCCCTCTCTCCTCTCCTCTCCTCCCTCTCTCCTCCCTCTCTCCTCCCTCTCTCCTCTCTCTCCTCCTCTCTCCTCCCTGTCTCCTCTCCTCCCTCTCTCCTCTCCTCCCTCTCTCCTCTCCTCCCTCTCTCCTCTCCTCCCTCTCTCCTCTCCTCCCTCTCTCCTCTCCTCTCCTCTCTCCTCTCCTCCCTCTCTCCTCTCCTCTCTCCTCTCCTCCCTCTCTCCTCTCCTCTCCTCCTCTCTCCTCCCCTCCTTCTCTCTTCTCCTCCACAGACCTGACGCTGCATTTGTTGCTTCCCCAGAACAAACTCTCACAGAGAAAAGACACCTCCATCACACACTGAAGAGAGGAGGAGGAGGAGGAGGAGGAAGAGGAGGAGGATGAGGGGAAGGAGGAGGAGGAGGAGGAGGAAGTGAGGGAGGAGGTGGAAGAGGAGGAGGAGGGTGAACAAGAGAGGGAGGGGGAGGAGGAGGTCTCAGATGTGTCTCATCAAACATGGCGTCTGTGTCTGCGTCTGTGCAGCAACTTTGTGGAAGAAAAACATGTTTGGAAAATAATGTAATACTTAAAAAATGAGCAAATATGAAAATCCATCACAGACGACAGTGAAGAAGAGTCTGCACTTTACACTAAGAAGAAGAGGAGGAAGAGGAAGAAGAGGAGGAAGAGGAAGAAGAGGAGGAAGAAGAAATAGAGGAAGAAGAAACAGAGGAGGAAGAAGAAGAAGATGAACAAGATGAAGATGAAGACAAGAGGTTGTGGTTCTAAAATTTGCTACAGGGACAAAAACAAAACAGACTTAAAATTTATGTCAAATAAATGACAAGCAGGTCACACCCACCTCCACCCATCCCACCTCCACCCACCCCCAACCACACCACCCACCTCCACCCATCCCACCTCCACCCACCCCCAACCACACCACCCATCGACATCCATCCCACTCCCACCTCCATCGCCCATCCTCACCCCACCCACCCCACCATCCATCCCCATCATCCCCACCTCGCTGACCCATCTCCACCCACTCACCCATCTTACCCACCCCCACCACCCATCCCTAACCCCTTGACCCAACCCCCCCCACACCCCCCTACCCACCACACCCACCCAAACGTGCGTATAATTCCTCATTTCCCTCCCGTCTGCTGCTTGGAGCCGTACACGAGTTTCCAGAGGATCCGGCGCGGCGCATACATCAAATCTTTCAAAGTATGGATTTTTTAATACCTGACCACGGCGGCGAGATAAAAAGACCTTAACTGTATCTGTACGAGTCCGGGAGGATTCGGTCGGGTCGATGCTGAGAGCGATTTGAAGAGATTATTAAAATGGACGACCTCATAGAGTTAACCAGGCGTGGAAATGTGAATCGCACCATCGGGGCCAGTTTAGCGAGTGCGTTTCTTAATGAACATTTTGATAAAGATCGAGCGAGCGGGTTATGAGCGATGTGGAGCTGCGGCGAGAACGTCGACCGTATATGTAAATGGACGCAGCTCACACGCTAGCCACCGCCGCACCGTCACTGTTTAGACGACTCATTTCAATTAAAAAAAAAAACAGCGTTATATTTAAGATCTTTACTAAAAATATTGCCTAGTTTTTCATTTTACTTCCTGGTTGAGATATGACACGTGTAGGGGTCATTCCGCCACTGTTACCTAGCAACCGTAACGTAAACAAAGCCCAAAACAAGTCTAAATTCCGCAACAATTAAGATTAAACTCATATTTTTGAGCTACTTCCTGTTTTTTGTGCTTTTCTTCTCAGCTTTTTCTCCACCGAACTGAAGTAAAACTGTGACCAATACTTAACATGGGCAGGGGCAGCGCCAGGAAGGAGCCCGAGGGGCCCTGGCCTCCCCTAAAATGCCCCCCCCCCCCCAAAGACTTTTACCACATTTTCGTAAAACACATCCAATGTCGACTAAAAATGTTCAAATGGCGACCGCAGAGTCCAAAATGAGACCGTGACCGTGTCCCAGTTCGACGGTTCGGCCGATGAAGGGGGCTCCTCTGTGGACCCCGAACATCTCCATGGAAACGCTGGAAACGTAGGGAACATTTGTCGGCCTCATTCGTCGGGTGCGTGAAATGGGACAGGCCTCGTTGCACCGGAAGTGACGTCAGCGTCCGTCAAATACAACCGACAAACTGAGACACGGCCAAGAATAAAAAAAATAAAGAAAAAATCCATATTAGGTTTTTAAAAATCACTACAACAGCGACTCAAACGTGACAGAGGGAGGGGCTGCACTCGTGTCCATATAAGGCTTTAAATGAACACGCCCCCGCCCTAAGCTCCTCCCACCAAAACTGTCTGGCCCCGCCCCCCCAAAAATAAGTCAGAACAAGACAAAGAGAAAAACAATCTGAACCTTTCACTGTCTCTTTAACCAGAAAGGAAGAAGTGCTCAATGTTATTATTACTTAAGTAAAAGTACAGATACTCAAGTAAAAGTAAAAGTATCACATGAAAACAATCTGCTTAAGTAAAAGTATTAAAGTACCTGTTTAAAAACTCAAGTATTTCTCACAGATTTTGAGTCTTATAAACTTCAGATGAGGTGATTTTGATGAAGATTTGAGCTGAATTTTATTTGTATATTTTAGTTTTGTTTAGTTGTTTGTTTGTTCTCACACAATAAGACAAATACTTTTACTTTTCAGTCCAGTTCATAAATGCAGTGGAGTAAAAGTACAGATACTGCTCTCAGATGTAGTGAAATGTTTATTTAAATAAAGTATTTGACTTTTACCGGGCTCCGTTCCAGCGCTGACCATGTGTGGACTCAGTTGTTTTAATTAAAGAGAAAACCACAGGAGCCAGAGACACTGTCCAGACGCAGTGTCCAGGAGCAGTGTCCAGACTCAGGGGGTGTCCAGTCCTCCTTGTTCTTAATCAAAAACAGCAGGTGTCGTTTTGGACGATAAAAACACCTCACACGTTTTTAATACAAAGACACAGCAGCCTCAACTAAATCACCCACACAAAACAGGAATTAAAGAGGAAGTATGTACTTCTGTGGGGTATTAAAGAGGAAGTATTTACTTCTGTGGGGTATTAAAGAGGAGGTATTACTTCTACGGGGTATTAAAGAGGAGGTATGTACTTCTGTGGGGTATTAAAGAGGAGGTATTACTTCTACGGGGTATTAAAGAGGGACTATTTTACTGCTGTCCCTCCCTGAACTGTCCCATGGAGCTGTCGTCCCGTCGTGGAGCCACCACCCGCGAGAGGATTCAAGTTTTTGTCTCAGCGACTGCACGAGCCACAGCATGACCCTTGACCTGTCGGTACTCGCCAGCTGCCTCAGGAGTCCCACAAGCCGACGAGACTCGAGAGGACTCCTTCAGGACTCCTTCAGGACTCTTTCAGGACTCTCTTCAGAACTCTCTTCAGGACTCCTTCAGGACTCTCTTCAGGACTCTCTTCAGGACTCTCCTCAGGACTCTCTTCAGGACTCTCTTCCTGCCGGAGTCTCTCTGCCTCAAGTGGAGCAGTTCAAGTATCTCGGGGTCTTGTTCTGGAGGAGGATGGAGCGTGAGATTGACAGTTGGATCAGCGTCTGCAGTGATGTTGTCTCTGTGTCGTCTGTTGTGGTGAAGAAGGAGCTGAGTCCAAAGACAAAGCTCTGGATTTACCTCAGTCTGTTCACCTCATGAGTCTGGGACCGAAAGGACAAGATCAAGATAAAAGACGACAAAATGAGTTTCCTCCTCAGGGTGGCCGGGCGCTCCCTTAGAGATGGGGGAGGAGCTCAGTCACAGTTTTATTGTTTTGAAAATGTGATATTCAACCAAAACACCATATTAACATGTCTCTCCTCTCTTTGCTCTCTGTGATAAGCCCCTCCCCCTTCACAGCACAATGAGCTGTTCGTCACATCGTAGTTCGCAGTTTTGTATCATGTTTTTGTAGATTTATGGAGGACTGTCGTGTGGAGCGTGGGTGACGTAGACTCGTGGGCGGAGCCTCGTACAGACTCGTACTGCTAACTATAAGGAGGGTTTGAATAGGGCCCAGGAGAGATCTCTAGATGACTCAAACACGGATGATCTAAAACCTCTTCAGACGTGTTTTTCTGAGGGGACATTTTGACCCGGTGAAAGTCCGTCTTGAATAATGCGCCTCTTTATTTTTAAATCGTACATATTTCCGCCGTTTCCTTCGTGTCGGTTTGAGTTTCCGTGAGTGAGTTTGGGCTGCGACCTTTTGCCTCGGCGCCTTCACCACTTTCCGGAGATATAAACCTGATTTACTGTATCGCCGTGGAGACGATTACTCGCGGCGTAATGGGGTGATTCTCGGCGCCGGAGGGAGGCTAACGAGCCGTGTGCTAATTAGCGCTGGCATTTGGTTCGGCGGAAGCTTCGTGAAAGGTGAGGGCAAAGGTCGAGAGGGAGGGGCAGCCATTTTGGTGAGGTCGCTGTTCTTGGCGTCGCAGAGATTCAGGGGTCGCGCAGGGGTCACGCGGGGGTCACGCAGGGGTCAAGGAGGGAGACAGAGTCGGAAGGTTCGGAGATAATTGGGATCAATTCTTTCTGTCAAAAAGATGCCAAATGAATCCTAATAGTGTCTGTTCATATTTTAAACAAAGTGTCAGTTTGTTCCACATGAAAGAAATCGAGTGTTTTTCTTTTCAAAATAACAAAAATGTAAAGTTTTTCTGTTAAAAGGCTGGATTTTTCCCAGATGTTTTTTATATTTATATTTATGTTTTTGTTCTGGATGTGAGTTTTTTTAGATATAATATTTGGATTAAAATGGTTTATCGCTGCGGCAACGTCTTCATTTTCACATCGTTCTCAAACCCACGGAGAAAGTGTTTTTAAGAGAGGAGGTGCAGAGGAGGTGCAGAGGAGACAGATGCAGAGGAGGCAGGTGTAGAGAAGGCAGGTGTAGAGGAGGTGCACAGGGGGTGAAGAGGAGGTGCAGAGGCAGAGGAGGTGCAGAGGCGGGTGTAAAGAAGGTGCAGAGGAGGTGCAGAGGAGGCAGATGCAGAGGAGGCAGATGCAGAGGAGGCAGATGCAGAGGAGGCAGATGTAGAGAAGGTGCACAGGGGGTGAAGAGGAGGTGCAGAGGAGACAGATGCAGAGGAGGCAGGTGTAGAGGAGGTGTAGAGGAGGTGCAGAGGAGGTCCACAGGGGTTGAAGAGGAGGTGCAGAGGAGGCGCACAGGGGGTGTAGAGGAGGTGCAGAGGAGGTGATTAGTGCAGTTTAATGTCCATTAAAGCCGGAGTCACTGAGCCTCCACTTCTGAGTTTAACACTTTCACTTTTACTCCTGAAAAGAAGGAAAACTCGACACAAAACGACTCCAGAGCGACGTCTGTATTTATGATTTTGCTCCTTACTGTGGGCTTGCCTCTCCACAGATCTGAGCTGGCCTGCTGGAGCTCGCTGTTATGGAGAAGGAGGAGTTTAAAGTCACACTGATCTGAAACATGTCAAACAAAGTAACAGAAACATCTCAACGGAAACGAGCAGGGGGCGTGTCACAGTGGGCGTGTCACAGGGGGCGTGTCACAGGGGGCGTGTCACAGGGGGCGTGTCACAGGGGGCGTGTCACAAAATGGCGTCTTGAAAATAGTGGATTAAAGATTAAACTCAAACATGAATCAGTCCAAATAAAAGCAGAACAACATGTGAAACGTGTCGACGCTCCAGACAAACACAAACACAAACACAAACACAGACACAAACACAGACACAAACACAAACACAAACATAAACACAAACACAAACACAGACAAACACAAACACAGACAAACACAAACACAAACACAAACACAAACATAAACACAGACACAAACACAGACACAAACACAAACACAAACACAAACACAAACACAGACAAACACAAACACAAACACAGACAAACACAAACACAGACAAACACAAACACAAACACAGACAAACACAAACACAAACACAGACAAACACAAACACAGACAAACACAAACACAGACAAACACAAACACAGACAAACACAAACACAAACTCAAACACAAACAAACACAAACACAAACACAGACACAAACACAGACACAAACACAAACACAGACAAACACAAACATAAACACAAACACAAACACAGACAAACACAAACACAAACACAGACAAACACAAACACAGACAAACACAAACATAAACACAGACACAGACACAGACACAAACACAAACACAAACACAAACACAGACACAAACACAAACACAAACACAGACAAACACAAACACAGACAAACACAAACACAGACAAACACAAACACAAACACAGACACAAACACAGACACAAACACAGACAAACACAAACATAAACACAGACAAACACAAACACAGACACAGACACAAACACAGACAAACACAAACACAGACACAAACACAGACAAACACAAACACAGACAAACACAAACACAAACACAGACACAAACACAAACACAGACACAGACACAAACACAGACAAACACAAACACAGACAAACACAAACACAAACACAAACACAGACACAGACACAAACACAGACAAACACAAACACAAACACAGACAAACACAAACACAAACACAAACACAAACACAGACACAAACACAGACAAACACAAACATAAACACAGACACAAACACAAACACAAACACAGACACAGACACAGACACAAACACAAACACAAACACAGACACAAACACAAACACAAACACAGACACAAACACAGACAAACACAGACAAACACAAACACAAACACAGACACAAACACAGACAAACACAAACACAGACAAACACAAACACAAACACAGACAAACACAAACACAAACATAAACACAGACAGACTCCAGGGGGCGCCGTGTCACACAAACAGCTCCTGTTTTTCTCACAGTGAAATAAGTCTGTGGTTAATTGGCCCCAGAGGAGAAGGAAGAACAGAACAGAGAGAAAAGAAAGAAGAGAGAAAAGAAAGAAGAGAGAAAAAAAAGAGAGAAAAGAAAGAAGAGAGAAAAGAAAGAGAGAAAAGAAAAAAGAGACAAAAGAGAAGCAAACAAAAGCAACAAGCGTGAGTTTAAAAAGATCATTAATGTGGCCACGATACTCGATACTAAGGAATCAACACGATACTCGATACTAAGGAATCAACACGATACTCGATACTAAGGAATCAACACGATACTCGATACTAAGGAATCAACACGATACTCGATACTGATACTGATGCTACAATGATGATAAAAACTCTTTAAATGGTAGAAGTTTGTTTTTTTAAAGAGAAAGAAAAAGAGAGAGGAGGAAAGAGAGAGGGGACCGGAGGAGAGAGAGAAAGAGGAGGAAGCAGGCAAAAGAATGTAGAGAAAGAGAGAGGAGAAAGAAAAGAGGAACAGAGGAAAGATGAGGGGGGAAGAGAGAGAGAGAGAGAGACAGAAAGAGGAGAGAGGGAGGAGGAGAGGGAGAAAGGGAAGGATTAGTGGGAGAGGAAGGAGGGAAAAATGGAAAGAAGAGAAGAGAGAAGAACAGGACTTTTACTCGAGTAAGAGTACTGTTACTCTGTGTTACTCGTACGACGCTGCTGTTTATTATCACAGTTTCATTAAAGACGCACTGTGGAACTTTTCTCCACTCACATGTTTGTGCTGCTCCTTGAAGGTTTGAAACTGACTTTACTTTATTTTTGGTTATTATTTCACAGTATGGCATTACATTTACATATCGCCATGGAGACAACCGTGTGACCCCACCAGGCCCAGTTACAGGTTAGATCTGTGGAAAGGCGCCCTCTCTAACAGAGTGTGTGTCTGTTGAAGCATTTAGGAGAAATAAAAACATCTGCAGGTTTAACGCCACACGGTGGAAGGAACATCGCCGTGGATACAAGACAAAAAAGTGACATAGTGTGGCTTTAAATAATAAAAAAAAGACTTTGTGAGAAACATGTTTAACTTTTTTCCGTTCTTGCCTCATCTTCGCGGCGTCGGCCCAAAATGAGCTCAGATTAGAAAGTTAAAATATAATTATATAAAATTCAAGAGGCTGTTTTAAAATTAGCCAGAAACTTTAAATTAATGATCATAATCTCAAATCTTTATGAAGCGTTTGTGATTTAAAGATGAGAAGGTCCAGAGGGAGCCATGACGCAACGCTCTGCAACGCCGACCCCCCGAACTCTGCCCCCGCCACCGAAACCCCCAAACTCTGCCCTCGCCGCTCAAATAAAAAACAAACTCTGCCCCCGCCGCTCAAAAAAACCAAAACAAACTCTGCCCCTGCTGCTCCAAAATGGTTTCGTATTAAAAAGGAAATATATAAAATGATGTTAAAGTGGCACTATGGAACTTTCTGGGGAACGATTCACTGTGAAGATTCAATTATATTCCTCAAATATTCCAAAATACGACATTAAACTTATCTCCATGCTTCAAAAATACCACATTTTGGAAGAACTGAGCTAAAACAGAGAAATATATAGAAAATAAAATGACTCAAGTTGAAGTTTTCAGATGTAAAATGTGATGATGTCACAGTCCAGAGGGGGTCAGGGGTCAGGGGTCACACACAGTTCTATTGATCACATTGACCTTTACCGTGAAATATCCAAAAGGTAAATTCACAAATATTGAGCCTAATGATCGCAACAACAACAAAAACAACAACAACAAAAACAACAACAGCAACAACAACAACAAAAACAACAACAGCAAAAACAACAACAGCAACAACAACAAAAACAACAAAAACAACAACAACAACAACAAAAACAACAACAGCAACAACAGCAGCAACAACAACAAAAACAACAACAAAAACAGCAGCAACAGAACCAACAACGGCAACAACAACAGCAGCAGCAACAACAAAAATAAAAACAATCGCAACAATGTCAAAAACAGCAACAAAAACAATGATAGCAACACGAGCAACAACAACAAAAATAACAATAACGGCAACAACATCAACAACAAGAACAGCAAGAACAACAATAACAAAAGCAACAACAACAGCAAAACAGCAACAACTGTAACAACAGCAAGACCAACAGCGGCAACAACAACAATAACAAAAACAACAACAACACACATCTGCATTTCAACAATAAAAATACAGATTTGTGGTGATGTCACCTGAAACTCATTAGCTCGTGTGTCTCTTAGGGTCTTGGGTCTTGGGGCGTCGTGCTTTTATCTCACTGCACATAAAGACACGGACTGTGTAGAGTAAACATGTTTATTTATCCTGTGTAAACGTGTTTATTTATCCTGTGTAAACGTGTTTATTTGTCCTGTGTAAACGTGTTTATTTATCCTGTGTAAACATGTTTATTTATCCTGTGTAAACGTGTTTATTTATCCTGTGTAAACGTGTTTATTTATCCTGTGTAAACGTGTTTATTTATCCTGTGTAAACGTGTTTATTTGTCCTGTGTAAACGTGTTTATTTATCCTGTGTAAACATGTTTATTTATCCTGTGTAAACATGTTTATTTATCCTGTGTAAACATGTTTATTTATCCTGTGTAAACATGTTTATTTGTGATGATCTCTGTGGTTAGTCTGAAACAGCTGAAGCACATCCACAGAAGGACCTGGCTCCGCCCCACTGCTCTGAAACAAACATTCAAAACAAACAAATACATTTATTTATTTATTTTTTTTTCAAAGCAAAGACTTCAGCCTCAGTCTGTGATGCCCCCACATCCTGTTACCTCTTGACTCTCCTCCTCTGATGAGTCCTGCGGGGGGCTCTTCTCTGTGCACAGTGGGTGGATCTTGTTCAGACGTCTGGGGATGATTCTCCAGCAGCGACGCAATGAGGCTTTACCCAAACCGGAGCCGCGAGTCGTGAGCCGTGAGCCGTGAGCCGCGAGTCGTGAGCCGTGAGCCGCGAGTCGTGAGCCGCGAGTCGTGAGCCGTGAGTCGTGTCTTTGGACAGATCCTGCAAAGAAACATTAACGAATGAGAAAAACAAAATCTGTAAACAAAGTGTCGTAAGTTAACGAACATTTAAGACCAAAATGACGAGTCGATGGAACAGGAAGTGACGCACATGATCACTTCCTGTTTGGAGCGCGGCGGCTAACAGGTTAGCTCTGTGCATTTATATAAACAGTCTGTGGTTTAAAATGTAGAAAGTAGCAAAAAAAAAAAAAAAAAAAAAAAAAAAAACAACTTTGGATGAGAGGGCGTGTCCAAACTGTAGATGGTAGTGCACGTGCAGCGCCCCCTAGTGTCATGTCATGTTTCTTACTGCAGGGGAGGTGTGTGTTGACTCCGGTTGTCCTGCAGTCTGAGGACTTCTCCAGGTCAAGGGGCAGTTTGGAAGTTTTGGTCCTGAGTCGGAATCTCGTGAGGAGCCATTTTGTTTTTCTGGATTTACGATGATCTGAAACTGAAACAAAACAAAAGCACAAATAAGTTTATCGTGACGGGAAAACTCCGCTGAGGTCTCCGGACGAGTATCAACGATCAAGTCAAAAAGTCAAAAAGTCACTCACCGATTTGGACATTTTTCCACGTCAGATTCTATTTCTGTTTCTCTGTTTCTCTGTTTTGTTTCGGGTTTTTTTTTCTAAATGTTTGAGTCGTCTCCACGGCAACAGGACGACAGGATGAAGAGTGTGACATTTAAAAGTAAATAAAATAATTTAAACAGGAAGTGTCAACTGGAACGACACACACACACACACACCCCCACACACACACCCCTACACCCCCACATGCACACACACACACCTATACACACACACACACACCCACACATGCACACACACTCATGCTGTATGTAAAGAAACAAAGAAGATGAACAAACACAACACTGTCAGCGAGAGATGGATGGATGGAGAGATGGATGGATGGATGGAGAGATGGATGGATGGAGAGATGGATGGATGGATGGAGAGATGGATGGATGGAGAGATGGATGGAGGGATGAGAGATGGATGGATGGATGGAGAGATGGATGGATGGAGAGATGGATGGATGGATGGAGAGATGGATGGATGGAGAGATGGAGAGATGGATGGAGGGATAGTAATAATACTATTCCGAGATGCACTGATCTGACAGTGATATCGAATATCGCTGTCACTGGATAAATATCGGTTGAGTCGATATTCAGTCTGATAAACTCTTCACTGGACAGAAAGTCCCATAATGTCCTTTAATTTACACAAAGTTGTTCTGTCGTTACCGTGGAGATAAATAACAGCCTGGTGTTTGTACTGTGGAGGAAGAGGAACTTTAAAAAATAAATAACACAGACGAGACTGAACCAAAACAAGAAACAGTTTGACCAAAATAAAGTTAAAGACATTTAAGGATTTTGGCTCAACAGTGAATCAAAGAGAAAACAGAGAAAGACGCTCAGAGGAAACACTGAAACACTGTGTTTGAGTCATGAGACAGACGCCTCCACCTCCTACACCACCAACACCTCCTCCACCTCCTCCACCACCAACACCTCCTCCACCTCCTCCACCACCAACACCTCCAACACCTCCTCCACCACCTCCACCTCCTCCACCTCCAACACCTCCTCCACCTCCTCCACCTCCAACACCTCCTCCACCTCCTCCACCTCCTCCACCTCCAACACCTCCTCCACCTCCTCCACCTCCAACACCTCCTCCACCTCCTCCACCTCCAACACCTCCTCCACCTCCTCCACCTCCAACACCTCCTCCACCTCCAACACCTCCTCCACCTCCTCCACCTCCAACACCTCCTCCACCTCCTCCAACACCTCCTCCACCTCCTCCATCTCCAACACCTCCAACACCTCCTCCACCTCCTCCACCTCCAACACCTCCTCCACCTCCTCCACCTCCCCCAACTCCTCCACCTCCTCCACCTCCAACACCTCCTACACCTCCAACACCTCCTCCACCTCCAACACCTCCTACACCTCCTCCACCTCCAACACCTCCTACACCTCCTCCACCTCCTCCACCTCCTCCACCTCCTCCACCTCCTCCACCTCCAACACCTCCTCCACCTCCTCCACCTCCTCCACCTCCAACACCTCCTCCACCTCCAACACCTCCTCCACCTCCTCCAACACCTCCTCCACCTCCTCCACCTCCTCCACCTCCAACACCTCCTCCTCCACCTCCAACACCTCCTCCACCTCCTCCAACACCTCCTCCACCTCCTCCAACACCTCCTCCACCTCCTCCAACACCTCCTCCACCTCCTCCACCTCCAACACCTCCTACATCTCCAACACCTCCTCCACCTCCTCCACCTCCCCCACCTCCTCCACCTCCTCCACCTCCAACACCTCCTCCACCTCCTACACCTCCAACACCTCCTCCACCTCCTCCACCTCCAACACCTCCTACACCTCCTCCACCTCCAACACCTCCTACACCTCCTCCACCTCCTCCACCTCCAACACCTCCTACACCTCCTCCACCTCCTCCACCTCCAACACCTCCTACACCTCCAACACCTCCTCCACCTCCTCCAACACCTCCTCCACCTCCTCCACCTCCAACACCTCCTACACCTCCAACACCTCCTCCACCTCCTCCACCTCCTCCACCTCCTCCACCTCCAACACCTCCTACACCTCCTCCACCTCCAACACCTCCTACACCTCCTCCACCTCCTCCACCTCCAACACCTCCTACACCTCCAACACCTCCTCCACCTCCTCCATCACCCACTGTTGAATGAAGCGGCTGCATGTTCTCCCTGTGGAGTGACCAGAAGAAGATGTCTGCAGAGCACGGCGCCCCCTGGGGGAAACAGAGGAGTCTGAGTGTGTCACCATCCGTGTGATTCCTGTCCCATGTTTTTCCTCCTTGTCTGATAATCAGGAAGTGCTCATTAGCATGCTAGTTGTTGTAAGATGCAAAAGCTGACAAACACCAGAGAGAGCTCTGTGTGGGGCTGAAATGTTACGCAGTGGGGCTTTACAGTTTGTCACATCAATCTAAAAGTTTTGAGGTGATTTGGGGACGAGGCTCATGTTTCATCACACGGACAGAAGAGGACAACCAGCAGGGGGCGCAAGGAAAGAGGGGATTAAAGAGGCACGGAGGAGAAAAGATGAAAGAGACACATGTCACGTAGAGAAGAGAGAGAGAGAGGAGGGAGGAGAGAGAGGAGAGAGAGGGGGATGAGAGGGAGGAGAGAGAGAGAGGGATGAGAGGGAGCGAGAGGGGGAGGTGAGGGAGGAGAGAGAAAAAGAGGAGCGGGAGAGAGAGAAGAGGGAGGAGAGACAGAGAGGGAGGAGAGCAAGAGAAGAGGGAGGAGAGGGAGGAGGAGGAGTGAGAGAAGAGGGAGGAGAGAGGGAGAAGAGGGAGGAGGAGGAGAGAGAGGAGAGGGAGGAGGGAGAGAGGGATGGAGGAGATGAAGAGAGAGACAAATGGAGGACAGGGAGAGAGAGAGACAGAGGGAGGAAAAGGAGGATGAGAAAGGAAGAGAGCAAGGGGGAAGGGTGAGTGAGGGAGGAGGGGGAGACAGAGGAAGGTGATAGAGAAAGAAAGAAGAGGTGCAGAGGAGGACAAGGCGAGAGAACAAGAGAGAGAACAAGACCCACAGTTATACAGAGGAGAGAGAGAAGAGAGAGAGGGAGGATCAGGGAGAGAGGGATGGGGGAGGAGGAGACAGAGAGAGGGATGGGGGAGGAGGAGACAGAGGGCGTGTGGGGTCGGATTATGGGCGCTCCCTGGTGGTCGCAGGAGGATTGGTGGTGTTGATTTATGTCCTGTCCGTGCTCCGGGGCATCTGGGTTAGAGCCCATTTATCACGACGCCTCAAAGTCGCTGTTAAAGTGAAAGTGTTTATGTTTCACAGCCGCGTGCGCCGCCCGAGGTCCCGGGACGCCACCGGGACGCCGCCGGGACACGAGGATTATGGGTAATAATGGAGCGCCCGAGTCCTTCTCTCTGGAGCCGCTCACTGTAAACTCTTCTGAAATGTTCCCCACTGTGGCATTAAACATGTTCATCCTGATGAGACTAGCGGCGGCGACTTGTTCACCTTGTCCCGGACGTTGCCGCGGGCGACGCCGCGGTCACTGGACGACGGAGCGCCACACGGACAGATACAAGGGGACAACCAGCAGGGGGCGCAATGAAAGACAGGATTAAAGACAGGATTAAAGGAGGAGAAAATGTGAAAGAGACACAGTCATGTAGAGAAGAGAGAGAGAGGAGAGAGGGAGGGAGGAGAGGAGAGAAGAGAGAGAGAGAGGGAGGAGAGAGGGAGGGAGGAGAGAAGAGAGAGAGAGGGAGGAGAGGAGAGAAGAGAGAGGGAGGAGAGAAGAGAGAGAGAGAGGGAGGAGAGGAGAGAGAGAGAGAGGGAGGAGAGGAGAGAGGAGAGAGAAGAGAGAGGAGAGATGAGAGGAGAGAGAGAGAGGAGGAGGGGGGAGACAGGGGGAGAGGAGAGAAGAGATAGAGAGGAGAGACGAGAGGAGAGAGGAGAGAAGAGAGAGAGGGGGAGGAGAGGAGAGAAGAGAGGGAGGGATGAGAGAGGAGTGAAGAGAGAGAGAGGGAGGAGAGGAGAGAGGAGAGGAGAGAGAGGGATGAGAGAGGAGAGAAGGGAGAGAGACAGAGGGAGGCATGGAGGAGAGAGAGGGGAAAGAAGAAGGAGAGGGACAGAAACACAAGAAAGGAGAAGGAGGAGAGGAGGGAGAGAGAGATGAGAGAGGAGAGAGGGAGGAGAGAAGAGGATGAGAGGGGGAGGAGAGGGGGAGGAGAGGGGGAGGAGAGGGGGAGGAGAGGGGGAGGAGAGGGGGAGGAGAGGGGGAGTCCAATGTTGAACATTTTACACAAATCATTAACTTTATGTCAGATCTTAGCGGTGAAACTGCCGCTCTGTTTGTGCGCCCCCTGGAGGACAGAGTCACTGAAGCAGTTTGAGGTTAATACAAACATCATCACTTCCTGTTTGAAACGCCGCGGCTGTGATGTTTATACGTACAGTCCATGTTTGTGCTCAGTGATGTCGGCGTGAGCGGGTTACAGGGCGCCACCGGAGAGCCCGCCCCCCGAGAGCCCGCCCCCCGAGAGCCCGCCCCCCGAGAGCCCGCCCCCCCGAGAGCCCGCCCTCCAAGAGCCCGTCCCCAGAGAGCCCGTCCCCAGAGAGCCCGCCCCCCAAGAGCCCGCCCCCCAAGAGCCTGCCCTCCCTGTGTGTCCTGTGAGTTCCTCTTTGTGCCACAGGAGGCGCTGGAGGGAGCGTCTGTCCCGCGGCTCTGGACAGAAGAAGACAGACGGTTTAATTAAAATTAGAGGTGCGACTTTTTTAGTTTTTTATTTCACAAAACGTCAGATTTTGTCAGAACGACTGACGGGAAAGATTCAGTTTAATAAAGTTTATTTACAGAGAATAGAATGAAAATGAAGATGGACGGAGCAGACGGGTGAGAGGGGGTGTGTGCTGTCATTTGAGCGGGTCCCCCCTTCTTCCTCTTTCTCCTCTCCTCCTCCTCCTGCTCCTCTCATGGCCACCTCTCCTCCTCCTCGTCTTTTCTTCTCCTCTTCCTCTATTCTTCCTCCTCCTTTGCCCTCCTCATGTCCTCCCTTCCTCTTTCTCCTCTCCTTTTGCTGCTTTCCTCCTCTTCTCCTCTTTTCTTTTCCTCCTCCTTCCCTTTCCTCTCTTCCTCCCTCCTCCTCGCCCTCCTCCTCCTCTCCTCATCCCTCCATCGCAGACAGATGAATAACGTTTCATTATGAACATGTATCGATCGTGTTTGTTTTCGTTGTGCGTTCTCACGAGGATGAGGGGAGGATGAGGGGAGGAGGAGGAGATTACATGTTTGCACTGATGTGTGATCGATGAAGAGTCTGGGATCAGACGGATTCATGTCGGATCAAAATGTCATGTGAAATTTGAGTCTTTGGGAATCACTGTGGAATCGTTCAGTTGTGACATTTGGACATTTTAATGAAACAAACATGAAGCAAAGATGAATCTGTGCAGTATTTCAACAAAATATTATTACTTCATATTATTATTATTATTATTATTATTATTATTATTATTATTATTATTATTATCATTATTATTATTATTATTATTATTATTATTATTATTATTATTATTATTATTATTATTATTATCATTATTATTATCATTATTATTATTATTATCATTATTATTATTATTATTATTATTATTATCATTATTATTATTATTATTATTATTATTATTATTATTATCATTATTATTATTATTATTATTATTATTATCATTATTATTATTATCATTATTATTATTATTATTATTATTATTATTATTATTATTATTATTATTATTATTATTATTATTATTATTATTATTAATATTCAGTCAGTCTGAGCTCATCGTCCTGTAGGAGTTTGATTTTACACAGAAAGTGACGCAATAAAAAAAAAACGTTGGCTAATGCTAATGCTACTGCTAATGCTAATGCTAATGCTAGCTTTTGACTGTAGTTTTATGTGAGACTTGTTTACCAGCACAGATCAGGTCTGGTGTAGTTCAGATGTCAGGTCTTTGTGGTCTGATTGTGTTCAAATAAATATGAATTGGAACAGTTTAGAACAGTTTAGCATGGTTTAGCACACTTTGGTATGGCTTGGAGAGGTTTAGCATGGTTTAATACAGTGTGGAATAGTAAAGCACGGTTTAGAATAGTTTAGCATGGTTTAGAACAATTTAGCACTGATTGGAATGGTCTGTCATGGTTTGGATTGGTTTGGAATGGTTTAGCATGGTTTAGAACAATTTACCATGATTTGAAACCATTTAGAACTGTTTAGAATGGTTTGGAAAGGCTAAGAACAGTTTAGCATGGATTGGAGAGGTTTAGCACAGTTTAGGAGAGGTTTAGCATGGATTAGTGTGGTTTGGGGCAGTTTAGCATGATTTAGCATGTTTTTTCAACGGTTTGGCATGGTTTAACATGGTTTTTAAATGGTTTGGAACAGTTTAGCATGGTTTGGAATGGTTTAGCGTGGTTTGGCATGGTTTGGAAGGGTTTAGCATGGTTTGGAATGGTTTAGCATGGTTTGGCACTGTTTGGAATGGTTTAGCACGGTTTAGCATGGTTTTTAAATGGTTTGGCATGCTTTAGCATGGTTTTTAAATGATTTGGTACGGTTTAGCACAGTTTAGAACAATTTAGGATGGTTTAGAATGATTTAGAACAGTTTAGAGCTGTTTGTTGCAGTTTGGAATAGTTAAGAACAGTTTAGAACGGTCTAGCACGGATTGGAGAGGTTTAACACGGTTTGGAACAGTTTAGTTTAGCACGGTTTGGAATCATTTATAACTTTTTGGAATGGTTTGGAAGACTTTGGAATGCTTCAGAACCGTTTAACATGGTTTGTAGTGGTTTGGAACAGTTTAGCACAGTTAGAAACCAGGATTAAACCAGGACTGAACCAGGACTAAACCAGGTCTAAACTAGGACTAAACCAGGACTAAACCAGGTCTAAACTAGGACTAAACCAGGACTAAACCAGGTCTAAACAGGACTAGACCTGCTCCACACCTGTGTCTTATATTTAAATCCCGTTTCTCGTGTGTCTGGACTCATGATCGTCCGTTGGGCAGGACTCTGGTGCTGGGGCCAGGACCAGGACCAGAGCCAGACACCTGTGGACCACATCTCCCATAATGCTCTGGGACCACACATGTCTGCACACACAAACCACATGCAACACACAACAACACACACACAACAACACACACACAACAACACACACACGACAACACACACACATAACACACATACAACACGTGTGCACCAAAACTCACATGACACGGCACAAGAACCTGCAAAAATAATTATTATGTTCTCCTCCTCCTCTCTCCTCCTCCTCTCCTCCTCCTCTCCTCCCCCTCCTCCTCCTCTCCTCTCCTCCCCCTCCTCCTCCTCTCCTCTCCTCCTCCTCCTCTCCTCCTCCTCTCCTCTCCTCCTCCTCCTCCTCTCCTCTCCTCCTCTCCTCCCCCTCCTCTCCTCCTCCTCTCCTCCCCCTCCTCTCCTCCTCCTCTCCTCCTCTCCTCTCCCCCTCCTCTCCTCCTCCTCTCAGTTGGAGGTGTAGTAGGAGGTGCAGAGGTTCAGTGGACGTGTGAATCCAGAGGTGAATGAGTTTAATGAGACTCATCAGAGCAGCACAGGCCATTAGCCACATATACACCACCCGAACCTCCACCCGAACGTCACAGACACCTCCACCCGAACGTCACAGACACCTCCACCCGAACGTCACAGACACCTCCACCCGAACGTCACAGACACCTCCACCCGAACATCACACAGACGCCTCCACCCGAACATCACAGACACCTCCACCCAAACATCACAGACACCTCCACCCGAACATCACAGACACCTCCACCCGAACGTCAAACAGACACCTCCACCCGAACGTCACAGACACCTCCACCCGAACATCACACAGACGCCTCCACCCGAACATCACAGACACCTCCACCCAAACATCACAGACACCTCCACCCGAACATCACAGACACCTCCACCCGAACGTCAAACAGACACCTCCACCCGAACGTCACAGACACCTCCACCCGAACATCACAGACACCTCCACCCGAACGTCAAACAGACACCTCCACCCGAACGTCACAGACACCTCCACCCGAACATCATCCTGAAGAGGCCCACACTCAGCTCACTCCAGACAAACTCCATCTCTGTAAGTGTGTTTAAAAATGTCTCAGATGCCCCGTCAGTCTGTGGCCTTTGAGTAAATGCCACATGTTCATCTGGGAGGGTGGAGCTGATCAAACAGCTTCACTCTGTCCTGATGTGGAATATGGATTTTTACATTTGATTTTCTACCATAGCAAAGTGAAAACTGTAGAGCTGAGAAACAACTGCTCTGGGGTATTAAAGAGGAGGTATTTACTCCTACGGGGTATTAAAGAGGAGGTATTTACTTCTGAGGGGTATTAAAGAGGAGGTATTTACTCCTACGGGGTATTAAAGAGGAGGTATTTACTTCTGTGGGTATTAAAGAGGAGGTATTTACAGCTGTGGGGTATTAAAGAGGAGGTATTTACTCCTACGGGGTATTAAAGAGGAGGTATTTACAGCTGTGGGGTATTAAAACATGGAGGATTTTTGTAGAATGAGGCGACCAATGAGCTGCTTCGTTTCACATTCGTCACTGAAATAAACAAAAATAATCATAATAATTTTGCTTATAAATATTTGACTTGATTCAAAGCTGCACTGTGTAACTTTCCGAGTGGAGCCTCTGCTGTATGCTCGTCTCCATGGAGATATTATGCTTTGCCTGGAATGTTCCACAGTTCTCCTCAGAAACACCTTAAAGACATCGTGAGTGAGGTCGCCACCTCCCAGATCTGACCTGTAACTTGGCCTTCCTTGTCTCCATGGAGACGAGTTTATTTCAGTGACGTGGTCATCTATAAAATCATACTGTGGAACATTCAAGGCAAAGCTCTGATGTCTCCATGGAGACTGCAGCACAAAAGTCCCACAGTGCTCCTTTAAAGCCGCCGTCTCTTTAAAGCGTGGCCTTGTTTTCTCTGTTTCTCTTTGTGTCGACCTAGATTCAAGTTTCAGCCCAAGGAAAGAAACGAGCTCGAAGAATCGCCCTCCATTTGGCGTTTGTTCTGAAACGCCGCGAGCAGATGGACGTAGAGCGATGTAGCGCCGCTGTAGCGCCGCTGTAGCGCCGCTGTAGCGCCGCTGTAGCGCCGCTGTAGCGCCGCTGTAGCGCCGCTGTACGCCGCGGAGCTAGTGCTCTGGAGTTAGCACGCCAGAGCTAACGCGCAGGGGGCGCTGTGCTGTGGAGGAGGTGCAGACACAGGGGGCGCTCTGCTGTGGAGGAGGCGCAGACACAGGAGGCGCTGTGCTGTGGAGGAGGCGCAGACACAGGGGGCGCTCTGCTGTGGAGGAGGCGCAGACACAGGGGGCGCTCTGCTGTGGAGGAGGCGCAGACACAGGAGGCGCTCTGCTGTGGAGGAGGCGCAGACACAGGAGGCGCTCTGCTGTGGCCTCTGTTCAATTATGCGTCTTGTTTTTGTGCAGAGCTAAAAGCCTCACGGCCCAAATATTTCACACATGAACAAGAGAGAAAGAGAAAGAGAGAGGAGAGGAGGAGGGAGGAGGAGGGGAAGAGAAGAGAGAGGAGGAGAGAGGAGGGGAAGAGAAGAGAGAGGAGCGCTGGAGGAGTTTTCATTCTCATTTGTGAGTTTTGTTGTGGGTGATCAGGGGGAGGGGCAGTGGCTCAGTCGGTAGAGCCTTCGCCCTCTGATCTGAAGGTTGTCGGTTTGAATCCTGCTCTGGACATAAACATCACTGACTGACCCACAGACCCACAGGTTGACGGTGCGATTCCAGCTCACACAGATGAATCCTGTCATTGTGTCCTTGGGCAAGACACGTGTGAATGAATGTGTGTGTGAAACATCATGTCCCGTCACCTCCAAGTGTCTCTTTCTCCCCTGACCTCTGACCTCTGACCCCTGACCCCTGCACAAACGTCAGACTGTGTAAAGACGTCCCCCACAGAAGGAGGGAGGAGAGAGAAAGACAGAGAGATAAAAAGAGGGAGCGCGGAGAGAGAGAAAGAGTTAGAGCAGGTGTAGTTTGGAGAGTCGTCAAAAGTCGAAAATCACAGAATATCGTTTTTTCTCGTCATCGTGGCGTCGGATCAGAGTCTCGTTTTTACATCTCGACTTAAAACGGCGTAAATTTTCGGCTAAAAAACTTTTTATTTTATGACGAAGACGGATCCTGAGCTCGTCTCACATCTGTCTCCACCTTCACTTTGTAAAGATCAGATCAACTCGGAGATCTGTGTAAACATGCCCCGCCTCCTCCTCCACCTCCTCCTCCTCCTCCACAGAGGCAGAGGAGTGAGCGAGGTGTAGTCGTGCAGTAGTGCAGTGATTTCTCTGAGGAGTGAGCAAATATAACCAGAGCAAACAGTGAGCAGATGTCCCTGGATCTCCACACTGAGGAACTTTCTCTGAGTCCTGAGGAGCCGCCGTTTCCCTGGAGTTTGGTTTGTTCTGAGTCTGACGCGGCGTCGCTTCCACCGCCGAGTAAAACGTTTATATTAAAACGTTTATATTCACTCAACACGAACAGCTGAGACTCTTCTGTGGAGTCAAAATGAGACGCAAACGCAGACAAATGTGTGAAAAGTGACGGAGTGAGTGCGACGCCACAGAAGTTCGTCGACGCTAGCAGTTATAGCGGCTAATCTGGAGCGGAGTTTTATATTAGGAAGTCCGGCCACGAGTATCATAGCAACGGAAGAGCCAATCAGGAGCGAGGCTGTGGAAGGTAACGCCCCTTTTTGCGTTCATCATCGGTTTAGCAGAGAACGGGCGCTTAGCAACGCTGTCAATCAAACCTGTTGCTAACGCTAACACAAGACGGCGCCTGATTTGTCTGTTATTAATGTTCAGATCTTGATTTACAGACACAATAGTGAAATAAAAACCCCAGGATCATGTAGAGGGTTAATACGAACATTTAAGACCAAAACGTTGAGTCTGTGCGCCCATGATCACTTCCTGTTTGGAGCGCGGCGGCTAGCAGATTAGCATGCTAACACATTTGTCTCCACTTTTCTGCTGAATTCTTTAAAAAGTGTAAAACATGAGCTCGTTCAGGCTTCAGTTTCTCTGTCACAGGAGAAGAACAGACTGAAGCTCCACCACAACAGACGGAGGAGAAGAACGACTCGGGTTTGTTCCTTGAGTAAAAGAGTCACGAGGAGAACCGGAGCACAGGTCAGGGCACGAGCGCCTCGCACACACAACAGTGACTTTGCTCTGGTCGTTTTAAACTCACAGAGAAAAAGAGTTTCACTCACGGCGTTTAATTTCACAAATACACCCCTCCCCTCTGCCCCTCTCTCTCTCTCTTTACATCCCTCTCCATCCCTCCCTCCTTCTTCACACAGCCTCCTCCTCCTCCTCCTCCTCCTCATGTGTCAGGTTCACTCTCGGGAGTTGAGCCTCTGGACACAAAGAGCCACATCGAGCCTCCACAGACCTGACACCAATTATACCAGGAGCAAGAGGAAGAGGAGGAGAGGAGGAGGAGGAGGGAGAGGAGGGAGAGGAGGAGGAGGGAGAGGAAGAGGAGGAGGAGGAGGAGGAGGAGGAGGGAGAAGAGGAGGAGGGAGAGGAGGAGGAGGGAGAGGAGGAGGGAGAGGAGGGAGAAGAGGAGGGAGAGGAGGAGGAGGAGGGAGAGGAAGAGGAGGGAGAGGAGGAGGAGGAGGGAGAGGAAGAGGAGGGAGAGGAGGAAGAGGGAGAGGAGGAGGAGGGAGAGGAGGGAGAGGAGGAAGAGGAGGGAGAGGAGGACGTCACACAATCCATATGTTGGACAGACTGTGTGTTTGTGAAGCTGCCTCTGAGCAAATGCAGGTGTAGGTGCAGGTGTAGGTGCAGGTGTAGGTGCAGGTGTAGGTGCAGGTGTAGGTGCAGGTGTAGGTGCAGGTGTAGGTGTGTCCTGTTCATCCTGATGTGTTTTTACCCTCGAATTTAAATGTGTGTAAAAGTATCAGGATATTCAGAGTTTTCAGAGTACAGTACTCTGGACCATGTAACAGAACACATAAATACATAAATACATTTTAATGCAGTATTCAGTATTCTCTCCCTCCTCCGTTCTCTCCTCTGCTTCTTTCTTTCTCCTGTGTTTCTCTCGCTCTCGTCGCTTTACCTCAGTGTGTCCCATTCTCTATCTCCTCCTCCCTCTCTCTGTCTTCTGACAATTTTCTCCTCCTCTCTACCTCTCTCCCTCTTTCTATCTCTCTTGTTCAGGTCTAGTTTAGGGATGGGACGATATTAAATTTTAGACTCACGATTATCGTGGCCAAAATAATCACGATTAACGATATTATCACGATAAATATTAACCTGTTAACGTTCTGCCCGGGCCGACTTTACGACTTTACAGCAATGTACACACACTTCTGTACACACACTTCTGTACACACACTTCTGTACGCACACTTCTGTACGCACACTTCTGTACGCACACTTCTGTACACACACTTCTGTACACACACTTCTGTACACACACTTCTGTACGCACACTTCTGTACGCACACTTCTGTACGCACACTTCTGTACACACACTTCTGTACACACACTTCTGTACACACACTTCTGTACACACACTTCTGTACACACACTTCTGCATCACCCGCACAAACAATCTACACATCAAATTAAAGCTGCGGCGCTCGTCTTTCTGGATGTACAAACCATTTTCACCTGTAATCACCACAGTGTTGACAGGAAAGACGTTTTTACAGAAAAGTCAAAGTGTGAATCTGGACTTCACGCTCTGGTTCTGTCAAACATCAACATGTTCACACAAAGTTGGTCTCATTTGTTCCGTAAAGGTCCAGAGAATAAAATCAAGTCCAGAAATTATGTCCACAAAGGAAGTTAGAGCCTCCATGTCCAATCTGCTGCAGGAAAGTGAAATCTGCTCCGTCACTTCTTTGCATTTCTTTTGTCGATTTCAGGCATAATAAACTTCTGACTGCACCAAATTTGTTCAGTGCTAAACACACGTGTTAGCTTGTGATTGACACCATAAGGTGGGGGTTGTGGGTTACTGAGGCCCCAGACAGTGAATCAGTGCTACAGATGACTGAAAGTTTACGCCCCACTCTTCCCCTTGTAGAATCAACCAATTACATCACACACATTTAGTGACGTTTTCCCCTTACAGCCAATGAGCAGCGGAACAGGATGATGTATGACAGGCCATGGTTTTCTGTAAACAGGCGTACCCGGAAGAAAATATGTCCTCCTCAATGCCATGGGCCGAAATGGACCGGTCCTTGTTACGCCGGAAGTGACGCAAGTGCCCGTCGACGAACACTTAATTTTTTAATTAATTCACTTTGGTGAATTGGGAAACGAGTGGATGCAGAAATGTGTGAATAATGGAGCATTTACACACTGTTGTTTTGCGTTTTAAACACGACGAAACGGACAAACCAAAGGGAGGACGTGATCGAGGACACTGTGGATGTTTGGACAAGTTAAACTCGAGGCATCTGGACCTGGAGCGGTTCATGGCAAAGAGTAAAGATCCCACAGTGGACTCAGGAGTAAAGGACCTGATGTTTTGATGGATTGGATGCTGTTCTCCATCGGTGGTTTATTCTGCTCTTGACTTAACTGTAGGTTAAACATATCGTGTATAATCGTTGCTTCTGTGCACATAGTGCACATTCACACCATGTGCTCTGGCACACTTGTGTTCAGCTGTGTGAATTAGACTTAATTTGTCTATTGTTTAAAAGGTGTTGTTTTATTCTGCAGTTTGTGTTATTGTAAATATAAGATGTGCCACATTAGCGTCTCATCTGTGCACGAGGCTCTGGGACGTTCATGTGGAGAGTCACAGATCAGACTTTGTTATTGTTGATCTGACAGAATATGGTTCAGACAGAGATCAGCACAGAAGCTACAAGTGTCACTTATGACAGAGCGCCCCCTGTGGGCAAACACCAGAACTAACATCTAAACGTTAGATTGGAACTGGAAACATGAGGCAGTGTGGGGCCGTAAAGGTGATTATTAAAAAATGCCACGAACGATTAATTGTGAACCTTTTTAATCATGATTAACGATATTATCGTATATCGTCCCATCCCTAGTCTAGTCCAGGTCTAGTTCAGGTCTAGTCCAGGTCTAGTCCAGGTCTAGTTCAGGTCTAGTTCAGGTCTAGTTCAGGTCTAGTCCAGGTCTAGTCCAGGTCTAGTTCAGGTCTAGTTCAGGTCTAGTTCAGGTCTAGTCCAGGTCTAGTCCAGGTCTAGTCCAGGTCTAGTTCAGGTCTAGTTCAGGTCTAGTTCAGGTCTAGTCCAGGTCTAGTCCAGGTCTAGTCCAGGTCTAGTTCAGGTCTAGTCCAGGTCTAGTCCAGGTCTAAGTCAGGTCTAGTTCAGGTCTAGTCCAGGTCTAATTCAGGTCTAGTTCAGGTCTAGTTCAGGTCTAGTTCAGGTCTAGTCCAGGTCTAGTTCAGGTCTAGTTCAGGTCTGGTTCAGATCTGGTTCTTGACACTTTCACACTTGTTCATCTACGTCACTGTTTCCATTTTCAACTCAAATTCAAACCTCGTTGCAATTTTCCTTTGGTTTTTCCTTCGGTTTTTCCTTCGGTTTTTCCTTCGGTGCGATCCACGTTCTCACCGAACTTCAGCTCAAACAACTAAAGAACATGAAAATAAACGAGTGCGGTGACGTTCGGTTCCTTCACGTGAGCGAGTGGAACCGGCTCTCAGTTTGGAAAATAAAACTCCACAGAGACACGAGGAGGATGGGGCCGGGTTAAAGTCGTTCTTGTTCAAATTTCCTGAGCTGGTGTCGTTTGGTCGTGTTTCTCTTCGCTCAGACTCGTTCCCTCTGCGGCGGGAGGAGGAGGCGGGAGGAGGAGGCGGGTGGAGGCGGCGGGTGGAGGCGGCGGCGGGGGCAGTTTGCTCACTCACAGTTGGCCGTGTTTGGATTGGGCTTTTTCATCTCGCAGTTCCTCGTGTGGAGCCTGATTGTTTTGGCTTCTTCTTCCGCTCTGAGCTGTAAATATTGAAGGCGGGATCCCGGTCTCACTTTGGGGCGCATCTTCTGCTCGCCGGGCTCGGCTAATTGTGTTGTCAAACCGCGACAGTGAACCAGGAAGTGTCCGTGTTCCCGTGGACGCGGCCCGTCTGTCGGCGCTGATGGGATATTGATTGCTGTATTAAAATGCATTGGTTTTGAGGGAAAATCCGGGGATCAAAATGGCGGCTGAAAACGTGAAGGGTGAAGAGCGAGAGATTGGGTCAAACTCGACTGGAAAAAAAGCAGCGTTCAGTCTCCACGGGGATGAAGCCGGACTGGGATTCACACCGGAAAACTGGAAGTACAATTTTAACTCACTGTAAGAAAAATGGGTGGAAAAGTGGATTTATTGGGTCAAAAATGTGACGTTGGACAGTTCAGACGATGGATAAATAAAAATAAAACACAGAAAAAAATGAAACAGAAAAACAGTTATTTTGTTTATGTGGCACAGCAGGAGTTAAACTGATAAACTTTAGGGTTTCACAGCACCGCCCCTTTAAATTTGACCTTTTGACAAACCGCCCCTTTAATTTTAAACTGGTGGTGTGGTCAAAAGCTAAAATTTAAACTTTTTATAACACGCCCCTTTTTTGCGTGTTCTCTCTGTGTCTGTGTGTGGAGTTTGCATGTTCTCTCTGTGTCCGTGTGGAGTTTGCGTGTTCTCTCTGTGTCTGTGTGTGGAGTTTGCGTGTTCTCTCTGTGTCTGTGTGGAGTTTGCATGTTCTCTCTGTGTCCGTGTGGAGTTTGCGTGTTCTCTCTGTGTCTGTGTGTGGAGTTTGCGTGTTCTCTCTGTGTCTGTGTGTGGAGTTTGCGTGTTCTCTCTGTGTCCGTGTGGAGTTTGCGTGTTCTCTCTGTGTCTGTATGGGGTTTGCGTGTTCTCTCTGTGTCTGTGTGTGGAGTTTGCGTGTTCTCTCTGTGTCCGTGTGGAGTTTGCGTGTTCTCTCTGTGTCAGTGTGGAGTTTGCGTGTTTTCTCTGTGTCTGTGTGTGGAGTTTGCGTGTTCTCTCTGTGTCCGTGTGGAGTTTGCGTGTTCTCTCTGTGTCAGTGTGGAGTTTGCGTGTTCTCTCTGTGTCAGTGTGGAGTTTGCGTGTTCTCTCTGTGTCTGTGTGTGGAGTTTGCGTGTTCTCTCTGTGTCTGTGTGGAGTTTGCGTGTTCTCTCTGTGTCTGTGTGGAGTTTGGACAAAATGAAAGATGATTTTAATAATTTGAAGTTCAAATTCAGTTTCCGTCTTTGCAGAAACGTCTTTAAACAGCTCAGCTCATTAAACCACAGGAACGAACCAAACGAATAATTAATAAAGACGATTCTGTGATTCTGCAAACCAACGATTTATAAAGTGAATATTTTAAAGTTTATGGACGAAGTTAAAACTCACTGCTGTAGATTTAATCCATGTTCATCCACAAAAACAGACCTGGAGTTGTGTTTTGTTTCATTCACATGTTTGAGTCACTTTATTATTAGTCTGTTACATCTACAAAGATCTAAACGCTCTGTTCCACCTTGTGATGTCATCAAGTGGTAGTTTTGAAGTGAACTCCTCCTTTTACCTTTAGATGAGATAAATGACGACTCCAGGACTGAAAAGTTCCAAACGATTCTAGTGAAGGTGGAACAGAGCCTTTTCAGTTTCTCTCCTCCTCTCCTTTTCTCCTCTCCATTTTTTGCTCTCTCCCCCTCCTTTCCTTCTCCTTTCCACCTTTTCTCCCCTCTCTCCTATATTTCTCTCGCTTCCTCTCTTTCCTCCCTCTCTCCTCCTTTCCTTCCCTTTATCTCCTTGCCTTTTGTCCCCTCTCTCCTGTCTCGCTCCTCCTCCTTTCCTCCTCTCTCCCCTCTTGCTTTCCTCTCTCACCTTCTCCCTCTCACCTCCTCTCTCCCTCTCTTCCGTCCCTTTCCCTCTCTTTTCCTTCCTTCTTCCCTCTATCTCTCTGCCTTTCCTCCTCTCTCCTCCTCCTCTCCTGTCTCCTCCTCTATCTTCCTCCTCCTCTCCTCTCCTGTCTCCCTCTCTTCCTCCTCCTCTCCTGTCTCCCTCTCTTCCTCCTCCTCTCTCCTCCTCTCTCCTGTCTCCCTCTCTTCCTCCTCCTCTCTCCTGTCTCCCTCTCTTCCTCCTCCTCTCCTCTCTCCTCCTCTGTCTTCCTCCTCCTCTCCTCCTCCTTTCTCTCTCTTCCTCCTCCTCTCCTCTCTCCTCCTCTGTCTTCCTCCTCCTCTCCTCCTCTCTCCTGTCTCCTTCTCTCCTCTCCTCCTCCTCTCCTCCTCCTCTCAGCAGAGTGATGGATGATGTCACACTGGAGCACTTCCTGTATCACATGATGACATCACAAGGTGGAACAGAGTGTTTTCAGTCTAAATCTACAGGTTTGTGTGTTAAACATCAGATCAGAGGAGTCACATTTTCCTCATTTGACTCCTCGAGCTCCGCCCTCTCGCCGCGGCGACCCAAAACAACTCGTCCGTGTTAGCATTAGCGCGTCTGATGCGGCGCTAAGCAGCTCGCTGACAGTTCACAAAGTGATAACGGGAAGTGAAAGCCGCCAATTCAGACTGACAACTTCCATCTGGAGAGAATTACGGCACAAACGGCGCGGCGCTCCGAGTCCGCGCTCTGACAGCCGCTATCACCGCGCCGCTACCACGACGACGCCTCAATCTGCACCTGACAACCGGAATTAATGAGATCTGTGCGAGTGCGACAGGTGTGAGACGGCGAATACAGAGCGGAGACGCTAAAGACGAAAGACGAGGAAAAGTGTACACTACGACTTCACAAACCCGGAGTGATGTGCAGGAGGTTCATCAGAGCTTTGGAGAAGGGAGGGGCGCTCCTCAAAAACGAAAGTGAAACTAAAATCACACACAAGCTGTTTTGGGCAAATAGAGCAGAGACGAGCCACAGTTTTTATACATGAAGTGAAATGGAGCCAGAATCGATGGAGTGGCTCTTTGGGTGTGGAGGTGTCTTTCACGGCTCTTTTGTGGCTCTTTTGCTGCTCTTTCATGGCTGTTCTGCGGTTCTTTTGCATTTCTTACGTGTCTTCTTTTCACTCTTTTGTGGCTCTTTCTTTGCTCTTTTGTGTCTCTTTCCTGGCTCTTTTGTGGCTCTTTCGTGGCTCTTTCATGACTGTTTCACGGTTCTTTCATGGCTCTTTCGTGGCTCTTTCATGACAGTTTCACGGCTCTTTTGTGGCTCTTTCATGACTGTTTCACGGCTCTTTTGTGGCTCTTTTGCTGCTCTTTCATGGCTGTTCTGCGGTTCTTTTGCATTTCTTACGTGTCTTCTTTTCACTCTTTTGTGTCTCTTTCCTGGCTCTTTTGTGGCTCTTCTGTGGCTCTTCTGTGGCTCTTTTGTGGCTCTTTCTTTGCTCTTTTGTGGCTCTTTTGTGACTCCTTTTTTGCCATGGAAACGCCTCCAGTCTGTATCTAAGGCCAGAATGACACGTTTAAAGACAAACTACGTAACTTTTCCGACAAAGGACACACCACCTGCTCATCTCCATAATGTTCTGCAATGTGGCATTAAACATATTTATCTCCATGGAGACACAAAGGAAACAGCGTCAGGCCGAGTTACAGGCCAGATCTGTGGAGCAGCGGGCCCCCTCACAGTAAGAACACAAGAATAAAAATACATAACGTACAATAAATGCAACATACAGAAGTTTAATGCTCTAGTTTGGGACATTCCAGGGAAAACGATGAAATCTCCATGGAGACGAACAGGTTCGATTGTCCGCTGTTGGATTGGGCGAGGGCGTTCTCTGACGTGCGTAGAGCGTTTGGCCCCTCCCCCTCCTCTGTATAAACTCACTGATGTGTTTCTCGTATTGTCGTGTTTCCGTGGCGACCCGATGTGTGCGTTGTGTGTCGTGTTTGTGTTTTTAATGGTTGTGCGTTGTTTCATTCGGCTCATTATCTCGCTCAGACGCTCTTGTTAAAACATCATTCGCTAATTCCTTTTCAATACTCGTTTCCAGGCGACATTTCCCACCAGGATTGACCGTGTCAGCTCTGCGGGGCGGGGGGCGCGGGGCGGGGGTAAACACGGTGCATTGTGGGTACTTCGATGCTGTAACATCCCTGAGGTGTCGGACTGAGACAGAGAAACGCACGTCTATTGTTAAAGCTGCACAATGTAACTTTCCTGGTGGAAGGTCCGCTCGTCTCTATGGCGAAACCACAGCTTTGTCTGGAATATCCCACAGTATGGCATTACACCAGGCCAAGGTACAGGCGAGATCAGCGGAGAGGCGACTCCGCTCGCAGAAACAATGCATGTTTTTCAAAGGAGATCTTTTTTAGGAGATGCTAAATGTTTTACTGTGGAACATTCCAGGTAAAGCAATAACATCACCATGGAAAC
Organism: Periophthalmus magnuspinnatus; assembly: GCF_009829125.3. NCBI lineage: Eukaryota > Metazoa > Chordata > Actinopteri > Gobiiformes > Gobiidae > Periophthalmus > Periophthalmus magnuspinnatus. The sequence goes on along the minus strand of NC_047139.1, from coordinate 930,883 downwards.
AAACAGGAGAACCCACAGAAGAAAAGTTACATAGTGCAGCTTTAATTTGTATATTTTATGATACGGATTAAAATGGTACAATTTATTATTATAACATAAAAAAAGAGGAGGTATTTACTTCTGTGGGGTATTAAAGAGGAGGTATTTACTTCTGTGGGGTATTAAAGAGGAGGTATTTATTTCTGTGGGATATTAAAGAGGAGGTATTTTCTTCTGTGGGGTATTAAAGAGGAGGTATTTACTTCTGTGGGGTATTAAAGAGGAGGTATTTACCTCCGTGGGGTATTAAAGAGGAGGTATTTACTTCTGTGGGGTATTAAAGAGGAGGTATTTACTTCTATGGAGTATTAAAGAGGAGGTATTTACTTCCGTGGGGTATTAAAGAGGAGGTATTTATTTCTGTGGGATATTAAAGAGGAGGTATTTACTTCTGTGGGGTATTAAAGAGGAGGTATTTACTTCTGTGGGGTATTAAAGAGGAGGTATTTACTTCTGTGGGGTATTAAAGAGGAGGTATTTACTGCTCTGGGGTATTAAAGAGGAGGTATTTACTTCTGTGGGGTATTAAAGAGGAGGTATTTACTTCTATGGGGTATTAAAGAGGAGGTATTTACTTCTGTGGGGTATTAAAGAGGAGGTATTTACTTATGTGGGGTATTAAAGAGGAGGTATTTACTTCCGTGGGGTATTAAAGAGGAGGTATTTATTTCTGTGGGATATTAAAGAGGAGGTATTTACTTCTGTGGGGTATTAAAGAGGAGGTATTTACCTCCGTGGGGTATTAAAGAGGAGGTATTTACTTCTGTAGGGTATTAAAGAGGAGGTATTTACTTCTCTGGGGTATTAAAGAGGAGGTATTTATGTTTGTGGGGTATTAAAGAGGAGGTATTGACTTCATTGGGGTATTAAAGAGGAGGTATTTATGTCTGTGGGGTATTAAAGAGGAGGTATTTATGTCTGTGGGGTATTAAAGAGGAGGTATTTACTTCTGTGGGGTATTAAAGAGGAGGTATTTACTTCTGTGGGGTATTAAAGAGGAGGTATTTACTTCTGTGGGGTATTAAAGAGGAGGTATTTACTTCTGTGGGGTATTAAAGAGGCGGTATGTACTTCTGTGGGGTATTAAAGAGGAGGTATTTACTTCTGTGGGGTATTAAAGAGGAGGTATTTACTTCTGTGGGGTATTAAAGAGGGGGTATTTACGTAAAAACATGGGATAAACACACAGTTGATTTCGTGTCTCGTCTTTAAAAGTTTTTGAGTTTATTTCAGATCGGGGGTAATCTGAGGTAACAGGACACGCTCGGTGTAATTTGAATCGTCTCCGTTGGACGGGAGTAAATCAGACTCGCGTCGACATAATCTGTTACATCCTTTTTAAGTCGCTCGCCGCGGCTCACGAGGGCGTCGCGCGTGGGCGGGTCTAAACACACTTCACACGGCTCTGATGCGCCGCGCCGAGACGCTTCTGTCATGTTTTAAATCTTAAAGCCACCGAAATAAAGTTATTCGACATAAAAAACCTACGCAACGTTTCAGACGCCGTTTAAAATTAGCACCGGGGCAAATCCGGAGAACGGCGTCTGACGTTAAAACCGCCGCGCCGGATTTTAACACGAACAAAACAAAACTAGTGGATTTGAAACGGCTCAGAGTTTGTCCTGTTTGAACATTAGACGAGTTTACACGACTCCTGAATATCCCACAGTAAAGCTTTTATAATCAGATGGACACAGCAGAGTTTAGTTGACGTCTGCTAACTGGAGGCACTGCTGTGTCTGAGGCTGTTACACTTTAATCTTTGACAAACAGAATCTTAAATCTCGTCTTTTACATTTAAATTAATCGGATTTATTCATAATCGTGCTGTTTTGAATATTTGATTGTTGTCAGAGAAACGCCTCCTCCTGACGCCTCCTTCCTCTTCCTGTCACCTCCTGCTGCCTCCTGCCGCCTCCTCCCTCCTCCTGCCACCTCCTCCCTCTTCCTTTCGCCTCCTCCTTCTGCCACTTCCTGCCTCTTCCTGTCGCCTCCTGCCACCTCCTGCCTCTTCCTGTCACCTCCTGCCACCTCCTCCCTCTTCCTGTCGCCTCCTGCCAGTTTCTCCCTCTTCCTGTCGCCTCCTGCCTCCTCCTCCCTCTTCCTGTCGCCTCCTGCCTCCTCCTTCTGCCACCTCCTGCCTCTTCCTGCTGCCTCCTCCCTCTTCCTGTCGCCTCCTGCCTCCTCCTTCTGCCACCTCCTGCCTCTTCCTGCTGCCTCCTCCCTCTTCCTGTCGCCTCCTGCCACCTCCTCCAGGTCGTGTGGGGGTTCAGTATTTTTCAGATTAGTTCCATTTCGGAGCAGGAGTCGTGTTTTTATGAGGTGATTATTTCAGCAGGAGGGAACAGGTTTAGAACATGGACCAAAGATAAAAGAGTCACTTTTGTGTCATATCGAACATTTAAAGAAGCTTTTTGTAAGATTTTGATTTTAAATTTCATAAAACGACCAAACTGTTTCCTCCAGATACGATTAAACACGTTCAAATCACTATGACTTTTACTGATAACGGATTTAATGTTGATTTATTCTTAGTTACAAAATCATTGCTTCCATTTATTTCTGTTAAAATTTGATTCAAGACGATCGTCCAATCAGAACGCAGAATGAGCGTCACATGACTCTCTCCTTTGGGCTGGTCTAAACCTAAAATGAACAGTTTGCTTTAAAACAACGGACCCTCTCTTTAATATTCCTCTTCTAAATATTTCACCTTCAGTTCCACACAGGGCCTTCATCTCCTCTTGCTGCTTTTATCACCGTCGGAGCTCCGCGCTTCACCGGGAGCGGGCACGACTCCGGGAGACATTTTGAATTTACGGCGCTTGTTTTTCCTCACTTTGCCGGTAATGGCTGACATCTTCGTGACAAATCCGCGGTTTGGCGTGGCTGTTTTGGTTGTTTGCGTTGGTTTAGCAGCGGCGCGTCGGGATAGAGCCGTCAGCGCTAACGATGCTATGTGTCACCGACCTGCCACGCCGCCGCGACGCCAAGACGTTTTTCACCCCACACTGTCTGGACTGGCTGACATAAACTCAGGATGTTGCTCTTGGTTTTGTCGCATTTGTTTTTTATGCAAAATCGACGTCTTGCTGCTTTTTCCCTCGTTTCAGAGAATTCAGATCATCCATGTTTGAGTCATCTAGAGATCTCTCCCCAGCCCTATTCAAACTGTCCTTACAGTTAGCAGTACAAGTCTGTACGAGGCTCCGCCCACAAGCCTAAATCACCCACGCTCCACATGACAATCCTCCATAAATATACAAAAACATTACACAAAACTGTGCACTACGACTTCACAAACCTGGTGTGATGTGCAGTAGTTTCATTTTGTGATGCAGCTGATTGTGATAATGCTCTGAAGGGGGAGGGGCTTAGCACAAAGAGAAACATGTTAATCCGTTGTTTTGGGCGTGTTATGATCCAGCTCTGAGCGAAACGGGAAGAAACAAACACGACTGGAAACTGTGAAAGTAAAGTTATAATTTATTTAAAAAAAGAATGTTCAAGTAAAAACAACAAAAGGAGCGTCTTAATGGAGCGACAGGGGGCGGGGCCTTTTAAAGAGTGACAGGGGGCGGGGCCTTTTAAAGAGCGACAGGGGGCGGGGCCTTTTAAAGAGCGACAGGGGGCGGGGCCTTTTAAAGAGCGACAGGGGGCGGGGCCTTTTAAAGAGCGACAGGGGCGGGGCCTTTTAAAGAGCGACAGGGGCGGGGCCTTTTAAAGAGCGACAGGGGGCGGGGCCTTTTAAAGAGCGACAGGGGGCGGGGCCTTTTAAAGAGCGACAAGGGGCGGGGCCTTTTAAAGAGCGACAGGGGGCGGGGCCTTTTAAAGAGCGACAGGGAAAGAGCGACAGGGACAGGGCCTTTTAAAGAGCGACAGGGGGCGGGGCCTTTTAAAGAGCGACAGGGGGCGGGGCCTTTTAAAGAGCGACGGGGGCGGGGCCTTTTAAAGAGCGACAGGGGGCGGGGCCTTTTAAAGAGCGACAGGGGCGGGGCCTTTTAAAGAGCGACAGGGGGCGGGGCCTTTTAAAGAGCGACAGGGGCGGGGCCTTTTAAAGAGCGACAGGGGCGGGGCCTTTTAAAGAGCGACAGGGGGCGGGGCCTTTTAAAGAGCGACAGGGGGCGGGGCCTTTTAAAGAGCGACAGGGGGCGGGGCCTTTTAAAGAGCGACAGGGGCGGGGCCTTTTAAAGAGCGACAGGGGGCGGGGCCTTTTAAAGAGCGACAGGGGCGGGGCCTTTTAAAGAGCGACAGGGGCGGGGCCTTTTAAAGAGCGACAGGGGGCGGGGCCTTTTAAAGAGCGACAGGGGGCGGGGCCTTTTAAAGAGCGACAGGGGCGGGGCCTTTTAAAGAGCGACAGGGGGCGGGGCCTTTTAAAGAGCGACAAGGGGCGGGGCCTTTTAAAGAGCGACAGGGACGGGGCCTTTTAAAGAGCGACAGGGGCGGGGCCTTTTAAAGAGCGACAGGGGGCGGGGCCTTTTAAAGAGCGACAAGGGGCGGGGCCTTTTAAAGAGCGACAGGGACGGGGCCTTTTAAAGAGCGACAGGGGTGGGGCCTTTTAAAGAGCGACAGGGGCGGGGCCTTTTAAAGAGCGACAGGGGGCACACCTGTGAGGATTAAACTCAAACATGAATCAACCCAAATCCAACTTCAGGGGCTCAATGAGAAGAAACGACCAGAACATGGAGAAACATCTGAAGAGTTTGAAGAACATTTGCTTCTCTCCTTCTAGACATTGATGCTTTTCCGGGAATATTCCTCAGTAGAGCTTTAAACTTAAATATCTTGGCCTGGTTTTTATGGAAACAGACAAAGAAACATCAAGAACAGGGCGGATTTAACGATCGAAGTCAAGCGTCTGTCTGTGCTGTTTTCATTATTCGTTCGGTCCACACTGTCGCCACAGCTGCCCTGGGTCGGACTGACAGAAGAGAGGCTGCCCATCTGTGCCACCGGCCCCTCCCACCACCACTGAGCCTGATTATTTATGATTATTTATGTTTTGATTTGTTGTATTGTGATTTTAGTGTCTTTCTTAGTCTTGCCTTTCCGTGAAGTGTCTTGCTTAAGGACACGATGTCAGAGCTCGGCCCCCGGGCGGGAGTCGGTCCTCAGACCTTCGTGTTTATGGGCGTCTGCTCTACACACTGAGCCATTTTCTTCCGCAGAGACGAGGGCCGAGGCAGAGTTCACTGCTCCGCCAGGGAAATTACACGGACACGTCTGACTGTCGTATTAAAACAAATGTCACTGGCCAAAGCGGCGTCTTTGTCGAGCGGCGTCTTTGTCGAGCGGCGGCGGCGTTCACAGCGACGCATCAGACAAACAATACGAGAAAACGAAGACGAGCCGCGGAACCGCCCACCCATTTGTGTCGGACGAGGTAAACACAGTGTTCAGAGCAGAGCGGCTCGGGTAATGTGTTTACTCTGGATTCTTCTCTTCTTCTTCTCTTTTCTTCTTCTTCTCTTTTCTGAAGGACGACATATTGACCAGGGCTTGGACTGGAGACAGACGACTACAGAGACGTGTCCTTGGGCAAGACACTTCCTGCACGTTGCCTTTGTTACGGACCAGAACCACGAGACCGGACCCACGTCTGACCTCACACGGCGTCAGTTTACACGACTCTACGCCGTTCTCACTAATGACCCCGTACCGCCGCTTTCTCGGGGTTACCATAGAAACGCCACGGTGGAGCGACGGCCGAGCGGTCCACGGATCACCGCCCCCGCCACCCCCGCCACCCCCGCCGCCCCGGTCCACATGTTTGTCCCGTCGACACAGAGATCGATGTCCAATAATACTGAGGACTGGAGCATGACGCTGCGTTTAAGGTCGGCCCGAACAGTTTAATGGTGAAATGTGAGAAGAAACGGGACGAGGAGAAACGGGACGAGGAGAAAAGGGACGAGGAGAAAAGGGACGAGGAGCAACGGGACGAGGAGCAACGGGACGAGGAGCAACGGGACGAGGAGCAACGGGACGAGGAGCAACGGGACGAGGAGCAACGGAACGAGGAGCAACGTGACGAAGAGAAAAGGGACGAGGAGCAATGGGACGAGGAGATGGGCGGCCATTTTGTGTCATCTATTCAAATCAAAGAACTTTATTTGTATGAAACATGAAACACTAACAGTTTATTAAACATCAGGCCACGCCCCTTTAACACCTGAGCTTGTTCATGTTCATTATACATTAATTAACTCTTTGTTCATGTTTAATTAAGGTGGAGTTTTTTCAGTGATAGAAGAAGTCATCAGTTTTGTTACGTAAATAAAAGTACAGATACCAGAACAACAAAAAGTACTCAAGTAAAAGTATCTCACAAAAACATCTACGGCATGAACCAGAGTAAAAAGTAAATGTATTTCTCACAGATTTTGAGTCGTATAAAACTTCAAATGTGGAGATTTTGATTTGAATTTTTATTTGTACATTTTTGTTTTACTCAAATTCTGAAGGTGTTAAAAATAAAAATAAAACTAAACCCTCCGCCTTTTCAGCAGGTCTCACATCATAAGACAAATACTTTTACTTTTTTGTCCAGTTCAAAAATGTAGTGGAGTAGAAAGTACAGACACTGCTCTCACATGTACTGAAGTAAAAGTAAAGTTACATGCATACTTTAGTACTTTACTGGTTTTACTGATTATTATATAGCAGTACTTAATTGGTAATATAATATAAATTACTACTATTACTGTCACTATTACTATTACTGCATTTTCTGGACTATACGTGTCACTTTTGTCATAGTTTATATATTTATTTATATAATTATACTTAGATGAGACTTATATTATTATATTCAGTCTGTTGTTCCATATTTTATTATTATTTTTATTATTATAACTTGACTTTAAAGATAAAATGTCTCTTCTTGGTCTCGGATTTTGTAAAATAAATTTCCCCCAAAAATGCGACTTATCGTCCAGAGAATACTGTCCTCCCAACACTTTAGGTTCTAACTCTGTCGTTTTAATCTGAGCGTCAACTTTTGAACTAAATGATCCAAATAAAACAAAACTATTTAAAGTGAACGCGTCTTTGACCAGTTCATTAAAGATCCAACATTAAATATCCTCCTCAGACCCGAGCTCTGGCGTCGCTTTATTCATTTCTCTTTATTTGTTCTGATTGGACCTGATGAGTCTAAATACAAAGAATTATCTTTTTACATTTTGTAGTTTCTGAGAAAAAATTATGCAAATCAAATGTCCTCATATGTGACATTTGACTCATTTTGATAAAACATTTGAATAATGATTTACAAAAACTATTTATTAAGACCCTGAACAGCAACATTTGTCCTGAATCTAAAAACAAAATGAGAAACAACAAAGTGTCTCTTGGAACAAAGTGTCTCATGTGAAGAGACAGGAGCAGGAAGAAAAACAAAAAAAAAAATTAATAAAATATTCTAAACATTCTAAACTGTTAAAAATGAACATATATAATACATTTATATTGTTGCTGTTCTTGTTGCTGTTATTCTTCATCTAATAATTTGCACTGTGGCCTAGACAAACCAAAAACATGTTGTCCACATATGAGGACGCCGGGACTCAGGAGGATAAAATTAACTCTTGTAGCTTTAATCCATGTCTAACGCTGTTTCCTCCTCAAAAACAGACCTGGAGTTGTGTTTTGTTTCATTCACATGTTTGAGTCTCACTTTATTATTAGTCTGTAACATCTACAAAGCTCAAAATGCGACGTTCCACCTTGTGATGTCATCAAGTGGTAGTTTTCAAGTGAACAGCTCCTTTTACTTTTAGTTCAGTCGAGATAAGTGTCAATTCCAGGAGGTGAAATGATCCAAATGATTCTATAAATGAAGGTGTGTGGAGTTTAAAAACACAGCGGAGCACTTCCTGTATCACCACATGATGACATCACAAGGTGGAACAGAGTGTTTCCTGTTTGAGAGAAGCTTAAATCTGCAGGTTTGTGCGTTAAACGTGTGTGAATGAAACAAAACACAACTCCTCCACAACTTCTGCATCAAATTATAAACCGTTTTCAAGAAGTGTGTGTTAGCATGCTAGCTGTCATTAGCATTTCTCTGGTCTCTGACAGTTTTGAAAAGAGCTTCTATAAACTCATCGTGGTGAATCATTAGCATGTTCAGAATGCATAAATTGTAAAATGAAAGTAAGGAACGTTAAAATAAACTAGAAAAACGGGAAAAAAACGACTCTCGTAGCCGGTGTAACGTGTATTTTTAAAGTTTTTTATTTGAATTTTCTTACAAAACAATTCCCCGATAAACCAGAACACACAAAATGCATAAAGAAAACTGTACAGTCAGATCTGAACGATGATATCTACAACAGTGGGGTTTCCTATCGCGCTCTGCATCCCAGCCCGCAACAAGAGCTAGCCAAAATATTAGCATCATAGCAAGCACCGCAGCATGTGTTACGCGCTGTCCGTGGCTACGTTAGCGTTTTGTCGTTAGCCGAACACGACCTCATAGGACACGAGCTGACACTGAGAGACGAAACGTGACGACGGCGTTGACGGAAAGGGCTCTGAGTGACGTGACCAGGTCTGCGTTAGCACGTTAGCGTGTTAGCAGCTGTCTGTTGAAGCCGTACTGTCCAATGGGGGGCGCTGTGGAGCTTTCTGTGAGATTATCGTGGGAAAACAAGGAGTTTAAAGTGCAGATACCGGCTCAGGATACTCATTTCACTTCATTATTTTAAGATTTTCTTCAAACATTTCCTAGTTTTTTCGAGTTTTTTTTCAATTTTGGTGACGTTTATAGTTTTACTTCCTGGTTGGACGGTTGAAGTCGATACCCAACTGGTCATTTTTAAAGCTCTTTCTTAGACAATATCGCATCCCAATCGGACGAAATCAGCGACAGGGCGAAGAACATGGATGGATGGAATATCGTATCGTTAGCATCTGATTTTCGATATTTTTGACGACCGGGAGACGGGCACGACCACAGAGAAGAGTGCATTTATCAGGCTGGTGTTAAGGTTTGTGATTTAAATAATTAAAACATTATAAAAATCTCATATAAATACACTGCCTGGCCAAAAAAAAAAAAAGACACACACTCAAATATTTGGTTGTTTCGGCTTTAGCTTTGATCACGACACACCTTCACTCTGGCGTTGTTTCGATTTCGCTTCTCCAATGAGTGTTTACCCTTTGAAATAACGCAAACTCTAAATAAAACATTACGCTACAATAAGAATAATCATTAAAAAGTGTTTTTAAGATGTTCCAAATGTGTTTTTCGTGCTCAGATCTGTCTCTCGCGGCGCCTGCTCTGCTCCTGTAGCTGATTCTTCTGCTGGTTCAGGTTTAATCAGCGTAAAAAATACAAACAAACCGAGCTCCAGATCCGAGCGCTCGCGTTAAAGAGCCGTTCAGAAGAGCCGGCTCCGTTCAGAAGAGCCGGCTCCCTCACCAACGCCACATCATGAACCCGAGAGCAGTTCCAATTCACGTCTGTCGGCCTAACGCTGTGACGCGACGAACTCAGACAGAACGGAGCCTTTATTTTAAGTTATGATCCGGCTCCCGAAGCGAAGAATCGAACGCATAATAAACTCGTGAGGGAGCTCTGGAGAACGCCAACCCAGCTCGTCACGCGGAGAGTCGCATCACCGCAGCAGTGCCTCCAGTTAGCGTCAGGGATTCATTGGTTTTGAGTTCTTCAGGACGATTCTCACAACACGTCCGACAGAAACGGACATTCTTTACAGTGCGTTACCACGGCGACGGCCTCTGGAGCGCCTCGTTATAGCTCGGTCTGACGGCGATGTGTGTGGAGAGATGGAGAGATGGAGAGAGATGGAGAGAGATGGAGAGAGATGGAGAGACGGCCGCAAAAACACGAAGAAACGACATGAGGCGGGTGGTGCATGTTCTGTCTGTGGATGAAGTTTGCTGTAGATGTGTCAGGTCCATCGAGTCAGAACAAGACGGAGAAGATAAGAACAGAGAAGGAGCAGAGGGGAGGAGAGGGAGGACAGGGAGGAGAGGGAGCAGAGGGGGGAGACGGAGGAGACGGAGGAGAGGGGAGCAGAGGGAGGAGAGGGAGCAGAGGGGAGGAGAGGGAGCAGAGGGAGAAGAGGGAGCAGAGGGGAGGAGAGGGAGCAGAGGGAGAAGAGGGAGCAGAGGGGAGGAGAGGGAGCAGAGGGAGCAGAGGGGGGAGACGGAGGAGACGGAGGAGAGGGGAGGAGAGGGGAGCAGAGGGAGGAGAGGGAGCAGAGGGGAGGAGAGGGAGCAGAGGGAGAAGAGGGAGCAGAGGGGAGGAGAGGGAGCAGAGGGAGGAGAGAGAGCAGAGCAAGGAGAGGGAGGAGAGGGAGTAGGGTACAGAGGGAGGAGGGCACAGAGGGAGGTGGGCACAGAGGGAGGTGGGCACAGAGGGAGGAGGGCACAGAGGGAGGTGGGCACAGAGGGAGGAGGACACAGAGGGAGGAGGACACAGAGGGAGGTGGGCACAGAGGGAGGTGGGCACAGAGGGAGGAGGGCACAGAGGGAGGAGGGCACAGAGGGAGGAGGGCACAGAGGGAGGAGGACAGGGTTGTTTTTCAAATGTCTTTTTGGACATGTCCTTTGTTCTTCACATGTTTTTGAGCAAAATGTGTCTCGTCTCAACACAAATATATTTTATAAACCGCTCTTGAGGTCAGGATAAGTCCACCGTGTGCTGTCTGTGAATTATAATGAGTCTTATTGTCAAATAATCAGGAAGTACGTGTTAGCATGCTAGTTGTTAGTTCCACCCTAACGGCAAAACTCTGCTCTGTTCTCTGCAGTGTAATAGTTATTTTGCCTCTAAAATAATGAATTTCCTTTAAATATTTGGAATCTTTTCCAAAATCTCAAATTCAGTTGAGATGAAACAGTTTACACATGTACTTCCCTCACCCCAGACACTTCCCCCAGACCACATTAAACACAGCCAGTGTCCCAGCTCGTTGTTTTTCGAGTTTAATTTGTGTTTTTACATTTGAACCGGCGTCAGATGTTTCCTCAAACCTGGACAGGACAGGAGACGTAAAAGGACCTGCCAATGTGTAAACTGTGTCCCAAACAACCAAAATCCAGCACTTGGGCAAGACACTTCACAGTTTTGGAAAAGCGCTGTATAAAAATGTAACTGTTTACCATTTGTAGCAAAGACGTGTTCAGACTTTTTCACCTTGGGGATGGTCCAAAGGTGAGAATGTAACGCTCTTTTGGTAAATAAATGACTATAAATTTGAAGAATTTTAAACGATCATGGTCCCAGATGTTTACGTCAAGAGTGGGATTTGAACCGCCAACCTTCAGATCACAGGACAAACACCCTACCAACTGAGCCACCGTCACAAATCTGTTTATTTATTCCCTCGGTTTAATTAGGCGCCTGACAAATCTAAAATTGTGAATCGTTTTAATCATGTTTTTTTTGGGGGGGCTTTCACTTTCGACAGCTGCTAACCGACCACTCAGGCTCTTTGGGTCAACCACGTACGGAAACACATGTGCATAAGAAGAATCACAGCGCCCTCTGCAGCGTGGAGGCGGAGATACGAGACAAAGAAAAACAAATCGAAGTCGAAGTTTTTGAAAGACCACATTTACATAGACAGGTGCGGGTGACTAAGTATGCAGCACGGGTGAGACACGGAAAGTTCAACTCCAGATAAACTCCCAAAGCTTTTTACGTTTACTAAAAAAAGTGATCGTTGTGCATAGCTCGTAGGTAATAATAAAACCCTCTATTTGCTGTGGAACATGGAAGGAAGTGCAGCGATGAACAGACACTTTCTCCCACGTCTCAAATCTTATGTTTTGTCTATTTTAGTGTTAATTTGATACAATAAACCCAAAACATCCTCGCCGCTCAGTTCTAGGGTTGAGTCCATGTAAATCTCCGTCATCGTCATCCCTCTTTTCCTTCCCGTCTTTCCATTGCGTTAGAAATGAACCTGGTTTGTCGTGACTCATACCTCTCCGACCCAAACTACTGTGTTCCCTCGTTTAATGTCTGAAACTTCGCAGTGCGGCGTTCTCTGCTTCCCGTTGAGAACGAAAATCGACTCCGAAGAAGGCGTGACCAGGTATTGTCCAAAGGGTCCGCTCGAAACGACCACGCGATTCGGCCCGCCCCACGGCCAGTCCTTCGGCGATATCGGGTATTTTAGACTCTTTATAACTTCCACGCTTCCCGAGGAAAGGTCTCCGAAGAGCAAATCCGTTCCCGTTCCGGACGTCGCCACCACTAGATGCTGGTTGGATTCCGTGAAGGAAGGTTGGAAAACTAAATCGGAAACAGCCAAAGGGTTGTGTAATTCCTGGTTTAGCCTTAGCTCTCCTTGGAACGAAACAGTTTGGACAGTTAGCTTCGAAGTCTGCGTCTGCGGAGTTACGACGAAGCGGCCATCCTGGGAGACGAACGCCTGCCCCGAGAGGTTGAGGTTGGGTCCGATCACGGTGTCGGTGACGCTGTCGACGAGCAGCTGAGGAGGCGGAGGGTTTTTGAAGGAGTTTTTGTGGAGGTTTTGGCAGTGGATGAAGTAAACGCCGCTCATGTGGGTGTACGCCATGCTCTGAGGGACGCAGCTGTAGTTTTTCAGGCTGATGGTTTTGACCCGATGGAGCGTCTCCAGGTCGATTTTGTGCACGGCCGGTTCGTTCTTCAGGAAGAGGAACGCAAACCTGCAGGGAAAGGGAGAGATATTAGTCTGTCTGAGCGTTTTAAAGACGACATATTGTGCTTGCGTCGCTCTAAAGTTATAATCTCTAACATCTTTGGATCATTATGTTAGAATTCGGACATTTTAAATCACAATATTCTTCGAAAACGACTTTTGACGATGAAAATTGCGGCGCCCAACGAGGCCAAAGGATCTACAGTGATCCTCGGAGCGACTAGTGATCTGTCGTTGGACCAGAGGGGGGCGCTGTGGCTTACCTGACGTGGGTGATGATGAGGTTGGTGGGAGGGATGAAGATGTCGTTGACTCGTTGGAAGGTTGTGCGGACGGCGTGATGCACCTCGCCCACGCTGGCCTGAGGAATCACCTGGACGACGCGACACAGAACACAAACAGAAGAGGGTTATGGGTAAATAAAAAGACATTGTCCCGCTCTGTGTGGCGACGTTAGTTTAATTATGGTGCTAAGCTAAGGCTAGCGCTACATGCTAAATGCTAAATCTATAATGTGTGTATTTTAAATTAAATCCTCCATCTTCGTCCTTTGCTTTGTCAAAATATTCAGTGGAGTTTTTTCTTTTGTTTGTAGAGAAAATGTAGAAAGTCGTAAAAATAAAGATGGAAAAATGACTCTGCCCTTACGCCTCCTCCCCCCTCTGCTGGAGCCTCCCCCCTCTCTCCTCTCACCCCTCCCCCCTCTGCTGGAGCCTCCCTCCTCATGTCTCCCCCCTCCAGCCTCCCCGTTCTTCCTCCCCCCTCTCCTCTCTCTCCAGACCCCCCCCTCCTGGAGCCCCCCTCTCTCTCCTCTCCCCTCCTCCCCCCTCCTCGTCTCCCCCCTTGTCCCCCGGGCTCCTCCATCGTTGTCGTCCCTGATAAACGTCTCTGTGGGAGACGGCGTTGTCACGTCTCGTTCTTCTTCTTTGATTGAGAGCTTTGTTTTGGTGACGGCGTCTCATCGCTCACGTCAGGAGCAGCTCTGAATCAGCACTTTGAGAAGAGCAGGAGACGCAGACTCAGACAAAGTGGGTATTATTACACCTTAAAGAGGGGTATTTACCTCTACGGGGTATTAAAGAGGAGGTATTTACTTCCGTGGGGTATTAAAGAGGAGGTATTTACTTCTGTGGGGTATTAAAGAGGAGGTATTTACCTCCGTGGGGTATTAAAGAGGAGGTATTTACCTCTGTGGGGTATTAAAGAGGAGGTATTTACTTCTACGGGGTATTAAAGAGGAGGTATTTACCTCTGTGGGGTATTAAAGAGGAGGTATTTACTTCTACGGGGTATTAAAGAGGAGGTATTTACCTCTATGGGGTATTAAAGAGGAGGTATTTACTTCTGTGGGGTATTAAAGAGGAGGTATTTACCTCCGTGGGGTATTAAAGAGGAGGTATTTACCTCTGTGGGGTATTAAAGAGGAGGTATTTACTTCTGTGAGGTATTAAAGAGGAGGTATTTACTTCTGCGGGGTATTAAAGAGGAGGTATTTACTTCTATGGGGTATTAAAGAGGAGGTATTTATCTCCGTTGGGTATTAAAGAGGAGGTATTTACTTCTGTGGGGTATTAAAGAGGAGGTATTTACCTCCGTGGGGTATTAAAGAGGAGGTATTTACCTCTGTGGGGTATTAAAGAGGAGGTATTTACTTCTACGGGGTATTAAAGAGGAGGTATTTACCTCTGTGGGGTATTAAAGAGGAGGTATTTACCTCCGTGGGGTATTAAAGAGGAGGTATTTACCTCTGTGGGGTATTAAAGAGGAGGTATTTACTTCTACGGGGTATTAAAGAGGAGGTATTTACCTCTGTGGGGTATTAAAGAGGAGGTATTTACTTCTACGGGGTATTAAAGAGGAGGTATTTACCTCTATGGGGTATTAAAGAGGAGGTATTTACTTCTGTGGGGTATTAAAGAGGAGGTATTTACCTCCGTGGGGTATTAAAGAGGAGGTATTTACCTCCGTGGGGTATTAAAGAGGAGGTATTTACCTCTGTGGGGTATTAAAGAGGAGGTATTTACTTCTATGGGGTATTAAAGAGGAGGTATTTACTTCTATGGGGTATTAAAGAGGAGGTATTTATCTCCGTTGGGTATTAAAGAGGAGGTATTTACTTCTGTGGGGTATTAAAGAGGAGGTATTTACCTCCGTGGGGTATTAAAGAGGAGGTATTTACCTCTGTGGGGTATTAAAGAGGAGGTATTTACTTCTACGGGGTATTAAAGAGGAGGTATTTACCTCTGTGGGGTATTAAAGAGGAGGTATTTACCTCCGTGGGGTATTAAAGAGGAGGTATTTACCTCTGTGGGGTATTAAAGAGGAGGTATTTACTTCTACGGGGTATTAAAGAGGAGGTATTTACCTCTGTGGGGTATTAAAGAGGAGGTATTTACTTCTACGGGGTATTAAAGAGGAGGTATTTACCTCTGTGGGGTATTAAAGAGGAGGTATTTACTTCTACGGGGTATTAAAGAGGAGGTATTTACCTCTATGGGGTATTAAAGAGGAGGTATTTACTTCTATGGGGTATTAAAGAGGAGGTATTTATCTCCGTTGGGTATTAAAGAGGAGGTATTTGGGGTATTGTGTTCATTTCGTGTTGACTTTCATGTGTGTCTCTTTTGGTTTGGCTCAATGAAGCTGAAGCTCCATCTGTGGACACAGGTGTGAGGCTGAAACTGAAGACAACGATTCAGAGACAAACATCTACAAAACGTCACAAATGATCTCACACTGCTCTGTACGATTAAACCACAGACTATAAAGAGTGTCATAGCAACCAAAGAGCCAATCAGGAGCCAGGCTGGTGAAGGTAACGCCCCTTCCCTTAGCAACGCTGTCAGTCAAACCTGTTGCTAACGCTAACAGGAGCGACCTCGGGGACAGAAGGACCTGATTTGTCTGTTATTAATGTTCATATCTTGATTTACAGACACAATAGTGAAATAAAAACCCCAGGATCATGTAGAGGGTTAATACGAACATTTAAGACCAGAATGACGAGTCGATGGAGACGGACGTGCGCCCAGGCTCACTTCCTGTTTGGAACGCGGCGGCGGCTAACAGGTTAGCTACGTCCATTTATATGAACTGTCTATGAATCTGCCATTTTGCCGCGTTTTAATTAACAAAACAACCGCTGTTATATATTTCCTGATGTATCTCCCCGTCACCTGTAGCGTCACATGACCTGTTCAGACGTGAGGCGCACAAACCGTCTGTCCAGTGGTATGTCTCCTCCACCTCCTCCTCATCATCATCAGCTCGACACCTCCACTACACACAGATGAACCGTGGCGTCCGAGTTTCTCCTTTGCTACAGTTTCGAGCGTTGAATCTCTGAAATGTGCTCAGAATAAAAACGTGTTTGAAGTCGTCCAAAGCCGCGGTCTCCGTGCCGCCCAGCAGGGGGCGCACTCAGCTGCACGTGAGCAGATTCTCAAAGTCCTGCACTAGATCTTTGGTTTGTTTGGTTCGTTTCTTTGTGGACTTCTGAACCGCCTGCTCCATTTTAATCGTCTCCTTCCTTTTCCCAGAAGGTTAGCCGTGACTCACATCAGCTCGTCTCCATGGAGATATACATGTTTAATGCCACACTGATGGAAACTACTTTATATTTCAACTTCTGAGCACAAACTTCCACTTGAACCATAGCCCGGCGAGTCCAGACTCATGTCTCAGTGTTTCTTTACACAGAGGGACATGAGTCTGGTCGCCACTCTCTCCGTCGCGCCTCCAGCTCGTTCAAACACGACCGACCAATCAGATTTGTTTATTTCAGTGTCACATGTGAAGCGAAGGATCTCATTGGTCGCCATCATTTTGAACTCAGTCACATTTCCCTCGCCTCAGACTAGAAGCGTTCACTGATTCTTCGTTCACTGATGCACTCGACTTTTCTCCTCATAAGCTCCATGTTTGTTTTGACACAGACGAGTGTCTCTGATTGGCTCATCCACCTGTCAATCACTCCCTGTTCAAATAAAGCACATGAAAAGAAACGAGGCACAACCTTCCCAAGAAAAGTTACAGACTGCAGCTTTAAAAGGTCCTGTTTATCACCCCTGTGTTTCCTCACGTCGCGTTCTCAGGCTCCGCCCCCTGCTCCCTCCTCCTGAACCCGCAGGATTAGCCGGGACTGATTGGCGTTTTGCTCCGTTTCACCTAAAGCCGCCGTGTCCTTATCTGTGGCTTTTAAAGGAGGCGCCGCCCCCAAAACTCAACTCCTGAGCTTTGAACATCCAATATTTACAAAAAAGAAATGGAGACGCACGACAGGGAGTAGATTTAAATGGACCGAGGAGGAGGAGCGAGGAGGAGCGAGGAGGAGGAGGAGCGAGGAGGAGGAGCGAGGAGGAGGAGCGAGGAGGAGAAGTGAGGAGGAGGAGCGAGGAGGAGGAGCGAGGAGGAGAAGTGAGGAGGAGGAGCGAGGAGGAGGAGCAGTGAGGAGCAAGTGTAAGGAGCAGGGAAGAGGAGGAGCGAGGAGGAGGAGTGAGGAGGAGGAGCAGTGGGAGCAAGGAAGAGGAGGAGCGAGGAGGAGGAGTGAGGAGGAGGAGCAGTGGGGAGCAGGGAAGAGGAGGAGCGAGGAGGAGGAGCAGTGAGGAGCAAGTGTAAGGAGCAGGGAAGAGGAGGAGGAAGAGTGAGGAGGAGCGAGGAGGAGGAGGAGCAAGTGTAAGGAGCAGGGGTGAGGAGCAGATCATGTACAGTTCATATGAGCTCACAGGGGGCGCCACCTGCTGGTGCATTTAAAGCGAACAACAATAACTGGGTTTCAGATTTTATTCTAAAATATTTAAAGACGAGATATTTAATCCAAGAAAAGTACATTTTAGTTGTAATATTTTTTTGTCTGACATAATCTCGTTCTCGTCGCGGTTAGCCGCTAATGCTAGCTTTGAGTTTCTACCGGTGCGTAAACGAGGGCAGAACATTTGCTTATCAAAATGCACACTGTGTAACTTTTCTGTTAGAGTGGCCTGCACCTGTTTGTCTCCATGGAGATGTTTTTGTTTGCCTTGAATGTCCCACAGTACAGCATTAAATACTGTTATATGCACCTTCAACTGACCACACCCGGCCCACTGACCCCGCCCGGCCCACTCATCACACTCAGATAATCTGGGCCTCTTGTCTCTGATATTTCCACTTTGTGTTTGATCAGATCTGAGCTCGTCTCCGTGGAGATCGATGTGTTTATGCCACACTGTGGAACATTCTAGAGGAAGTGAAGCCCCCGACACTGAAGCCCCCGACACTGAAGCCCCCGACACTGAAGCCCCCGAGAGTGAAGCCCCCGACACTGAAGCCCCCGACACTGAAGCCCCCGACACTGAAGCCCCCGACACTGAAGCCCCCGACACTGAAGCCCCCGACACTGAAGCCCCCGAGAGTGAAGCCCCCGACACTGAAGCCCCCGACACTGAAGCCCCCGACACTGAAGCCCCCGAGAGTGAAGCCCCCGACACTGAAGCCCCCGACACTGAAGCCCCCGACACTGAAGCCCCCGACACTGAAGCCCCCGACACTGAAGCCCCCGACACTGAAGCCCCCGACACTGAAGCCCCCGAGAGTGAAGCCCCCGACACTGAAGCCCCCGACACTGAAGCCCCCGACACTGAAGCCCCCGACACTGAAGCCCCCGACACTGAAGCCCCCGACACTGAAGCCTGATGAAGCCGCGACCTCAGACTCGGTTAAACTCTTCTGTTCTGTTTGTGGCTGTTTCAGTGAAAGTAGAAGCTGATGAATGAGGAGGGAAAAAGACTCGTAAACAGGGAAATAAATGATCTGTCAAACCCACACGACCACAAGGGGGAGGTAGAGAGGGAGAGAGAGGGAGAGAGAGGGAGGGAGAGGGGGAGAGAGAGAGGGAGAGAGAGGGAGAAAGGGGGAGAGAGAGAGGAAACGGGAGAGGAGAGAGAAAGACTCGTAAACAGGGAAATAAATGATCTGTCAAACCCACACAAGGGGGAGGTAGAGAGGGAGAGAGAGGGGGGGGGAGGGGGGGAGGGGGGGAGAGGGAGGGGGGACAGGGGGAGGGGGGGACAGGGGAGAGAAGAGGAGAGAGGAGGAGAGGAGAAAGACTCGTAAACAGGGAAATAAATGATTTGTCAAACCCACACAAGGGGAAGGGAGAGAGGGAGAGACAGAGAGAGAGAGAGAGAGAGAGAGGGGGAGGAAACAGGGAGATAAGAGAGAAGGGGAGAGAGGGAGAGGGGGGGTACAGACAGATAGAGAGAGGGAGAGGACAGAGAGGAGGAGGTGTGTGGAGGAGGTGCACATGTCTCGTGGATAAACGAGTCAGAGGCTCAACAGGATCTGAGTAAAGTTCAACAAAATGTACTTCATATATCTGTGTACTTCATATATCTGTGTACTTCATATATCTGTGTACTTCATATATCTGTGTACTTCATATATCTGTGTACTTCATACATCTGTGTACTTCATATATCTGTGTACTTCATATATCTGTGTACTTCATATATCTGTGTACTTCATATACCTGTGTACTTCATATACCTGTGTACTTCATATACCTGTGTACTTCATATATCTGTGTACTTCATACATCTGTGTACTTCCAGTATTTTTTCATGTGATTCTTTTACTTGAGTATTTTTTCTCTCTGATATTTGTACTTTTACTTCAGTATCACATGTGAGTACTTGTGCGTACTCGTTTGTCCTGAACTTTATTGACCCAAAGCTCCACTGTGGAACTTTTCCTGTGAAGCGTCTTGTGGAGCTGTCACTCAAACCTGTTGCTAATGGTAACAGGAGCGACGTGGATGAAGCGTCTGATTGGTCTGTTTTAGCGTTCACATACCTGCAGAGAGGGGCGTGTCCTGTCGGCGCTGCCCCAGGTGAGCACCCACACCTGGTCATGTGACTTATCGTACTGCAGCTTCACCGGGAACGGGTCTGTGGCCACCACCTGGGGGCGCACAACAGGAAGTGAGGTCACGTGGGTATTACACAACAGGAAGTGAGGTCACGTGATTATTACACAACAGGAAGTGAGGTCACGTGATTATTACACAACAGGAAGTGAGGTCACGTGAGTATTACACAACAGGAAGTGAGGTCACGTGATTATTACACAACAGGAAGTGAGGTCAAGTTCAGTCACATGATTATGACACGTCAGAGGAGGAACTGGGCAGAGCTTCGAGGGATGATGTCACCGGAAACATCAAACGCACCCCTCCTCTTTCCTCTCTCACCTCCTCCTCCTCTCCTCCTCCTCTTCCTCTCCTCCTCCTCTTCCTCTCCTCCTCCTCCTCCCCTCCTCCTCTCCTCTTCCTCCTCCTCCTCTTCCTCTCCTCCTCCTCTTCCTCTCCTCCTCCTCCTCCCCTCCTCCTCTCCTCTTCCTCTTCCTCTCCTCTTCCTCCTCCTCCTCCTCCTCTTCAGCAGCAGACACATAAATGCTTAATATTTTTCCTGTATTGTCGTAGCTCTAGACGCTTCAACACTTCACCCCTCTCACCTCCTTTACCACAGTTCACCCCTCCTCCTTCACTCTCTCTTTCGCTCTCATCTCTCCTCCTCCTCCTCCTCCTCTGTCCCTCCTTCTTTCTCTCCTCTCTCTTCAAATTCAGAATCATTTTTGCATCTGAATCAAATATTTCATTCATTCATAATAACATGCCTGGCTTCATCCCCCCCTCCTCTCCTCTGTCACCTCTTCTTCCTCTTCCCATTCTCACTCTGCCCTCCTGCTCCTCTTCCTCCCCTCCTCCTCCTCCTCTTCTCTTTTCTGTCTCTTCAGATACAGTAAGATTAGGATCATAATAACACGTCTGGCTTCACCTGAGTCTAAACCACTCTCTCCTCTCTGTATCTCTCTCTCTCCTTTTCTCTCTGTATCTTTCCTCACCCCCTCCCCCTTTTCTTTTCTCTCTCCCCTCCTCGCCTCCTTTTCTCCCTTCTCTTCTCTTTCCCTCTCTCCCTCCTTTTCCCTCTCTCACCTCTTCTTTTCATCTCCTTTCCTCTTTCTCTCTGCCTTTTCTCCCCTCTCTTTTGTCATCCTCTCACCACCTCTCTTTCCTCTCTCCCCTCCTCCTTTTACGCTCTCACCTGCACTCTCCCTCTCCCTTCTTCCTGTCTTCTGTTCCCTCTGTCTTCCCTCTCTCATCTCCTCTCTCATCTCCTCTCTTCCCTCTCTTCTCTCTCTTCTCTCTCTCACCTCCTCCCTCTATCCTCCTCTCTTCGTCTCCTTCTCTATCTCTCTGCCTTCTCTCCTCTCTCTCCTGTCTCCCTCTCTTCCTCCTCTCCTCTCTCTTCCTCCTCTCCTCTCCTCCTCCTCTCCGCAGCAGCAGAGTGATGGATGATGTCACAGTGGAGCACTTCCTGTATCACCACATGATGACATCACGAGGTGGAACACAGTGTTTTCAGTCTAAATCTGCAGGTTTGTGCGTCAAACATGTGAGAATGAAACAAAACACAACTCCAGGTCTGTTTGTGACGAGTGTTTCTCTTTGACGTTGCGCTCCTAAGCCCCGCCCCCTGTGTACACCCGGTCACATGTTCATAACGGCGCCGCTCCGCTCAGCGCGCTCCTGTCGTCTCTCCTCACACGGGCCCGTCCCGCCTCTCGATAAATGAAGCTCACCCCGGGACGGGCCCGAGGGGAGGCAGAAGACAGATAGTGCGGCGCTAGCTCCTCCTGCTCTGCCGGATCGGTATCGCTCGAGGTGCGTTTGATTTATGTGACTGAGCCTGTGGTCCCTGTGCGTCTGTGGCTCTGGGTTTGGGCGGAGCTGCAGAGTCGAGCTGCGATTAGTCAGTTTATGGCACTTTGATCTGAAATCGCTTCAGTTTAACGTTCGGCTCCTAATGACGCTCATCGAGGCTAACAGCTATAGCGGCTAATCTGGATCTGCAATTACGACCGCGAGTATCATAGCAACCAAAGAGCCAATCAGGAGAGAGACTGTAGAACGAAACGCCCCTTCCCACTTTACCTTTACCGGTTTATCAGGGAGCGGGCGCTTAGCAACGCTGTCAATCAAACCTGTTGCTAACGCTAACAGGAGCGACCTCAGGGAAAGAAGGACCTGATTTGTCTGTTATTAATGTTCATATCTTGATTTACAGACACAATAGTGAAATAAAAACCCCAGGATCATGTAGAGGGTTAATACGAACATTTAAGACCAAAATGAGTCGATGGAGCAGGAAGTGCACACGTGGTCACTTCCTGTTTGGAGCGCGGCGGCAGCTAGCAGGTTAGCTCTGTCCATTTATATAAACAGTCTGTGTTCTCTGTCCATGAAACAGAAACTGGCACAAAATTCATCGCCTCTGTCATTTTAATAAACAAAAGTCACTGATCCACAGGTTGAAGGTGTGATTCTGGCTCCACAGATGAATACTGTTGTGTCCTTGGGCAAGACAGTTAACCCTCCTCACCGACAGCGTCTGTGTGTCATGATCCATTTTTCCCTGCTCCCTGTTTTGCCTCCTGTCTTGCTCCTTCTCCTCCCTCACCTGCCTGAGCTGGAGCTCCTGGCTCCTCCCACGCGCACCTAGAACTCATCAGCGCAATCAACACCACCTGCCCCGGGACAAGAGGAGCCAGGACCAGACACTCGGTGCCAGATCGTCCGCATGTCAATGTGATTATCTTGCTTGCTCTTGCTTTTTTGTATTGTTACTCTCTTTACCCTGCTCACTGGAGTTTTTATGCTGCTCTTCAGATCCTGCTCCCTCGCTCCCGGCTCTGCTCCGACCCGCCTCCCAGTCCTGGTACAGTCTCGTCTCGTCTTGTCTCTGCACTCCACGCCACTGGACCCAGCCTCACACCCTGCTCCTTGTTCTGGCTCTGCTCGCCTTGTCTCCGTCCCCGCACTCCATGACCCCTGACCCCGGCCTGCACCTCGCCCGCCGCTCATCGCCAGATCTACCTCCATTATTGTTCAATTTATCACTTAGTGTAAATAAACACTGTAAACCCCCGAGTCCTGCATCTCTGGGTCCAAACCACCTGCAGTGTGTATGTGTGTGCGGGTGTGTGTGTGCGTGTGGGTGCATGTCTGTGTGTGTGTGCGCGCGTGTGTGTGCCGGTGTGTGTGTGTCGGGGTGTGTGTGTGTGTGTGTGTGTGCGTTTAGTCTCCACTCACCTGCACCACCTTCTGGGCCTGGACGTCCAGCAGCAGGAGGCGGCTCAGCGGCGGCTGAGACACATAGATGTATTTATCACGAACGTTCACCGCAGACGACCACACGCACGAGTCAGACGGAGACGAGGAGACGGGAGGACAGATCTCCGTCTAGAGGAGACGAGGAGGGGAGGAGAGGAGGAGGGGAAGAGAGGAGGAGGGGAGGAGAGGAGGAGGGGAGGAGAGGAGAAAGGGTGAGGGGAGGAGAGACAGTACATTTTGTTAAATTTTTGTGAGTTTTCTGAGTTCAGAGCCACATATTCAAACGGCTGAAATGTCTCTGTCTTTTATTTTATAAATATTTAAAGTGTAAAGTCTCTGACTCTGGACAGAGGCTGAACTTTCACACAAATAAATCAAATAAATCAAATAAATCAAATAAATCACAGTCTGAATAATCTCATGAGACTCGAGCTGCACAGAACAAAACAGATTTAAACAACTGTCTTCAACAAGATGAAGGACCAGACCTCCACCTGCTCCTCCACCTGCACCTCCACCTCCACCTGCACCTCCACCTGCACACATTCCCTCCTCTTCAAACTCGTCCTGTTTTTCTTGGTTATTTTCAAATCTGTCGTAAAATCTGGTTCTAATCGAGTCGTTCAGCTCGGACAAAACAATCTGACTCGGCGCCTTCTTTCCTCGAGGTCGCTCCCGTTAGCAACAGGTTTGATTGACAGTGTTGCTAAGCGCCCGCTCCCTGATTGGCTCTTTGGTTGCTATGACACTCGTGGTCAGAGGTTTTCACACATAAATGTTTCGTGTGTTTCGTGGTCGGTTTGTGTTTGTGCTCCTCACGTTCGTGGCGATGACTCTGTCTCTCCTCTTCATCTGCCGTCGCACCTCGCACTCGCTCGGCTGTAACACGGTGATGCCCTCGTCCGAGAAAATGTAAAACATGTTTCCAACGCTCAGACCTGGAAAAAACAAACAGAAACACAAAGATCACAATAAAAAATCACTGGGAAATCTGCACTGAATCCAGAATCAAAGCAGAATCAAAGCAGAATAATTCTGCTAGCGTTAGCAACAGGTTTGATTGACAGCGCAGCTCTTCCACAGACTGGCTCCTGATTGGCTCTGTGGTTGCTATGACACTCGCTGTGGGTGACACACTGACTCTTTACACACGTCTCACTCTGTGCTTCATCTCCAGTTTAAACTAAATTAAGTGAAACATTCGTCTTTTGTGATACTTGGAAAAAAAAAAAGAATAAGTTCATATTTACCTTCTTCTCTCCATAAGATGTTTGCAACTGCAGCAGAGAAAGAGAGAGAGAGGAAGAGGAAGAGAGAGAGCGAGATGAGAGGAAGAGAGAGAGGGAGAGAGAGACAGGGAGATGAGAGGAAGAGGAAGAGAGGAAAAAGGTGGGAGAAGTGGAGTTAGAGGAGCGAGGGTTATATATAGAAAGAGGAGGAGAGAGGAGGAAGAGAGATGATAGAGCGAAAGAGATAGAAAGAAGAGAGAAGAGAGAAAGAACGGAGTTAAAGAACCATGTACTAGGCTGTGTACTAGAGAGTGTACTAGGCAGTGTACTAGGCAGTGTACTGCAGAGTGCACTAGGCTGTGTACTGCAGAGTGCACTAGGCTGTGTACTGCAGAGTGTACTAGGCTGTGTACTGCAGAGTGCACTAGGCAGTGTACTGCAGAGTGCACTAGGCTGTGTACTGCAGAGTGTACTAGGCTGTGTACTGCAGAGTGTACTAGGCTGTGTACTGCAGAGTGCACTAGGCAGTGTACTGCAGAGTGTACTAGGCAGTGTACTGCAGAGTGTACTAGGCTGTGTACTGCAGAGTGTACTAGGCTGTGTACTAGGCTGTGTACTCCAGAGTGTACTAGGCAGTGTACTGCAGAGTGCACTAGGCTGTGTACTGCAGAGTGTACTAGGCTGTGTACTGCAGAGTGTACTAGGCTGTGTACTGCAGAGTGCACTAGGCAGTGTACTGCAGAGTGTACTAGGCAGTGTACTGCAGAGTGTACTAGGCTGTGTACTGCAGAGTGTACTAGGCTGTGTACTAGGCTGTGTACTGCAGAGTGTACTAGGCTGTGTACTGCAGAGTGCACTAGGCTGTGTACTGTAGAGTGCACTAGGCTGTGTACTCCAGAGTGTACTAGGCTGTGTACTAGGCTGTGTACTGCAGAGTGTACTAGGCTGTGTACTGCAGATTGCACTAGGCTGTGTACTGCAGAGTGTACTAGGCTGTGTACTGCAGAGTGCACTAGGCTGTGTACTGCAGAGTGTACTAGGCTGTGTACTGCAGAGTGTACTAGGCTGTGTACTGCAGATTGCACTAGGCTGTGTACTGCAGAGTGTACTAGGCTGTGTACTGCAGAGTGCACTAGGCTGTGTACTGCAGAGTGTACTAGGCTGTGTACTGCAGAGTGTACTAGGCTGTGTACTGCAGAGTGTACTATGCAGTGTACTCGACAGGGCACTGGACTCACGCGTCTTCTTGGCCGAGTCCTCCACAAACAGGGAGGAGATGTCTTCGTCGACGCCCACTTCGTTCTTGGCGATGCACGTGTACGCTCCGGTGTCCTCGTACCGCACGCTCCCGATCAACAGCTCGCTCCCATTGGCTGAGACAGGGACAAAGGGGAGGGGTTAAGTACACACGCCGTAGACACAAAAGCAGGTCCGAACGTGGAGGAGCCGGACACAAGAGCCACCTGCGACAAAAACACGGCACAGACACGAGCTAAACACGTTTTACATCGTCAGACAATTATCCAATCAGAGAGCAGAATGAGCGTCACGTGACTCTCCAGTTGCGTTGCCAGATCCAGCTGAAATCCAGTCGTTTTTAAACCTAAAATGCTTCTCTCTGATTGGTCACTGCTTAAACCTGTTTGCGTCTCGACCTGCAGCGCTCTGGACACTGGTCACATGGGATTGTAGTACCTTCTTTAACCACTAGGAGCACACAGGCCCTTTTTCCGAGTTTTTAGCTTCACTTCAGCGACTCTCTGACCTCGTTGTACTTTGACCTGGTCTGAGACGGGTCAGATGTGTTGACCTTTGACCTGGTTCATGGCTCATATCTGTGTCATCTCTGGGCCGGTCCACACGGAAACAAAAAAACTGGCCCAAACTTCATCGTCTAAACAAAAGTCACATGATTTTTTTCACTCTCTCTTTATAAAGCGGAGCCCGAACACGAGAAAGTCGATGAACACTTTAAGACGAGTTTGTGGAGACGATCGCAAAATAATAATAAGACGAGACAAGAGTTTGGAGGTTTATTTAAAACCGGAGAATCTCCCGTAGAGTTGACACGAAGAGGCGATAACCAGGTCAGACTTTTCGTTGAGCAGCTGCTGTTAAACGAGAGCGGCCATTTTGTCCGTTTGTTTCTTTAATTTTAACGATAAAGTTTATTTATAGAAGCCACAATGTCAGACTCACATGGTCATATCAGCGCCAAACAGATACAGTTACAGACTTTACGTCGTTTCAGGGCATTTAGTTCTAATTAATTTAAATAAAAGAGCAGATACAGTCGGGTTTTTGTGAGTTTTGAAGCTTTATGTACAAAAAAAACAATCTGGGATCTGGGGACGATAATTGGATTAGTCAAATTATGTTCAGTGATAGGACAGAAATGACACAAACAGAGGACAGACGGAGCCCCAATGCGGAACTTTTTACCCAAAAATACAATAAAAGGATGGTTTTGTTATGTTTTTTAATGTTTTTTACACTGAAAACATGTGTCCTTACTGTGCGTGTGCTCGCCTCTCCACAAACCTGACTCTTACTTGGTCTGAAGAAAGTGTTTTCCACGTCTGTAATCGTTTCCGGCATGACGTAAAACGCACCTACCTCCACGGAAAATGTTCAGAAGTGTAGTTTTAACTTTGTGTTTCCATGGAATCAGCGCCACCTCCAGAAAGTTACACAGTTTTGCTTTAAAGATGCAATACGTAAGTTCCTAGCGTCTCCAGATGAGTCCACCTGTAAACGGCAGAGATATTTTTAAAGTAGCGTTAAACTCGGAGCGTTGTTTTGAATCTCCTCGCCGCGCTCGCCGTAAACGTCTCAGATTTCACTTAGACTTATAGACAGATTTTTTTTTAAATGAAGCTCGTCCGACGTTCTGCTCAGAGGGAGGTGAGCGTTCGTTTACCCGTTGCTACGGTGACGTCGAAGTGACCGTCTACTTGTCCAGAACGAAACCGCGAACTGTCGGGCCGTGTCTCGATTCGACGGTTTCGCACTTCGCCGGCCGCGTTTGAAGGACACTTACGTCGCTTATGTCACAACGAGGCCCGTCCCGTTTCACGCACAAGACGAACGCAGCGACAAATGAGGCCTGCGTTTCCAGAGTTTCCATGGAGATCGGGCGTGAAAGAAGCATCCGAGCAGACGTCGCGCACTTCTGTATCCCATCATGCACCACGGGTCACTTCTTCTACGGGAGAAACATGGTGTATTTTCTTAAAGTTACGTAATACAAACTACAACTGGGAAGAAATCACCTCGAACGTTATATTTGTCGATATTCAAACGGAAACATTAATTCTTTACTTCATTCGATCTAAACATAAACAAACCATGACACCTTGATTCTTCTTCTATTACATAATAAGGAATTAACAAATTAATTAACGTTCAACTTATTAGTCAGCAGCTGTCATGTTTGCTAGGCGACGTAACGTAAGCGATGTAACATTAGCGACGTAACGTAAGCGCACACACAGCGGTTGACGTACGCTCCTGTCCCATTTTGGCGCGGACTTTGCGGTCGACGGAGGAGCGCTCTTCCTAATGTCCTATATATAAATGGACAGAGCTAACCTGCTAGCGCCGCGCTACAAACAGGAAGTGATCATGTGCTGCACTTCCTGTTTGTCATTCTGGTCTTAAATGTTCGTATTAACCCTCGACATGATCCTGGGGTTTTTATTTCACTATTGTGTCTGTAAATCAAGATCTGAACATTAATAACAGACAAATCAGGTCCTTCTTTCCCCGAGGTCGCTCCCGTTAGCGTTAGCAATAGGTTCGATAAAGCGCCCGCTCCCTGTTAAACCAGCGGTGTGGGGCATTACCTTTGACAGCCTCGCTCCTGATTGGCTCTTTTGTTGATACTTGCCGTCAGAACTCGGGTCTAAATTAGCCGCTAGCGTCGATGTGCTTTATTTGGAGCTGAACATTAGCGACGGCGTTTAACCGCTGAAACTGACTGTGGTGTAAATCTCGAGGCTGCCAGGGTTGAACTGGTTTTTAAAAGAAAACATTTAGGAGAAATAACTAAACGACAGAATATCGACTCCACAGACGTAAATAACTGTCAGCGGAGTAAAAGCTCTGGAACATTTTCAAGTCCCTGCTCTTGATTTGTCCCGTGTATTTAAGTAAAACGTGTCCTGCCCCAGTCCAGATATGTCCACATGGGGTCACTGTACTGTCAGGAAGTGCATGTTAGCAGGCTAGTTGTGCAGATCGCTCCTGCTGCTTCCTTCTTTACTTTGTTTTTAATCATTTTACCTCATCCAGTGCTAGAATATTTGTTTAGTTTTAGATTTTATTTGAAGTAAACCAAGACAGGGACATAACGAGGGACATAACGAATAAGGGACATGAAGTTTGAGGGACATGACGAATTATGGACATGAGGAATGAGGACCTTAAGGAGTAAAGGACATGACGAATAAGGGAAAAGAGGAATAAGGGGAATGCGGAAAGAGAGACATGATGAATAAGAAACAGGAGGAATAAGGGACATGAGGAATAAGGGACATGAGGAATAAGAGACAGGACGAATAAGGGACATGAGGAATGAGGGACATGATGAATAAGGGACAGGAGGAATAAGGGACAGGAGGAATAAGGGACAGGAGGAATAAGGGGCAGGAGGAATAAGGGACACGATGAATAAAGGACACGATGAATAAGGGACAGGAGAAATAAGGGACATGTCCAGAGCCTTGACCTGCAGACAGAGACACACACAGTGTCCAGAGTCTTGCAGAATGACTGAATTTCAACTTTGAACCCAAAAGAGAGAGTCATGTGGTGCTTATTCTGCGCTCTGATTGGAGAATTGTCTGGAACCAAAACACAGAAACACACAGAAAAAACTTTTTTTTCCCAGTAAATGTCATTTAACCCTCTTCACCTCCAGGGGGTTAAGTGTCTTGCCTAAAGACACAACAACAACATTCATCTGGAGCTGGAATCGCACCGACAACCAACCGGGTCACTGCGGCGGTGGTCATCAGTACTGACCCTCACACGCTGCACATTCGTCTATACAACACTCAAGCTGTACGAGCGGCCATTTTGTGCGTTTGTTTACTTCCTGAATAATAAAAAGATAAGGTTTATTCACACGCGCCACACAACAATGCGTCTAATTAAATGTTTTTATTAAAAAGTGCGTCTCGTATCAGCGCGCGGCACAAAAACACTCAGACTTTACATCGTCTCAGGCCTTTTACCCGAGTTATAATTAATGAAAATCAATTAGCAGATTACACAAGGAATCATCATCAACCGCAGGACAAAAGACGTCAAACCAAAGCATTTACAGTAAAACAGGATTAAAGAGGAGGTATTTAAGTCTGTGGGGTATTAAAGAGGAGGTATTTATGTCTGTGGGGTATTAAAGAGGAGGTATTTACTTCTGTGGGGTATTAAAGAGGAGGTATTTACTTCTATGGGGTTTTAAAGAGGAGGTATTTATGTCCGCGGGGTATTAAAGAGGAGGTATTTAAGTCTGTGGGGTATTAAAGGGGAGGTATTTATGTATGTGGGGTATTAAAGAGGAGGTATTTATGTCTGTGGGGTATTAAAGAGGAGGTATTTATGTCCGCGGGGTATTAAAGAGGAGGTATTTAAGTCTGTGGGGCATTAAAGAGGAGGTATTTACTTCTGTGGGGTATTAAAGAGGGGGTATTTATGTCTGTGGGGTATTAAAGAGGAGGTATTTAAGTCAGTGGGGTATTAAAGAGGAGGTATTTACTTCTGTGGGGTATTAAAGAGGAGGTATTTACTTCTGTGGGGTATTAAAAAGAGGTATTTACATCTGTGGGGTATTAAAGAGGAGGTATTTACTTCTGTGGGGTATTAAAGAGGAGGTATTTACTTCTGTGGGGTATTAAAGAGGAGGTATTTACTTCTGTGGGGTATTAAAGAGGAGGTATTTATGTCTGTGGGGTATTAAAGAGGAGGTATTTACTTCTATGGGGTATTAAAGAGGAGGTATTTATGTATATGGGGTATTAAAGAGGAGGTATTTATGTCTGTGGGGCATTAAAGAGGAGGTATTTACTTCTATGGGGTATTAAAGAGGAGGTATTTACTTCTGTGGGGTATTAAAGAGGAGGTATTTATGTCTGTGGGGTATTAAAGAGGAGGTATTTATGTCTGTGGGGTATTAAAGAGGAGGTATTTACTTCTGCGGGGTATTAAAGAGGAGGTATTTACTTCTACGGGGTATTAAAGAGGAGGTATTTACTTCTACAGGGTATTAAAGAGGAGGCATTTATGTCTGTGGGGTATTAAAGAGGAGGTATTTACTTCTGTGGGGTATTAAAGAGGAGGTATTTACTTCTGTGGGGTATTAAAGAGGAGGTATTTACAGCTGTGGGGTATTAAAGAGGAGGTATTTACTCCTGTGGGGTATTAAAGAGGAGGTATTTACTTCTGTAGGGTATTAAAGAGGAGGTATTTACTTCTGTGGGGTATTAAAGAGGAGGTATTTACTTCTGTGGGGTATTAAAGAGGGGGTATTTACTCCTGTGGGGTATTAAAGAGGAGGTATTTACTTCTGTGGGGTATTAAAGAGGAGGTATTTACTCCTGTGGGGTATTAAAGAGGAGGTATTTACTTCTGTAGGGTATTAAAGAGGAGGTATTTACTCCTGTGGGGTATTAAAGAGGAGGTATTTACTTCTGTAGGGTATTAAAGAGGAGGTATTTACTTCTGTGGGGTATTAAAGAGGAGGTATTTACTTCTGTGGGGTATTAAAGAGGGGGTATTACACTTCTTCAGGGCTGTTTTTTTTCTTTCTTTCTTTCTCTGTTTCTCTCTTTTCACAGCTCCATTGACTCGTCTTTTTCATGGAGTGGTTCTGTCGTTCCCTGCACTCGTTCGTCCTCTGTTCATTCCTCCACACGTCCCTCAGCGTCTCTAGGTCCATGTTGTTGTTGTTTTTTTAATTCACAATACATCTAGTCTTGTTATAAAAAACACAATTCTTCAGTGAACTCGTCGTGTTTCTTTCAAAGCGTTAGCGGCGTTAGCTTTCATCAGCTCTGTGCACTATCAGCGCGGCCCAGGTGGCTCACTGGCTGGTCTCGGGCACACATGCGACTCACCGATGAGGGACAGCTGCTTGGAGGAGCGGGGTTTGAGGTCCAGTCCGTTCTTGAGCCAGGTGAGTTTGGGATCCGGGATGCCCTCGGCGTAGCAGCGCAGACTGGCCGACACCCCCGGCTCCTGGGCCTGCGTCTCTGGATAGACCAGGATGACCGGAGGGACTGCAGGGAGCGAAAAACAAACACACACATAATGAACGCGCCTCCCTGCGCCACCCGGGGCCGTACGCGGCGCCGCGGTGGCCACGGGAATTTGTATCACCCGGCAGGACGCTAGCGCAAAACAAAACTCCGACTGCTCCCAGCGCCGAATTAACACCACTGAGAAAATATAGAGAAAACACAAAGAAAAAGAATATGAATGTGAGCGAAGCACTGGGGACACGTCCAAACGCACAGGGACAGGACGAATAAGGGACACGTCCAAATGCACAGAGACAGGACGAATAAGGGACACGTCCAAATGCACAGGGACAGGACGAATAAGGGACACGTCCAAATGCACAGGGACAGGACGAATAAGGGACATGTCCAAATGCACAGGGACAGGACGAATAAGGGACGTGAGGAATAAGGGACAGGACGAATAAGGGACACGTCCAAATGCACAGGGACAGGACGAATAAGGGACACGTCCAAATGCACAGGGACAGGACGAATAAGGGACACGTCCAAATGCACAGGGACAGGACGAATAAGGGACACGTCCAAATGCACAGGGACAGGACGAATAAGGGACGTGAGGAATAAGGGACAGGACGAATAAGGGACACGTCTAAATGCACAGGGACAGGACGAATAAGGGACACATCCAAATGCACAGGGACAGGACAAATAAGGGACACGTCCAAATGCACAGGGACAGGACGAATAAGGGACATGTCCAAATGCACAGGGACAGGACGAATAAGGGACACGTCCAAATAAGGGACACGTCCAAATGCACAGGGACAGGACGAATAAGGGACACGTCCAAATGCACAGGGACAGGACGAATAAGGGACACGTCCAAATGCACAGGGACAGGACGAATAAGGGACACGTCCAAATGCACAGGGACAGGACGAATAAGGGACGTGAGGAATAAGGGACAGGACGAATAAGGGACACGTCTAAATGCACAGGGACAGGACGAATAAGGGACACATCCAAATGCACAGGGACAGGACAAATAAGGGACACGTCCAAATGCACAGGGACAGGACGAATAAGGGACATGTCCAAATGCACAGGGACAGGACGAATAAGGGACACGTCCAAATAAGGGACACGTCCAAATGCACAGGGACAGGACGAATAAGGGACACGTCCAAATGCACAGGGACAGGACGAATAAGGGACGTGAGGAATAAGGGACAGGACGAATAAGGGACACGTCTAAATGCACAGGGACAGGACGAATAAGGGACACGTCCAAATGCACAGGGACAGGACGAATAAGGGACGTGAGGAATAAGGGACAGGACGAATAAGGGACACGTCTAAATGCACAGGGACAGGACGAATAAGGGACACGTCCAAATGCACAGGGACAGGACAAATAAGGGACGTGAGGAATAAGGGACAGGACGAATAAGGGACACGTCCAAATGCACAGGGACAGGACAAATAAGGGACACGTCCAAATGCACAGGGACAGGACGAATAAGGGACACGTCCAAATGCACAGGGACAGGACGAATAAGGGACACGTCCAAATGCACAGGGATAGGACGAATAAGGGACATGAGGAATAAGGGACATAAGGAATAAGAGACATGAGGAAAAAGGGACATGAGGAATAAGGGACATGAGGAATAAAAGACAGGACGAATAAGAGACAGGACGAATAAGGGACATGAGGAATAAGGGACATAAGGAATAAGGGACATGAGGAATAAGAGACAGGACGAATAAGAGACATGAGGAAAAAGGGACATGAGGAATAAGGGACGTGAGGAATAAGAGACATGAGGAATAAGAGACATGAGGAAAAAGGGACATGAGGAATATGAGACAGGACGAATAAGAGACAGGACGAATAAGGGACATGAGGAATAAGGGACATAAGGAATAAGAGACATGAGGAAAAAGGGACATGAGGAATAAGAGACATGAGGAATAAGGGTCAACTCCAGGACTGAAATGATCCAGATGATTCTAGTGAAGGTGGAGTTTAAAAACACAGTGGAGCACTTCCTGTATCACATGATGACATCACAAGGTGGAACAGCGTGTTTTCAGTCTAACTCTGCAGGTTTGCGTGTTAATCGTGTGTGAAGCGTGTTACGTGGTGATGTCATCCGCATTAAACACGACTGGCCTTATTCTTTAAATTCCCATGATGCACTTGGAGCTCGGATTCTCTCTTTTCTTCTTAAAACAAAAACATTTAATTTTCGCCTGGAGCCAGATTGAGTTTTGTTTGTTGTTTTATTATAAAGACGAAAAAACTTGGACGAAAAAAAGAAGGATTAAGACAAACAGCTCCAACCGCCGTGAGCCGTGTTTAAAGCTCCACTCTGGAACTTTTCTGGAGTGTCTGTGTGAACGGAGATGCTGTTTCTTTGACTGGAATGTTCCACAGTGTGACATTAAAAACACGACCAGGACTCTCTCTCATTCAGTGTTTTTTTTTTTTTCAAGTTGGTACTTTGGCTGACAGTGTTTGTGTTTCCATGGCGACTCCACCGGGAAAAGTTACAAGTCAGATCTGTGGAGAAGCGGCTACATTTGCAATAAGACAATAACAATGTTCCTCAAGGGATTCTTCTTAAATAATAAAAAATAAAACGTACTTGAAAGAGCAGTAACATCTCCATGGAGATGAGCAAAAAGTAGAAAAGTTACATAGTGCACCTTTAAATATCTTGGATTTTAATTTTAAATTTTTTTTTTTTTCTGCGTAAAATGAATCTTAATATGAATCTGTTCCATTTCTGCTTCTGCCTCGTCGGGTTTAAACTCTCGCTCTTATCGCCGACGTTAGCGCTAAAGCTAAAGCTAACGCTAACACCCTCTTAGCTTAATTCCTCTTTTGGCGTTTTCCCAAATGCTCTAATCTCACCTGACACCACCCGATTCACCCCCTCCACCGACTTCACCAACAACACCACCCCTACACCCCCCTGCACCACCTCCACCCCTACACCACCATGTGTGTATATGTGTGTGTATGTGACGTATGTGTGTGTTTGTGTGTGTGTGTATGTGTGTGTGTATATGTGACGTATATGTGTGTGTATGTGTGTGTTTGTGTATATGTGTGTTTGTGTGCGTTTGTTTTAAATGTGGTGTGTTCTAATGTTGTGTTGTGTGTTTGTTGGTGGTTGATTAATAAGCGGTGCTTTGTTTTAAAGGGACAGTGTGCGACGCCACACGAGATAAATGGGGCTAATTATTCAAAGGTGGAAACCAAATGCACACACACACACACACACCCCGCCACACACACACACACAGACCTCCAGTCACACACACACACACACCCCGACACACCGACCTCCAGTCACACACACACACACACACACACACACCCAAACACACACACACACATGTGTGATGAAGAACACGACGTGTTTTCACCCTGACTGGGATGAAACAATGAAAAACTCCACTTTGATTTGTGGAGTTTTTAAGTGGCTCATGTAATCAGCATGAACAAAGGCTCTATTCATCATGAACACATGGTAATTAACAATGATTCAGAGTCCTGGACCACTGCCACCTGCTGTCGCCATGACGATAAAACACTTTAAGTTTGGTTTTATTTGTTTTTACTTTTATTTGTAGCACTTTGATCGGCTGAAGTTGTTTTAAAAGAAAGAGTTAATGCCATAGGGTGGAACATTTCAGGCAAAACAATCACATCTCCATGGAGACGAGCAAGTACTGACCACAGGTCTATAAAAAGACCTGGATAAGACACGCCCCCTCCGCCCACACGTGAGATCCACTCCAGGAGTTCTCCCACAGAGCAGAGTGTGCCTGACCTCTGACCTCTGACCTCTGACCTCTGACCTCTGACCTCTGACCTGACCATAGAACAAAATGCTTTTTCCTGTGTTCTGACACTTTCACAAAGGTCGGGTTTGGGGGGATTGTATTTATACGACATGAACGTTTAAAATTGTTAAGTCCTCAAGGAATTGACCCTCAGTGCGTGTGTCTGTGTGTGACCTTTGACCCTCAGTGCGTGTGTCTGTGTGTGACCTTTGACCCTCAGTGCGTGTGTACACACTGACCGTTGACCTGGAGCACGTGCGTCTGCGTCAGGCGCTCGTAGCCGTAGGCGTGGCAGCTGTAGTTCCCCATGTGGATGGTGGTGACTTTAGTGATGTACAGAGAACCATCGTCTCCAAAGTCCTGAAGAAAAACAGACAGAGGAGAGGAAAGAGAGGAAGAGAAGGAGAGAGGAGAGGGAAGAGAGGAAGAGAAAGAGAGAGAGAGGAGAGAGAGGAAAGAGAGGAAGAGAGAGAGGAGAGAGAGGAAGAGAAAGAGAGAGAGGAGAGAGAGGAAAGAGAGGAAGAGAGAGAGGAGAGAGGAAGAGAAAGAGAGGAGAGAGGAGAGAGAGGAAAGAGAGGAAGAGAAAGAGAGAGAGGAGAGAGAGGAAAGAGAGGAAGAGAAAGAAAGGAGAGAGTAAGAAACAAAAATGTCTGAGGCACAGAAACACGAGCCTGAAACAGCATCAGACCCACAACCAGGACTGAACCAGGACTAAACCAGGACTAAACCAGGACTAAACCAGGACTAAACCAGGACTAAACCAGGACTGAACCAGGACTGAACCAGGACTGAACCAGGACTAAACCAGGACTGAACCAGGACTAAACCAGGTCTAAACCAGGACTAAACCAAGACTGAACCAGGACTGAACCAGGACTGAACCAGGACTGAACCAGGACTAAACCAGGACTAAACCAGGACTAAACCAGGACTAAACCAGGACTGAACCAGGACTAAACCAGGTCTAAACCAGGACTAAACCAGGACTAGACCAGGACTAAACCAGGACTGAACCAGGACTAAACCAGGACTAAACCAGGACTAAACCAGGACTGAACCAGGACTAAACCAGGTCTAAACCAGGACTAAACCAGGACTGAACCAGGACTAAACCAGGACTGAACCAGGACTAAACCAGGTCTATACCAGGACTAAACCAGGACTAAACCAGGACTAAACCAGGTCTAAACCAGGACTAAACCAGGACTAAACCAGGACTAAACCAGGTCTAAACCAGGTCTAAACCGTCTTTAATAATCTGTAGGTGGAGGGGGAGGAGGCGGAGCGTCGGGGGCGTCAGGGGGGAGTGATTTTCCGACAGGTGCGTCCATGAATCACGAGTCCCTGTCGTGCCGAGGAGCGTGTGGGAATTTTCCGCTGCCTGGGCTGAAAAATGAAAGGGTTAAAAATATCCCGGCGTTCGTTTGATAAATGCGGCGCGGTGTCGTGGCAGCGCGCACGGCGGCCACCAGGGGGGCGTTGCGGCGTCTTCGGGCGGATTACGGCATTAAACGCTGTCCCTGGGAGCGGACGGCGAGCGGCGGATGAGGAGGGCGCGGCGTTGTCACGACGATGAGACTCAAAAGCACCGTAGGGTTTTTAAGAGCGAGTGATGTCATGTGCGCTGAAAGAAAGAGGGCGGGGATAAGTGAAGGGCAAGACGTCACGAAAACATATTATTATTATTATTATTATTATTATTAATGTTGTTGTTGTTGTTGTTGTTGTTGTTGTTGTTGTTGTTGTTGTTGTTGTTGTTGTTGTTGTTGTTATTATTGTTATTATTATTATTATTATTTTATTTTATTACAAAATCTTATACATTTTATTTTTTATTTATTTATTTTTTTTGCTGTGATGTAATGAGCGGTGTAAGTCCAGAACCGAGTGACCAAAACGTTTCTAAACTGAACAATATTTATTTTTGGACTGATAAAAACAAAAGAGAACAGTTTTATTTAGTGAAATTAAAGTTTAAAGTGTTTAACTGGTTAAAGTGTTAAAACTGGTTTTGTGCCACTTCCTGTATTTTTGTATTTTTATTCTCCACAAACTCGACACTGAACTGATGTAAAACACAAGATCTGTCCAACAAACACGAGGACAAACGAGGACACAGGGACGGAACGATAGCATAAGAATATAATAAATAAAATAATATAATAAATAAAATAAAATAATAATATATAAAATAATAATATAATAAATAAAATAATAATATAATATAATAAATATAATAATAATATAATAAATAAAATAATAATAATAAAATAATAAATATAATAATAATAATATAATAAATAAAATAATAATAATATAAATAAAATAATAATATAATAATGATGATGATGATGATATAAATATAATAATAATATAATAAATATAATAATAATAATATAAATAAAATAATAATATAATAAATAAAATAATAATAATATAAATAAAATAATAATATAATAATAATATAATACATAAAATAATAATATAATACATAAAATAATAATAATATAATAAATAAAATAATAATAATAATAATAATAATAATAATAATAATAATAAATTAAATAATAATAAAATAAATATAATAAAGATGATGATGATGATATAAATATAATAATAATAATAATAATAATAATAATAATATAAAATAATAATAGTAATATAATCAATATAATAATAATATAATAAATATAATAATAAATATAATAAATAAAATAATAATAATAATGATAATAAGAATAATAATAATATAATCAATAAAATAATAATAATAACAATAATAATAATAACAACAATAATAATTAATAAAATAATAATAATAATAGTAATAATAATAATAATAATAATAATAATAATAATAATAATAATGCTTTAGTCTCATATAATCTTTCACAGTCTGGTGAGTTCTTTTCTGGTGAGACACTTTTCATTTAACGGCTGTAAAAACAACGTGACCCTAAGAACAATCTGCATAATCTCTCATGTGAATGTTGTTTATTGTTCTAATATTTAACATAAAGTGTTTCTGAGGTGAACACATAGTTTTTTTCATTATTCATTTACATAAAAGTTACTCAAAAGTACACTGGTTTTTATATTTTTCTTGTACTTAAACTGGTACGACACATTTATTTGATGCATCAGAGGAAAAGGATGGACCGAGGTGTAAAATAGAGGTAATTGTGTGGAAAAAGGCAAAAGTACAGGCTGATACTTCCTTTAACAAGATTTTTATGGCTAAAAAAAGAAAAAAAACAGTCTAGGTGAGCGATAACGGTGTATAATGTGCGTCGTTAAGAAGCTAAAAACGGCTGGAGCGCAGAACAGCTGAGGTTTGTGGTGTTTCCGTGTGTGTGGACGCTCCTCTGGGCCCGGGGCAGGTGCACAGCCGCACACTCGTCCACCGGGCTTTTGCTTCAGTTTCAGTTTCATTTAGACCTGAGCTCATTATTTCAGAGCGTCTCCTGCAGATGGCCACAACCTCCGGGTCCAAAGCGTTGAGTTTAAAGAAAAACGAGGGCAGTTTTACGTGTGTGTGTGGGTGTGTGTGTGTGTGTAGGGGTGGGTGGGGGTGTGTGTGTGTGTGTGTGATCCTCAGCGTCCAGGAGGTTCACACTGGTCCATGTGTGTCTGACAGAAACACACAGAGAAATGAAGCTCGTCCAGGCCAGAGCGGCTTTAGCGGCTAATCTGGAGCTATGACCACGAGTGTCATAGCAACCAGAGAGCCAATCAGGAGCGAGGGTGTTCAAACAGATACAGCCTATGCTAGCATGTTAGCTATGTCCATTTATATGTACAGTTTATGCTAGCACGTTAGCTATGTCCATTTATATGTACAGTTTATGCTAGCCCGTTAGCTATGTCCATTTATATATACAATTTATGCTAGCAGGTTAGCTATGTCCATTTATATATATAGTCTATGCTAGCGCGTTAGCTATGTCCATTTATATATACAATTTATGCTAGCGCGTTAGCTTTGTCCATGTATAGTCTATGCTAGCGCGTTAGCTCTGTCCATTTGTATATACGGTCTATCTTTTTGTCCTGTCAGTGTGACTTTTTTTTTTATACCTGTGAAAAACGTGTCTAGTTTCGATACTTTCATTTTAGTATCGATT
Organism: Periophthalmus magnuspinnatus; assembly: GCF_009829125.3. NCBI lineage: Eukaryota > Metazoa > Chordata > Actinopteri > Gobiiformes > Gobiidae > Periophthalmus > Periophthalmus magnuspinnatus. Next base: position 891,571 of record NC_047139.1, on the reverse strand, counting down.
AAACCCTGATCGATACTAAACCTTAGACCAAAGACGACCGTTTACTCAGAAACAAACACAAATCATAACAAATGGTCACGTCTTCATCGCCCGTTTCCTCGCTCCGCACTGACTCTGTCCTGATGATGAAAGCGCTTCACTCCCTCAGGCTCTCAACATGGCTGCCATGCTTCCACATTTTCTCCTTCTCAAAACGCCGCTAATTGCCTGTTTGTTTCTAATCCGCAGACCGCTTTTCCAACTGGGAGCCCTCGCCGCTATCAATCAAATATTTATCAAAGGACAATTTCACTTCTAGAATTCTTAAAAAACAGAAATAAAAACAGATTTGGATGAAAAGCTGTTTTTATTTGAAATCCGCAAGGTCCGGTCTTTTTCCATCTTCCTCGCAGCAGCGGAACCGTCAGCCTCCTCAGCCTCCCCAGCCTCCCCAGCCTCCCCATCTCCTCCTCTTCACTTCCACCCGTGTCTAAACCCCGGGGGAGACTCTGCCTTCGCCACATCATCCAAGTCGGCGCAAGTTCATCCAGTCAATGTTCTAACCGCAGACAGTTTATATAAATGGACGTAGCTAACCTGCTAGCCGCCGCCGCCGTGTTCCAAACAGGAAGTGGTCACGAGCGCACTTCCGGGTCCATCAACTCTTCACTTTAATTCATTTTATATTGATAATTTTGTCATAAATCCTCGTTCATAAGACTTAATATGACGCCATCTTTTTACGTATTTCAGTATTAACAGGTCACATTTTTATATTGTGGCTCCTCCCCCCTCGCACCTTTAGTCCTCCAGGCTCCGCCCACTTTATCATCTCTTTTTGAAATGTGGCTGTGGGCGGAGTTTAGGAGTTCAGTCACTCACGTTGATGTCCTCCAGGTCCAGGAAGTTGAGCACGATGCCGTTCCTCCTCCAGATGATAGGGGGCCTCAGCGTGCCCTGGATGGCGCAGGTCAGCACCGCGCTCAGCCCCACCGTCACCGTGGAGACGCTGACCCGCTGCTCCTCCGGCAACGTGAGCTGGACCACCTCTGTAAACAACAACAACAACACAAACGTCAGCTGGACCACCTCTGTAAACAACAACAACACAAACGTCAGCTGGACCACCTCTGTAAACAACAACAACACAAACAACGTCAGCTGGACCACCTCTGTAAACAACAACAACAACACAAACAACGTCAGCTGGACCACCTCTGTAAACAACAACAACACAAACAACACAAACAAGGTCAGCTGGACCACCTCTGTAAACAACAACAACACAAACAACACAAACAACGTCAGCTGGACCACCTCTGTAAACAACAACAACAACAACACAAACAACGTCAGCTGGACCACCTCTGTAAACAACAACAACAACAACACAAACAACGTCAGCTGGACCACCTTTGTAAACAACAACAACACAAACAACATCAGCTGGACCACCTCTGTAAACAACAACAACAACAACACAAACAACATCAGCTGAACCACCTCTGTAAACAACAACAACAACACAAACGTCACCTGAACCACCTCTGTAAACAACAACAACACAAACAACATCAGCTGGACCACCTCTGTAAACAACAACAACACAAACAAAGTCGTGCGCCCCCTGTAGGAGTCTTGCGCCCCCTGCAGGAGCTCGGGCTTTATTAAAGTGTTAAATTGGATGAATCGCTCTAAACTCTGCCGCTCTGTTGCTTTTGACCCGAGCTCAGTCGGAGAAAAGATTTTGTTCATTCTGGAAGAAAAATATGTTTTTAAGAAGAGAATTTGGCGTCTGAAAAATGAAGCGGTTCTGAGAGAGAAAAAAGCACAAACATTTGGAATCGATCTTAAAACCCGACAAAGAGGAGAGAGTGAGTAATGGCGGCGAGGCAGGAGGCCGCGTGTCGACACAAACACCAACGAAAAGAAGATTACACAAAACACAACGCACAATCCCTCACACGGGAACCAAAAACACAAAGACACAAAGACACGCCGGGGAAGACATTTAATGCGACGCACGTCTGGGGACAGAGGAAAGTCTCTGAGCGCAGGGACGAGAGAGACGAGAGGAAGAGAAGAGGAGGAGGAGGAGGAGAGAGGAAGAGAAGAGGAGGAAAGAAGAGAGGAGGAGAGAGAGGAGGAGGAGGAGAGAGGAGGAGGAGGAGAGAGGAGGAGAAGAGGAGGGAAGAAGAGAGGAGGAGAGAGAGGAGGAGGAGAGAGGAGGAGAGAGAGAGAGGAAGAGAAGAGGAGGGAAGAAGAGAGGAGGAGAGAGGAGGAGAGAGGAAGAGAAGAGGAGGAAAGAAGAGAGGAGGAGAGAGGAGGAGAAGAGGAGGAAAGAAGAGAGGAGGAGAGAGGAGGAGGAGGAGAGAGGAAGAGAAGAGGAGGGAAGAAGAGAGGAGGAGGAGGAGGAGGAGAGAGGAAGAGAAGAGGAGGGAAGAAGAGAGGAGGAGAGAGGAGAGAGGAAGAGAAGAGGAGGAAAGAAGAGAGGAGGAGAGAGGAAGAGAAGAGGAGGAAAGAAGAGAGGAGGAGGAGAGAGGAGGAGGAGAGAGGAAGAGAACAGGAGGAAAGAACAAACAAGGAGAAAGAAGGAGAAAGAACGAAGAGACGACACAAACAAGAAAGAAAGAAAAAAGAGAGGGGAAAAAGAGGAAAAGAGAGAGAAACAGAGAGAGAGAAGGAGAGGAGAGGTAGAGAGGAGCAGGGTCAGAATAAGACATCACTTCCTGTGTCCAACTATGAAATCAAATGATGACGTCACAAAAAAAAGAAGTATATTTATATTTGATTAAAGATGTGACTTTAAGTGAAACTCTGAGGATCTGAAACTCCTGAAACGTTTGACTCTGAAAAGAGACGAGCCCCGAGTCTCTGTTTACTTTGACAAGACACGGAATTTAGATTTTACTTTGAAATCAATGAGACAGAATCCCCCTCTCCTCTCTCTCCCCCCCTCTCTCTCTCTCCTCTCTCTCCCCCTCTCCTCTCTCTCCTCTGTCTCTCTCTCTCCTCTCCCTCTCTCTCTCCCCTCTCTCTCGCTCCCCCCCCCCCCCTCTCTCTCTCTCTCCCCTCTCTCTCTCTCCCCCTCTGTCTCTCTCTCCCCTCTCTCTCTCTCTCTCTCTCTCCCTCCCCCCCTCTCTCTCCTCTCTCTCTCCCCTCTCTCTCCTCTCTCTCTCTCCCTCCCCCCCCTCTCTCTCTCTCTCTCTTGACAGATATTCCTCTGATTTCCCAAAAGAAGCACCAACTTTCCTCAGGAATAATTGGAATTTCTGTCTCCAAATAATTCAGTGGAGAAATGGAGTGTTTGCTGTGGCTCTCACAGGTCTGTGGCTCTCACAGGTCTGTGGCTCTCACAGGTCTGTGGCTCTCACAGGTCTGTGGCTCTCACAGGTCTGTGGCTCTCACAGGTCTGTGGCTCTCACAGGTCTGTGGCTCTCACAGGTCTGTGGCTCTCACAGGTCTGTGGCTCTCACAGGTCTGTGGCTCTCACAGGTCTGTGGCTCTCACAGGTCTGTGGCTCTCACAGGTCTGTGGCTCTCACAGGTCTGTGGCTCTCACAGGTCTGTGGCTCTCACAGGTCTGTGGCTCTCACAGGTCTGTGGCTCTGTGGCTCAGTGTGATTCTGTTTTTTTTATCTGAATCGTCTCAGTGACTCGTTCACATTAAAACAATGATTCAAACAGAATCTGATGAAGACACGAAGAAACAGCAGAACCAGGACTAAACCAGGTCTGTACCAGGTCTAATGGTGCTGTGACGCTGCTCTGACTGTAGGTGTCAGTGCTGAGAGCTGTGGGGTCATTAGGTGTGTAACATATTGATCAGACGACTCAAAGATGGATGTGTTTTAATAAGAGACATCGATCCAGGGCCGAGTGTGTGTGTGTGTGTGTGTGCAGGTTTACACACACACACACACACACCCCGACACCCCCCCCCCCACACACACACACACACCCACAGACACCCCCACAGACACACACACACAGACACACCCCCCCCACACACACACACCCCCACACCCCACAGACACACACACACACACACAGACACCCCGACACACACTCTGTCTTTACATTAAACAGGTTTGTACAGAGGTTTAAAATGATTCTGTCCACTGGGTTTATTAAAGCTGCACTGTGTAACTTTTCTGGTGGAGGGTGGAAAGTTCCACTAACGGTCTATCGTCATGGAGACAAGAAGGTCACAGCTAAACTCCGCTCTGGCCTGAGAGTCGTGAAAAGCTCTTATAAACTCATCATGGTGAAGAGACGTCTCAAACTGAAAACGCTCTGTTCCACCTTGTGATGTCATCATGTGGTGATACAGGAAGTGCTCCACTGTGTTTTTAAACTCCACCTTCACTAGAATCATCTGGATCATTTCAGTCCTGGAGTTGTCTCTTATCTCGACTGAACTAAAGGTAAAAGGAGGAGTTCACATTAAAACTACCACTTGATGACATCACAAGGTGGAACAGAGCGTTTTGAGTCACATGATTTCAAAGCTCATAAGTGTAAACATGGCCTAACTAAAGCTTTATTTCTATTCTTCCAGCGTAAACAGACTGTGAAGCTGGAGCACAGACTCCGCCCACAGGAGGCAACGGCAGAGCGCCCCCCGGAGGATCGGAGAGGCTAAAAATACCAGCGCTGTCAGGAGGAGTATGTACGACTCCGGGTAACGCTGGTCCTTTAGGAGCGACTCTCTGGAAGAACAACGCTCGCTGCGCGCCGCCAAACGAGCGCGTTCAGCTAGCGGCTAACGGCTAACGCGGGGCTAACAGTCTGTGAGCGCGCCGCAGAATGATTCATGTGTGAGTGCGGTGTGCGCCCAGAGACACAACCGACATTTTAGAGGCGGAGGATGAAATACAGCCGAGGTTTAATGTGTTAAAGTGCGCCACCTACAGGTAGATACAGACAGTCTGGAATATTCCACTGTACGGCATTCATAAATAATAATAATAATACACACACGCTTTTAATCATGCCAATCTGGTGGCAAAGCTTTCACGAGAAAAGTTACACTGTGAAGCTTTAAAACTAAAAGAAAACAATGTCCAGTCCAAAATGAGCCACTTTTGTCTCTCCTAAAGCTACAGTGTGTAACTTTCTGGCGGTAGCACATCACCTGCCTGTTTCCATGGAGATATAACGTTAAAACCATACTGCGTTACATTCTAGACTGTGAAGTATTACAGCCAAAGAAACTACATTTCCATGGTAACAAGCTGGAACAGGCGCTCCTCCTCCAAATACGTGTCAGGTTTGTGGAGATGAGAGCCCTGTCACATTGAGGACGCCCTGCTCAGTGCTGCCCCCTCCTGCTCCTCCTGCTCAGTGCTGCCCCCTCCTGCTCCTCCTGCTCAGTGCTGCCTCCTCCTGCTCAGTGCTGCCCCCTCCTGCTCCTCCTGCTCAGTGCTGCCCCCTCCTGCTCCTCCTGCTCAGTGCTGCCTCCTCCTGCTCCTGATAAATTTGGTGAATCGTTTGCATTTGATGTGGAGGAGTATTTGTTTTGATATGAACGGCCCAGGCGCGTCTCTGATTGGCTAAAACACCTGTCAATCACGTCCGTCTGAACTTACCTCATTTACCGTGTGCAGAGCGTCGTCTTTATTCACCACGATGAGTTTATAAACGTTTTTCACAACTTTCATCGACCAGGCGGAGTTGTGGCTCATCTGTAAGGCGACAAGTAGCATGCTAACACGCACATCCTGACTGTCGCACAGTAAAATACTTTCTAATTAGCACGCCGCGGTCTTGTTTTGACCTGGAGAGCGGCGTGTACGCTCTGTCTGTGCTGAGGAAGGCGCGTTTTCCTCAAACACACGAGGATCATCAGGTACAGAACCTTTAAGCCGATTTAGCCGTTACAAAAGTGAAAATAAAAGCTGTTTTTCGCTTTTGTGACAAAGCCGTCGTCGCTCTTTGAAGACCCGCGGAACAAAAGCCGAACGATCCCGACGCCTCTACCTCTGAGTGACAACCTCTGCACCGCGACGGAGGACGAGAATCAGACCTGCACCGCGAAAAGAGTCGAGCGTTTGACACGAGAACAAAGAGCAAAAGAGCAAAAGAGCGGCTCAGAACAGACGCTAACGTTTTTATGTGATTATTAACTCAAAACTTCAGTGAACTGAACCTGGAACCTTCCCGCTGTGAGGTGCGAGTGCCAACCACTCTGCCATCGCCGCACAACACAGAGTTTAATCTCCACAGTTTTGTCACAGACTCTGGATCGTAAAGTGACAAATTACAAGCTTTAATAATAATTGTAATGATCTCACGCAATTAATTCAAAATGGCCGCCACGTTAAATCAAAACGGAGAGAAAATCAGAGGCATAAAAATAATATAAAAGAGAAAATGAAACCAGCTCTTCACAAAGTTATTTCAAATCAAGAAAAACAAAACTGTCCCTTTAAGAAGTTATTTTGTGCTTGTGTCTCTATGGTTCTCATCGCTGTGGATCATTTTGTTATAATTTACACATTTTAAATCACAATATTCACCTAAAACAACAGGGGGCGTGTCACTGTGGGCGTGTCACTGTGGGCGTGTCACTGTGGGCGTGTCACTGTGGGCGTGTCACAGGGGGCGTGTCACTGTGGGCGTGTCGCGGTGGGCGTGTTGAAGTTAAAAACAGTTTGAAGATTAGGTCTGATTTAAAGTGTCTTCCCCAACGAGAGACAGAGAGAGAGAAGGAGAGAGAGAGAAAGAGAGAGAAAGAGACAGAGAGAGAGAAAGAGAGAAGGAGAGAGAGAGAAAGAGAGAGAGAGAGACAGAGAGAGAGAAAGAGAGAAGGAGAGAGAGAGAAAGAGAGAAGGAGAGAGAGAGAAAGAGAGAAGGAGAGAGAGAGAGAGAGAGAGAGAGAGACAGAGAGAGAGAAAGAGAGAAGGAGAGAGAGAGAAAGAGAGAGAGAGAGACAGAGAGAGAGAAAGAGAGAAGGAGAGAGAGAGAAAGAGAGAGAGAGAGACAGAGAGAGAGAAAGAGAGAGAGAGAGAACAAGAGAGGAGAGAAAGAGAGCGAGAGGGAGAAAGAGAGTGAAAGAGAGAGAAAGAAAGAAAGAAAGAGAGAGAGAAAGAGAGAGGAGAGAGAAAGAGAGACAGAGGGAGAGAGAGCGGGAAAGAGAGAGAAAGAGAGAGATAAAGAGAGAAAGAGACAGAGAAAAAGAGAAAGAGAAAGCAAGAAAGAGAGAGCCAGAGAGAAAGGATAGAGATAAAGAGAGAAGGAGAGAGAGGAGGGAGAGAGGAGAGAGAGAAGACGAGAGAGGAGAGAGAGGAGGGAGAGAAAGGATGAAGTGATAGAGGCAGAGGGATAATTGCACGAGGAGGAGGAGGAGGTGAGCGAACGAAGGATTTCCTCCTCAGAGAAAGAGAAGAGCAGCTTTGGCCTGAGGCCAGTGCGGCTCAGGGGGTTTACACATCCTCCTCTCGTCTTTCTCTCAACCCCTCTGCCTCCTCTCCTCCTTCCTACTCTCCTCCCCTCCTCCTCTCCCTCCTTCTCTCCTCTCTCCTCCTCCTCTCTCCTCCTCTCCTCTCTCCTCCTCTCATCCTTCCTCTCATCCTTCCTCTCCTCCTCTCCTCTCCTCTCTCCTCCCCCTCTCCTCTCCTCTCTCCTCCTCTCCTCTCCTCTTTCCTCCTCTCCTCTCCCTCCCCCCCTCCTCTCCTCCTCCTCCTCTCCTCTCCTCTCTCCTCCTCCTCTCCCTCCTCCTCTCCTCTCTCCTCCTCTTCTCCTCCAAACCTATAACCCTCCAGGAGACACTTGTGTCTGTGTCGGAGGAGGTCTGAGTCCTCAGAGCTAAATGCTACGGCTAATTAAGGCGGTAAAGAGGGAATTATGGGAAATGTGGTCCGGATTAGCCCGAGCGTCGTTAGCACAGACATTAAATCCTGCAAATGAGTGTAATGCCACTTATGTCATGTCCAAAAGGAGAACGACAGAGAGCGGGGACCTCCTCCTGTGTGGGGACCTCCTCCTGTGTGGGGACCTCCTCCTGTGTGGGGACCTCCTCCTGTGTGGGGACCTCCTCCTGTGACGGACCAGGGGCCTCTCCTCCTCCTCCTTCCCTCCTCCTTCCATCTCTCCCTCTGGTTCTTTAAACAGTAGCTAAAAAACAAACTGTAACTGAAAAAAAAAAAAGCCATCCCTTTGCTCTCTGTGCTCAGCCCCTCCCCTTCAGAGCACTATCACAATCAGTTGCATCGCACTAATGAAACTCCTGCACATCACACCAGGTTTGTGAAGTCGTAGTGTATCATTTCATACTAGGCTTGTGGGCGGAGCCTCGTACAGACTCACACAGTTACCTGTAAGGAGGGAATAGGACCCGGGAGAGATCTCTAGATTACTCAAACATGCCCGGATGACGTCTCAAACCTCATCAAACCTCTTTACTTGTTTATTGCACGTTCTTAGATTTGTCAAGATAAAACAAAACAAAATCTCTTGAACTCGCTCATGACCCGCATCTCACGAGTGGAACGCACCTCCTCCAAAGCACCAGACGACCCCTGACCTCCTCCTCACGTCTCTAAAGTACACTCCCACTCCAAACAGAGATCAGTGCGCGGCTAATGGCTAACGTAGCATTGTTGTTTTGAATTTTGACCGCGGGCAAATCTGTGCTAATGTGTAATTGTGGGATTATAGCTGCGGCGCAAAAGGCCACAGCAAACGCCCTCCAGACAAACACGTATCAAAAGTCAACGCTAATATGCTAATGGCAAACACGGGAGAGCTAATATACGCTAGGCTATATGCTAATGAGAAGCACAGGAGAGGAATAGCATCAGCAAAGTGCATGTTGAACAGAGCGAGCGCGATAAAGCAGAGCGGGCGAGGATTAAAAGACCGTACAGGAGGTGTAGAGCAGACAGGAGGAGGTGTAGAGCAGACAGGAGGTGTAGAGCAGACAGGAGGAGGTGTAGAGCACACAGGAGGAGGTGTAGAGCAGACAGGAGGAGGTGTAGAGCACACAGGAGGAGGTGTAGAGCAGACAGGAGGTGTAGAGAGCAGACAGGAGGAGGTACAGAGCAGACAGGAGGAGGTACAGAGCAGACAGGAGGAGGTGTAGAGCAGACAGGAGCAGACAGGAGGAGGTGTAGAGCAGACAGGAGGTGTATAAAACAGACACATTCAGCAGACATGAAATACTTAAGCACTGAGACCTTGATATTTGTAAACGCTTCGTATTTAGCCAGTTTTGCCTCCTCCTCTTCCTCCTCCCCCTCCTCCTCTTCCTCCTCCTCCTCCTCGTCTGAAGTCATCACATTATACATTTGCAGTTGGCTGAGCACACCTGCGGCCCTGGCTCCGCTCTGGCCCATTACAAACATCATTAAAAGTCCAGTCAGAACGACCTGCCGAGCGCTCGACCCAAAACGACCGGAGACCAAAACCAAACGCAGACGGGTGGGTTTCAGATGACATCACGGCGTTCTATTGGCCGATTCACCGCCCCCCGCCCCCTGCCCCCTGCCCACTCCGTACATCTGACATTAAGGAGGTTCATTTGTGTCAAATGTTCAGTGTTCGTGTGATCAAAGAGTCGACACTGCAGCGATTCTCTGGAGGCTTTAAAATGGCCGCCCCAAGTACAAGCATACAAGCTAGCGTTAGCATTAGCATTAGCATTAGCCAACAGTTTTTCAGTGAGTCACTCTCACTTTTTTGTGTAAAATCAAACGACTAAACAGGACCATGAGCTCGGACTGATCACATGAGCTCTTTATCTCCATTTTGTATTTTTCAGATGATTTTAAACCTTTTGTCTGTGTTTGTGTGTGTATTGAACGGAACAAAACAAAAACATGTTTCTGACTCGTGGTTTTGAAAAGTGGTTTGAGTTCGCGTGTCACATGATTAACGCTACGCTAACAGGTTTTAAATATCGATCCGTCCAAAATGAGCTAAAATATGATGGTAAATGTCTTGACGGAGGTTTAAAAACAGCACGAAACTTGAATCAAATGTGAAATTAAACACAAAAGCACAGAAATCAACCAAGACTCACACTTCAAGTTCACTTTGAGTTAAATAAAATCTGTTCATTTTAAACTTCATACACTTTATATTTTAGTCTTTCATAACAATAAAAAAATAAAATAGTTGAGTGATGTCACTGTCTCAGGCTCAGAGTCCAGAGCTGGTCCTGCAGCAGCTGTGGCCCCGAGGTTATAATAGACTGTTATATTAGCCACGTTAGCCACGTTAGCCACGTTAGCCACGTTAGCCACGCTAGCCACATTAGCCACATTAGCCACGCTAGCCACAGAAGCCACATTAGCCACGCTAGCCACATTAGCCACGTTAGTGATGTTAGTCACCAGGACTAAAACAGGACTAAAACAGGACTAAATCAGGACTAAAACAGGACTAAACCAGGACTAAACCAGGACTAAACTAGGACTAAAACAGGACTAAAACAGGACTAAATCAGGACTAAAGCAGGACTAAACCAGGACTAAACCAGGACTAAACCAGGACTAAAACACATCATTTCATTGCATGTTGGTGTGTTGTGTTTCCAAGGTTAAGGAGTGTGTGTGATGACCAGCTGTTGCCGTGGTAACGATGCCTTAAGTTACCTTTTGATACTCGAACACTAAAAACACTACGACATTTACACTGTTTTGTTTGGGTTAAGCTGTGGGTTTAACGTCAGAGCGAGAATGTTCTCTTAAGAAATGCTCCTCTGTGTTTTTAAAATCTGCTTTTTTGCTGCTAAACTGCGTGTGGCGCTAGTTTACATCCTGGTCCTTAGATATTTGCAGCTTTCTGGTCAAAAGCTGAGCGTGTGCTGCCCCTAGTGGCCAGTTCAGCTTCAAGTACTACGTGACATCACACAGGACTAGGACAGGTCCATTTCTGTCTTTTCTAGCGGAGGTGGAGGACTTACGGAAGGCGGTGTAGAACTCGTGCAGACTCAGGTGCCCGTCGTTGTTGTAGTCGTCGTAGCGGAGCAGGTCCCGTGTGGTGCACTCCATAAGGTTCTCATCCAAGTGCTCCGTCAGGCGGATCTGAAACGCAGAGGGTCGGAGCGGTCAGATCCCGACACTCTGATCACTGCTGGTTTTATACATTTTATTTAGCTGTAAAAGTATCGATAAATCCTCAACGATTCTTACGTAACATGTGGTTTTACTTTTGTTAGTCTGTGTCCCTCAGGTCCAGGTTTGACCCTTGACCCACAGCAGAGGGACAGTCCTGGTGTGTCCCTGCAGTGGTCAGAACATGGATCTGTCCCTCTGTCCCTCTGTGGGGTGGAGGACTAGTGGCCGCTCCAGGTACTGCAGCTCTTCAGACTCTGACCCACAGAGACGTGTCCCACAGAAGAACAGAGGGTTAATGTACCTGACCTCTGACCTCTGACCTGACCACAGAGCACAGTTTATGTGACCTCGTGTTCTGACAGGGCATCCGGCTTTCACAAAGGTCAGATTCTACAACATTTTAAATCCTCAAAGACCCTAAAAGTTAAATTTGTAAGATTAAGCCGAGCCCCGGTCTGAGCCCTGGGTTTAGACCTGGTTTAGTCCTGGTTTAGTCCTGGTTTAGTCCTGGTTTAGACCTGGTTTAGTCCTGGTTTAGTCCTGGTTTAGACCTGGTTTAGTCCTGGTTTAGTCCTGGTTTAGTCCTGGTTTAGACCTGGTTTAGTCCTGGTTTAGCTCTAGTTTAGTCCTGGTTTAGTCCTGGTTTAGACCTGGTTTAGTCCTGGTTTAGTCCTGGTTTAGACCTGGTTTAGTCCTGGTTTAGTCCTGGTTTAGTCCTGGTTTAGACCTGGTTTAGTCCTGGTTTAGTCCTGGTTTAGACCTGCTTTTGTCCTGGTTTAGCTCTAGTTTAGTCCTGGTTTAGTCCTGGTTTAGTCCCGGTTTAGTCCCGGTTTAGTCCCGGTTTAGTCCCGGTTTAGTCCCGGTTTAGTCCCGGTTTAGTCCCGGTTTAGTCCCGGTTTAGTCCTGGTTTAGTCCCGGTTTAGTCCCGGTTTAGTCCCGGTTTAGTCCCGGTTTAGTCCCGGTTTAGTCCCGGTTTAGACCTGGTTTAGTCCTGGTTTAGTCCCGGTTTAGTCCCGGTTTAGTCCCGGTTTAGTCCCGGTTTAGTCCCGGTTTAGTCCCGGTTTAGTCCTGGTTTAGACCTGGTTTAGTCCTGGTTTAGACCTGGTTTAGTCCCGGTTTAGACCTGGTTTAGTCCTGGTTTAGACCTGGTTTAGTCCCGGTTTAGACCTGGTTTAGTCCTGACATATTTTCTCAGCTCAGATCACTGTGTAACTTTTCTGCTTTCTTCAATTCCTTGTTTCCATGGAGATGTTATTGCTTTTGCCTGAAATGTTCCACAGTACGGCATTACACTTACACATCTGCTTCTCAAGCGGGCGACTCCACCAGGCCGAGTTACAGGTCCGATCTGTGGAGAGGCGTCCCCGCTCAGAGAAACAGTGTATGTTTTTGAAAAGTTACACAGTGAAGCTTTAACCATGTCCCCCCGTCAGTTTAAGAGGATTCATTTACATTAAATCCGACGGAGGACATAATGTGTTTTCCTGTTCTGATAAATCTCGTGTCTCCATGACGACCCGTCCTCCGGTTTGTGTCGTCTCCTGCGGCGAGCGCATCACGCGACGGTTTATGTAAATGTAAACCTGACATTTGAAAATGGCGCAGCTTAGCGTTTAACACGTGTGCGCGCGGCTAATGGACAGCGGGGGGCGGTGTTTATGGAAATGAAGAGCTGTCAGCGAAGAAGACGCATCATGGGACGTCCCCAAGGTCTGACTGAAACACAACGAGAGAGAAGACACGGGACACCTCTGAAAACGGGGGTGGAGTGGACACGCGGGGGTGGAGTGGACACGCGGGGGTGGACACGGGGGTGGAGTGGACATATGGGGCTGGAGTGGACACGGGGGTGGAGTGGACATATGGGGCTGGAGTGGACACGGGGGTGGAGTGGACACGGGGGTGGAGTGGACAAGCGGGGCTGGAGTGGACATGGGGGTGGAGTGGACACATGGGAGTGGACACGGGGGTGGAGTAGACAAGCAAGGCTGGAGTGGACACGCGGGGGTGGAGTGGACACACGGGGGTGGAGTGGACACGCGGGGGTGGAGTGGACACGCGGGGGTGGACAGGGGGGTGGAGTGGACACATGGGGCTGGAGTGGACACGGAGGTGGAGTGGACAAGCGGGGCTGGAGTGGACACACGGGGCTGGACACATGGGTGGAGTGGACACAGGGGAGTGGACACGCGGGGGTGGAGTGGACACATGGGGGTGGAGTGGACACGTGGGACGGGGACAGGGCCCACGATCACTTCCTGTGTGTAGCGCGGCGGCGGCTAACAGATTAGCTTCGTCCGTCCTCACACTCACCTTCTCCAGCTCGCCGCTCACCAGGCGGCCATCTTGGTTCACGTCCAGGTGTTTGAACATGGCGTCCACCAGCGCCCTCCTCTGGTCCATGTCGGCGTGACTCTCCCGTGAGCTCGCCCCCCGCTGTTTGCCCTGAGGAGGCGCGGGGAGGTGCAGGTCGAGGAGGAGGCTCTTCAGACGGTTGTACTCGGACATGGTGCAGGCGTTTCCTACAAACACAAACGTCACGTCAGTTTGACCACGACCGAATTCACGACAACGAACGAAACGGAAATAAAAAACAGCGTCGCCACAATGTCCCATGATGCACTGCTCTGATCTGATGTCGTTTCCTCGTCACACACAGACCTGGAGTTGTGTTTTTTTTGTTTCATTCACACGTTTAACACACAAACCCTTTTTCTCTCAAACGCTCTGTTCCACCTTGTGATGTCATCATGTGATACAGGAAGTGCTCCTCTGTGTTTTTAAACTCCACCTTCACTAGAATCATCTGGATCATTTCAGTCCTGGAGTTGCCGATCTCTCTCTCTCTCATTCTTATCTCTCCTCCTCTCTCCTCTTCCCTCGCTCACTCACCCTCTCCCTCTTTCTCTCTCTCCCTCGCTCTCTCCTTTCTCTCTCTGTCTCCTCTTTCTCTCTCATTCCTCTTCTCTCTCTCTCCTCTCCCTCATTCTCTCTCCCTCTTCTAGTTCTCCTCCTCTCTCTCCTCTTCCCTCGCTCACTCATCCTCTCCCTCTTTCTCTCTCTCCCTCGCTCTCTCCTCTCTCTCTCTTTCTCTGTCTCCTTCTCTTTCTCTCTCATTCCTCTTCTCCCTCTCTCCTCTCTCCCTCGTTCTCTCTCCCTCCTCTAGCTCTCCTCCTCTCTCTCCTCGTCCATCTCTCTATTCTTCCCCCTCTCTCCTCCTCTTTGTCCCTCCCCTCTCTCCTCCGCCCTCTCCCTCTGCTCTCTCTCTTTCTCCCTCACCATCTCTCTCTCCCTCTCCTCCTCTTCTTCTCCCTCCTCGTCTCTCCCTCTTCCTCTCCTCTCCGTGTCCCCAGAGAAAGAGGGAATGACACAGATAATAGAGGGTGTATGATGGAGGGATGCCAGAGGGAGGGAGCGGAGGACAGGAGTTTTATGGGGTCATTGTTCCAAAGTTTTTCGAGCTGAAGTTTCCACAGACGCGACTCGGCCGAACCCTGAGAGTCAGGTTTGATATAATGAGCGGCTCTCGTCCAATAGGAACGCAGGAATCACAAAAGCACTTCATAAAAGAAACACTAGCGCCCCCTGTGGACAGATGCTCAAAGAATCGGGTCCTGTCAAAGAATCGGCTCTCTCAAAGAATCGGCTCTCACACACTCAGCTCATTCACAGTTTGAGTCTCACATTTGTGATGACGCTGTGATTCTCGGCTCCTCACTGCAGCTGACGCCTTATCACAGAGAACACATGGAGGAGGAGAGGAGGAGGAGAGGGGGAGGAGAGGGGGAGGGGAGGAGAGGAGGAGGACGAGAGGGGGAGGAGGAGGAGAGGGGAGGAGGTCTGTCTACCTCAGCTAATCAGAGATGGGCTCCTTATCTTCCCTCCACTCTTCCGCTCCCAGTCTATCTTCCCCACTCTCCTCCCTTCACTCTCTCCCTCCTACTCTTTGTCTCTCTCCCTCTCTTTTCTTTACCCCCCTTTCCCTCCCTCCATCCTTCTCCCTCTCTCTTTTTCTTGTCCCCCTCCTCCCTGGTTCCCTCTCCCCCCTTCTCCCTCTCTTTGTCTCTCTCTCTGTCCCTCTCTTTTCTTTACTCCCCCTTCCCTACCTTCAACCCTCCTCCTCCCCTCCCTCCCTCTCCCTCTCTCTTCCTCTCTTTTCTTTGCCCCCTCTCCCTCCTCCCTCTCTCCTCCTTCAGCCTGTGTCGAGGGTCAGTGGGACTCTCCATCTCTCCTCCTTTAGGCTCTTTTTTTTTCTCTATCTCCCTCTCCTTTCCTTACCCTCTATCCTTCTCCATCCTTTCCATCCTCTCCCTTCATCCCTCATTCCCTCTCTCCTTTAATCTCTCTCTCGCACCCCTCCTCTCCCTTCTCTCATCCCTCCCTCGTTCACTCTCTCCTTTAGGCTCTCTTCGTCTCCCCCTGTCCCTCCTCCTCTCCTCTCCCTTCCTCATCCCCTCTCTCCTCCTCCTTTAGGCTCTCTTTGTCTCTCTCCCTCTCTTTTCCTCCCCTCTCTCCCTCGTTCCCTCTCTCCTCCTCCTCTCTTAATCTCCTCTCGGGGGAGTGAGTCGTCCTCAGATCAGTGGGACTATTGTTGATTTTGTGCAGTGACCGTGACGTGGACTAAACCAGGACGGCCCGGACCAGGACTAATCCCACAGCGGCCCGCGACGCAAACATGGCCGACGTTTCACTTTCCGAGCGACGGCGGCGACTTCACGAAGGACGGACTCAGCGTTTTATGGGTTAAAACGGCACCGCAGCATTTGAACGTTTAGATTAAACTGAGACGGGTCGGATTCTGCATGTATGTCTATGGCCCTCACCTCCGCCCTCACCTCCGCCCTCACCCTCCGCCCTCACCCTCACCTCCACCCTCACCCTCCGCCCTCACCCTCCGCCCTCACCCGTCGCCCTCACCCGTCGCCATTTTAACTCATTTCCTCTCGTGTGTGCGTGTCTATAAAAGGCGCTCCTTGTTTGGCGTCGGTCACACGGCGCTGTCCCCTGAGGAGCAGATTTACACCTGAAATAATCACTAAGCCGCGCTGAAGCTAACGGCGCCGCTGATGACGCTCTGAGCGCGGCGACGCTCTGCTACACCTGCAGGTGGAGGTGCAGCTGAACCCGGAGCGAGGCTCGTCCCTCGGGGGGTGGGGTGAGACTGACTGAGTGTGAGTGGAGGAGGTGGAGGGGGAGGTGGAGGGAGGAGGTGGTGCTTCTGGACGTAGCATGTGGACCTTTGGACAAATAAAAATGTGTTAGCTTAGCACATCAGCGCCTGACCTTGTGTGAGACTCAGAGCGTGAATAATTATGTGAACACAGATGTGAGTCCAGGACTAAACCAGGACTAAACCAGGACTAAACCAGGACTAAACCAGGACTAAACCAGGACTAGACCAGGACTAGACCAGGACTAAACCAGGACTAGACCAGGACTAAACCAGGACTAAACCAGGACTAGACCAGGACTAGACCAGGACTAGACCAGGACTAAACCAGGACTAAACCAGGACTAGACCAGGACTAAACCAGGACTAGACCAGGACTAAACCAGGACTAAACCAGGACTAAACCAGGACTAAACCAGGACTAAACCAGGACTAAACCAGGACTAAACCAGGACTAAACCAGGACTAAACCAGGACTGAACCAGGACTAAACCAGGACTGAACCAGGACTAAACATGGGTCGCGTCGTCATTTTGGTACAAATTAAATAAAACGCTCTGCTCTAGTGTGATGTGCCTCTGTCCACAGGGGGCGCTACAGCGGCGCTTTGTTGTGACGACGTTTACGGCGACGTCAGCTCCACTGGACGCCACAGTTTTCTAACGTCGGTGACTTGTTTCTTTTATTAAATCGTCCATGTGAAAAACAATGAACAGAGCAGCCCTGAGTCCAACATGTCCAACAGGTCTAACATGTCCAACATGTCCAACATGTCCAACATGTCCAACACGTCCAACATGTCCAACATGTCCAACACGTCCAACAGGTCCAACATGTCCAACATGTCCAACAGGTCTGAGAGACACAGCTCCTGCTCTGGTCACACAGGGACCGGACAGCCCTGAGCAAAGAGGACCCCATACTCCAGGAGCACCCTCAAAGGACACCTCTCTTCACCCAAGTGCCCAAGACACAAAGTCCATCATCGACCTCTGACCTGGAGCGTCCTGGTGCCTCGAGCACTGATGGACATTCAGTCCCCGGTCGGTGCTCTGTCTAGTGTCCCTCCCAGGGACTCCCAGAAGGTACTCCGCACTGCTGTTTGACCGACACAACAGTGAGAGACCTGTCCCCGACCCGAAGGGACACGACCCTCTCGTTCACCGGAGTGAACCCCAACATGAGGCGGCTGAGCTGTGGGGCAGTGACCCCACACCAGCTCGCCGCCGCTCCCCACGGGCGGAGTCCAGGCTGAGTGTGGAGACGAGGGGTGACCTGACCAGATGAAGCCCCCAACAGCATCAGGACCATTCAGGCTCAAACCTCCACCGGGTCAAGGCGGCGGTTAAGGCGGCGGTTAAGGCGGCGTTTAATACGTCATTTTAGCTGAATATTGTGATTTAAAATGTAAATTAACATAAAGATCCACAGGGTCAGAGATGAGAACCATAGAGACACAAGCACAACACGACAGTGGGCGTGTCCTGGTGTAGGTCAGAGCGTTGGCGTTTTACAGGAGAACACGCTCACAGATTCATCCTGATCTTTACAGAACGAGGAAACGGCGAACGGCTCTGACACGTTTAAAAGAGAATGTGAAATACCACAGTCACATGAGACGCTTCAGGAGGACAGCTCCACAGACGGGGGGGGGGGGGGGTGGGGGGGCAGTGGGAGGTGCAGTGGGAGGTGCAGTGGGAGGTGCAGTGGGAGGTGCAGTGGGAGGTGCAGTGGGAGGTGCAGTGGGAGGTGCAGTGGGAGTTTTTGCTGGTTTCATTGCAGAGGTTGGGACTTTGAGGGAGGCCATTTTCTCACCAGTTCAAAATGAAACAAGACTCTACGACGTTTAAATCTCAGAGCAGCAAAAAACAACCACAAGACCAGAACCGGACTAGAACTAAACCAGGACCGGACCGGGACTGTTTTTACATGATATTTTGTGACTGTGCATAAAACCTTCATATATTAATACACACATAAAAACTTCATTATAATAAAACCTCTTTTATATAAAGCACATATATAAACACACGTATGAAGCTCACATATATAAACACACGTATGAAGCTCACATATATAAACACACGTATGAAGCTCACATATATAAACACACGTATGAAGCTCACATATATAAACACATCAAGGTCGGTGCTGGTGCAGATGGACACGGCTGTTGCCATGGTGAACGGCCCTTCACATATTTACATATAAATGCAGTTTTATTCTGTCCATATAATGTAACAGCACATCTTAATAAACTGGATATTACTCCATAAACGACCCACTAATAAATCATTTCTGATTTGCTGACAGCTCCAGATAACAGCCAATCAGAGCGAGCCGCAGGGACAGAGCGACCAAATATGGAAACGACACGACACATCATGATTTTATCTTTATGTTTTATTATTAAGAAGAAATGAACATTTACACAAACAAACACCTCCACAAGACCAGGACTAAACCAGGTCTAAACCAGGTCTAAACCAGGTCTAAACTAGGACTAAACTAGGACTAAACCAGGACTAAACCAGGACTAAACCAGGTCTAAACCAGGACTAAACCAGGACTAAACCAGGACTAAACCAGGTCTAAACCAGGTCTAAACTAGGACTAAACTAGGACTAAACCAGGACTAAACCAGGACTAAACCAGGACTAAACCAGGACTAAACCAGGTCTAAACTAGGACTAAACTAGGACTAAACCAGGACTAAACCAGGACTAAACCAGGACTAAACCAGGTCTAAACCAGGACTAAACCAGGACTAAACCAGGACTAAACCAGGACTAAACCAGGTCTAAACCAGGACAAGACCAGGACTAAACCAGGACAAGACCAGGACTAAACCAGGACTAAACCAGGTCTAAACCAGGACAAGACCAGGACTAAACCAGGACAAGACCAGGACTAAACCAGGACTAAACCAGGTCTAAACCAGGACTAAACCAGGACTAAACCAGGACTAAACCAGGTCTAAACCAGGACTAAACCAGGTCTAAACCAGGTCTAAACCAGGTCTAAACCAGGACTAAACCAGGACTAAACCAGGTCTAAACCAGGTCTAAACCAGGACAAGACCAGGACTAAACCAGGACAAGACCAGGACTAAACCAGGACTAAACCAGGTCTAAACCAGGACTAAACCAGGACTAAACCAGGACTAAACCAGGTCTAAACCAGGACTAAACCAGGTCTAAACCAGGTCTAAACCAGGACTAAACCAGGACTAAACCAGGACTAAACCGGGACTAAACCAGGACAAGACCAGGTCTAAACCAGGACTAAACCAGGACTAAATCAGGTCTAAACCAGGACTAAACCAGGACTAAATCAGGACTAAATCGGGACTAAACCAGGACTAAATCGGGACTAAACCAGGTCTAGACCTGAATAAAGACTAATTATAAATTATCTGTGATTTCAAAGTATATTTAAACTCTAGACGACTCGTTTCAGTTTCATAATCTTCACACTGTCCCTGGACATCGGGACCTGGGACAGTTTATAAAACATGTGGGAACGTGCAGCCAACGCCTCACAGACGTCGTACGTAAAACACAGAAGTGACGGAGCGAGTCTAACGTCAGCTTCAGCTCCAGATGAAGCTCATCGAGTTTGGAGGAGGTACCAGATACAGAGACCACGAGTATCACAGCAACCAAAGAGCCAATCAGGAGCCAGGCTGTTGAAGGTAACGCCCCTTCACGCCTGCACAGCCGGTTTAGCAGAGCTTAATCAAACCTGTTGCTAACGCTAACAGGAGCGACCTCGGGCAAAGAAGGACCTGATCTGTCTGTTATTAATGTTCAGATCTTGATTTACAGACACAAAAGTGAAACTGTCAAACTGGATGTGACGTAAACAGACGGAGGATTCAGAGCTAAAGCGGCTAACGCTAGCACCTTTACACCATAAGTGTTTATTTAAGAGTTTGATTCATAATCAGGATCAACAGTGACATAAACCAGCACTTCAGCTTCAGGACAGTAACAGTACTATAGTAGAAGTACTAGTGTCATAGTAGTAGTATTTGTAGTACTGCTTCATTCAGTCAGGACAGTAACAGTACTATAGTAGAAGTACTAGTGTCATAGTAGTAGTATTTGTAGTACTGCTTCATTCAGTCAGGACAGTAACAGTACTATAGTAGAAGTACTAGTGTCATAGTAGTAGTATTTGTATTTGTTGTGTCCGGTTAAAGTCCTGTGGCTGTTGTCTTAACGGTGTTAGCTTGACGGCGCTCCCCTGTGGCGTGATGGATCGCTTACCCGCGTCGATGGAACAGCTAGCATAGCGAGCTAATTTGAGCGCCGTAGCTTAATGAGCCTCTTCCCTCCCGGGCCGATAGCGCAGGACGTCACTGGGACATAACTCAGACTCGTCCCCTGAAAAGTGGACCAGACCGAGTGACTAAAGGAGCCGTGCGCGAGTATCGCTCCGTTAAAAGAGCCGCACACGAGTATCATTCCGTTAAAGGAGCCGCGCACAAGCTTCATGTCTCTGTGGTGTTTTTCTTCTTCTCTCTTCGCTGATTTAGCAGGAACCAGACCCTTAGCAACACTGTCAATCAAACCTGTTGCTAACGCTAACAGGAGCGACCTCGGGGACAGAAGGACCTGATTTGTCTGTTATTAATGTTCATATCTTGATTTACAGACACAATAGTGAAATAAAAACCCCAGGATCATGTAGAGCGGGGGTCTCAAACTCAAACT